>NC_044978.1:36644670-36956836 GCF_008728515.1 Papio anubis | reverse complement strand
TGGGAATAGAAATGATTCAAGGTCAGGAAGAATACTAATAAAAGAAATAAAATTTTAAACTGAAAATGTTCCTCACTTTGCAGGCAAGGTAATCAGGCTTAAAATGATTTAGTAAATTTCTCAAGATTACTAGCTTTAAGTAAAGCAGGGACAAGAATTTAACACCCAAGTGAGTCTTCTTTCATACACCTTGAAGTAACCACATAAAATCCTGAAAGAATATTATTCTCTAACACTGATACTGCCTTCTTTTCCAAAACTAGAATCACTACAATACTCAAAGATTATTACTCTAAAACAAATTATTTGCTGAGCATTCAATATGCTTCTTGTACATGCCAATTTTCTGGAGGATAATGTTTAGAATAACGTATCTTTCAAGTTAACTGATGACATTTCCTCTTTTTGACCAGAACCCACAGTAAAATTATGTTTAACATCACAACTCTGCATGCATGCATTTAAACATATTAAAACAATGGTTTCGAGAAAGGGAATTATGAAACACTTCTGGTATCTAAAGTCCCTATAAATCACCACTGTTAATGAAATACAGTTGATTCGCATTCACAGTAATTGTGTTCTATAAAACTGCTGCAACCACTGAATTAACAAATACTGAGCCATTGCTCCTAGGGGAAATACAGTTCTCACAAGCCTCTGGTCACAACATTGTTGCCAACTGATCAACGCATAACCTTTTTTATGTGTGTTTCTGTCTAAATATATCTTTAATATAGATTGATTCATCAGCATTGAACTCATGGTCAACAGCATTATAACTAATGCCTGAATTAAGTTTATTTAATACACATTAGTTTATCTTTAAGGCAAATTACAGCCTTCCTGCACTCAGGAACATTAAACAGAACTTCAGGGCTATGTTTTGGGGCCATTTTAAACTGCACAATCACTAATGAAAAGCACCAAAATGAGGAAAATGCTATACTTTTCCTCATGGACCATGAAAATGACACTTGTTTATGGTATGACAGCTGCAACAAGAAGGCAGAGCATCACCTTGTTGATCTCAACTAGAAATAGGTTTGTCAGGTGGCTCAAACTTTGTGACACTGCATAGTACATGTCCACAAATGACTATGAAAGTATCATTTGAAGCTGTGAAAGTAACTGTGTTGTTACAGTTCTGCTAACCTAACAAAGGATAAATGATCAGAGACATTAAAAGCTCCATTAAAGATATTAGTCAATGAATGTTTCAAATAAATTGAAAGTTCAGATAGCTCTGATCAAATAAAGTTGGACTTTGCATAAAATAATGGCTGGAGAAAAGAACATTACTGTTCCTTTTGTAAGTGTGGGGAACAACATTCTTCTGGCAGTGTCTTTCAAGGTAGTGGAAAGTCCAGAGAGGTCCTGACCTATGGGTACTTTAAAAAGATGCCTACAGTCAACTCCATTCTGGATGAAACAGAGGTATAATAATTCTGCTGTTCAAACAAATTTAAAATAGGTTATTTAAAGAAAGTAGAGCTACTCCACTTTCCCCAAATCCTAGAAAATACAGGGTAACTTTTATTCACTATCCTTTGTTGATTTAGTGGCATTTCAGGCCTACCTTGGGTGGGGGGGTGTATTTTACACAACTTTCTCATGAACTTTTAAAATATTTTCTCAATAATCTTGTTTTCCAAAATGACCTTTGATAATTCAAAACCATTTGAAATGCTTACTCTAGGATGCTTAAAGGAATAAAACTGGGCACAGATACAGTTGTTAAATAAGTGGAGCTCTGACAGCCTATCTTATATTGAACTACAGTCGCGAGCTTCAAAGGAAAATTCCAAGCCAAGTACTAACTTTGGAATCATAGTAGACACTGAGGAATACAGTTTATACCAATAAAACAAGAAGTAGTTTAAGCAAATTACTAAAGCCTCTGAATCACTGGGCAGTATTAACATTTTCAGAATTTACATGGGCTAGTATAATCCATTAGACTTGAGCTACAAAGTGATTTAAGAAGCTTTAGGACAAAGATAACAAGAAAGTAAACCAATTGTACTGATCATCAAGAAGAGTAACTCAAAGCTTGGAATCACTTTCTGCAAGAAGTTTAGGATTTTCACTGAATTCTAAAAGAGCCAACACCCATCACTTCACATATGAACTTCCTATACTCCAAATTAATAATTTATTAATTACTATGATTAGGAGTAAGTACCTGAAATGCATAATGAAATAAGTTTTATCTTACTAATCCACTGCTCAACACCCACTAAGAGCTTCCCATTTCACTCAGAGTAAAAGCCAATGTCTTTTATGGTTGCCTGTTGGGTCCTTCTATCATCTACATACATTCCCACCACTGTGAACTCTTATTTTACTTCTCTCTTTCTCACTTTCTGTCACCGTTCTTTCTTGAGGGGTAAAGTGTGCTGCAACCTCAGAGCCTTTGTGCTGGCTATTCCTCTTTTTATTATTTTTACTTCCTTCATGGAGGACTCTGTTCAAATGTCCCCTATTCAATACTTTCTCTAACCATCCAACTTAAAATAATACCCACCAGCATCACCTCTTCTTTTCCTTTGTCCTGGCTTTACTCATTTCCACAGCACTATACAAAAGCAGAAACAGTACCTGCTATATAGTAAATACCTACCTATCCATCTATCCATCCATCAATTTATTTCTGTACTATCTGCCTTCCCACACTTTTTTTTTTTTTTTTTTTAATTATTTTTTTGAGACGGAGTCTCGCTCTGTCACCCAGGCTGGAGTGCAGTGGCCGGATCTCAGCTCACTGCAAGCTCCGCCTCCCGGGTTTACGCCATTCTCCTGCCTCAGCCTCCCGAGTAGCTGGGACTACAGGCGCCCGCCACCTCGCCCGGCTAGATTTTTGTATTTTTTTAGTAGCGACGGGGTTTCACCGTGTTAGCCAGGATGGTCTCGATCTCCTGACCTTGTGATCCGCCCGTCTCGGCCTCCCAAAGTGCTGGGATTACCACACTTTAAGTTCTATAAGGAAAAGGGACTTTTGTTTTTCATCACTATTATCTCCAGCACTCACAAAAATGCCTGACTCATAAGGCACTCAAAACATTTGTTCACTGAGTAAATAATTATCAAACCTTTTTATGCATGCTCTTCACCAAAAGAGAACTTCAAGCCAGGTCACAAACACAACATCAATTACTTTAAATACATTTTTTAAAGTTGTACTCCGTATTGAACAAGTCACTTGTAGTACTTCTGAAACTGGTAGGACATAAATCCTAATATCTTAACACATATTTGTGAATTATCTACTAAGTCATAAAAAGTCATTTTTCCCTCTGCATCAAATTTCTTGTTATTTTCAGCATAGCATGTAAAAAACAACTGTGTGACTAAAAAGATAAATACTTTGAAAACAATTATCATTTTTTAGTATTTCTGGTTCCATATTTTCTATACAGCAGCTGAGAAATCACATTTGTAACTTTAAAGATGAAAATGTTTCAGGGACTGCAAAATTTGATGAAAAGCTCCTTAGTAATGTACGTTAACAAAATCAACACAAAATGGGCAATACTGGCGAGTGTCATCACATATGCAGCAAGTAATTCATAAAGTTTTATGGATGTACACTAAATAATTTAAATCGACTTGGCTAGTCAATCATATATATCTTTACTGCAAAGGATGAAAAAGACTATTCCTCAGTCCACATGACAATATATACTTTTTGTTATTTGAATTATAATACATATTTTGTTTTGGCTAAATTTAATCCCTCATTCCCATTCATGCCACCACCTGTGTGATATGGGCTTACTCCATAATAACTAAATTTTAAACTGGTTGTTAAATCTCAATGACTCTTTTGCCATTTTTATATCTTTATACTCTGTTGGTCACTAGCTCTCTTTTCAACTCTCTCCTGTCCCTTAATTTTCCTGGTACATTCCTCGGTGCATCCCTCAGGCAGCACTGTCACTGTGCTCCAGCGCTAGCTCCTCCCTTCTTTGTTGTTTCTTTGAAAGTCAGGGTTTCAACTACCACATAGAAGCTAATGATTCCCCATACTATTATCTCCAGTCAGACTCCTCTACTGAGCCTATTAATTTCAAGAAGGTGTCCCAAAGTCACACCAAATTCATTATTTTAACATCCAAACTTCTATTTCCCCACAACATGCACACATACGTGAGGCCCAAATTTGTTCTTAGATCCTCCTATTATTTTCTCTATTTCAGTGAATGGAACCATGTTCTAGCCAGTTGCAGACGTAAGAAACCCAGATGGCTCTTCTTCCTTCTTTTCCTCAACAATTTAGTCAAAAAGCTATTAGATGGAGCCAAGCAAGCTAGGTGTATATGTGGGAGGCAGGTAGTCCAAAATTCAGGAGTTGAAGCAGAATGAAAAGAGCCTTTCTGTAGTGAGGGATGGCGGTGGGGAGGAACAGAGGCAGACCAACAAGGGTGCAAGGGGTGGCAAAGCTTGACTCTAAGAAGCATGAGGAATAATCCATATAGTTAAGAAGCCCCCATAGGTCAAAGGCAGAACAGAGTGACAACATCCCCATGGGTGGGTAACACAGTAAAGTGTGTTCACATGAGGGAAGGATGTCAAAGGCTGAAGGAAAGAGGAGGGTGTAGTGGCCACAGTGGTACCCTACTCAGATGTCCCTTCAACCTAACCTGCTATGAGGAACAGAACTGCTTGACAGCCTCCAGCTATCGCACCTTGGAATCCATGGCAACCACCCCTGGCCTTGCTGCCTCTGGGCTTCTCCCAGCAAGCTACTGAGCAGGGTAGAAGTACTAGAATGGGGATTGCTCCAACAGAAAATGTGGGAGGGTAGTAGGATGGGGTGGGAGATTCCCTGCACATCAAATCTTGTCTTGACATCTGTGTCTCAGAGGACCCAAACTAACACAAAAAACATCTGTATAAAAGTACTGATATCAAAAGCTCTTGGGGCAAAATGTTTTAACATCTGAAAGATGTTATAAAATAGTTAACTTCATTAAACAAAGGTCATTTCACTCATTTAAAGAACTCTTACACACACACACACACACACACACACACACAATCCACTTAGCAGTGGAAAACTTCTCAATAGGGTATCTGAACTGAAACGGGCCCTTTAAAGAAAACAGCAGGCTAGATTCTGTTGAATACCTGAAACATTAATAGCTGTAGAAACTAGCCTACGTAGTACTTATGTTTCAGTCTCTGCAAGGTGTGAAAAAAATGGTTGGGTTTTTTTTTTATTTCAAAGGACAACATTCTTAGATTTAAAAGGAAAATGAGCTTTTGAAAAACATGTTACAAAAGAAAATCTTGAAATGTTTCTATTGCTGTTTGGGCTTGAGAGTGAGGAAGGATATCAGCAAGTCTCAAGTCTTATTGGAAATCACCTGGAGGAGTGCAGAACAAAACTGAACACATTTTCCTTCACTTAAACACAAGTGTAAACCTGGAAAAGGGATCCTGTTTCTGAATGTTCTGACTGTGAAAATTTGACTTGAGAAAAGAGGAAAAAGATCTGCAGTTTTACCATACATTAAAGATGAGTTTTACTAATCTTTCCCAGACAAGATGTAGATTTCTATGAAGAAAAGATTATCATGCTACTCACAGAAAAAGACTGAACATTATGCTGCAGCAATTTCTCACACATATGAACAATCTTTTTTTATTCAACAAACAAGAATAAGCTAAGAAATAGTCTTATTTTAGTTGAAAATGAAATTAACACGATTTTCTTATCTCATGCTTGACCTGTAATTGATATGTGCAACAAGAAACAAGGACAAAAGACAAATACAATTTTTACATTAAAGAGATAAATTCGCATTAAAGAGATAAATATAATTTTATGTAAAATTCAAAAATAATACTTTTATGCATATATCAGCCTATACAAGAAGTAATCTAGTAGGTATACAATTGAGCCTGACTATATCACTGAGTAAAGAAAAGTTTTTCAAAATCTGGTTTAAAATTGTATCTAAATTATACTTTTATTCATATTGCTTTGGCTTATGGTTTTAGTAGCTTTACTATTCAACACAGTAAATTAATTTTCATTTTGTAAGCATTATTAATTAAAATCAATTTATAATCTTTATTAAATTAAATCTGCTGAGCCTAAGAAAAATGAAATGCCATTTTGGCTTATGCTAGTTACTTAAGCAAAATGTATTACATTTCTTATGAGTCCGTAAAATTTATAAAAAGTTATTAATTTCAAGTCAAGTGAAGCTTAATTACCACGGGGTTGAATTTTCCCCCAGGAAAAAGTAACTTAAACATCATTTTTAGTTTTAAGAATGGGGTGAAAATTACTCTTGTGTATATCACATCACATTTGGATCTCACATAACAGAAATGGGTGGTAAGGCCCACTAGGATAAGGTAAACACACACACACACACACACACACACACACACACACACACACACACAGCGGCAAAGTCTTTAAAAAAAAAAAAAAGGAAAAAAATGGAGTTTCCTCTGCCTTCTGTAATGACTTTCACTGGGGCTGCTATCCTTTGTGAGTTGAAGAAACCATACAAAAAGAGAAGGAGGTTAATGATTTCACCAATACTTATAATTCAGAAAAAATGCAGGTTCAATTCCAGACCACTGCAATAAAGTTAATACTGCAATAAAGCAGGTCACAAAAATTTTTTGGTTTCCTGGTGCATATAAGTCACATTTACACTACTAAGTGCATAATAGCATTATGTGTAAAAAAAAAGTACATACCTTAATTTAAAAGGGCTACATTGCTTTAAAAAAAAAAAAAAATGCTAATGATCAACTGAGACTTCAGTGGCTGCTGACTAATCAGTATGGCTGTGGCAATTTCTTAAAATAAGACAACAATATAGTTAGCCACATCAATTGACTCTTCCTTTTATGAAAGACACTATGCTATTTGACAGCATTTTACCTAACTATAAAACTTCTTTCAAGATTGGAGGCAATCCTCCCAAACCACTGCTGCTTTATCAATTTATCAACTAATTTTATGTAATATAAGTCCTTTGTTGATATTTCAACAATTTTCAAAGCATCTTCACTAGGAGTAGGTTCTATCTCAAGAAACAGCTTTCTTTGCTCATCAATAAAAAGCAACACCTCAGCCATTCAAATTTTATCTTGAGATTTCAGCAATTGTCATATTGTATCAGGCTCTACTTCTACTTCTCTTGCTATTTCTACCACATCTGCAGTGACTTCCTCCACTTTAGTCTTGAGCCCTTCAAAGTTGCCTATGCGGTTAGAATCAATTTCTTCCCAACTCCTATTAATACTGATATTTTGAACCCCTCCCATAAATCACGAATGTTCTTAATGGTACACAGAATGGTGAATCCTTTCCAGAAGGTCTACGATTTACTTTGCCCAAATTCATCACAGGAATCACTGTGGCAGCTATAGCCTTAAGAAATATATTTTTTAAATAACGAAACTTGAAAGTAGAAATAACTCCTTGACCTGCGGGCTACATAATAGATGTTATTATGTTTATCAAGCATGAAAAAAATAGGAATCTCCTTGTACATCTCCATCAGAGTTCTTGGGTTACCAGGTGCACTGTCAATGAGCAGTAATATTTTCAAAGGAATCTTTCACTGAGAGTAGTAGGTCTCAAAAGTGGACTTAACATATCTAGCAAACTGTGCTGTCATCCAGGCTCTGTTGTTCCATTTATAGAGCATAAGCAGAGTAGATTTAGCATAATCCTTAAGGACCCTGTGATTTTCAGAATGACCAATGAGCACTGGCTTCCACTTGAGGTCACCAGCAGCATTAGCCCCTAACAAGAGAGTCAGCATGTCCTTTGATGTTCTGAAGCAGGTACTGACTTCCCCTGTCCAGTCAAAAAAGTCTTCGATGGCATCTTCCAATAGAGGGCTGTTTCATCTATGTTGAGAATCTGTTATTTAAGGTAGCCACATTCATCAGTGATCTCAGCTATATATATGCTGTATTTCCAAATCTGTTGAGTTTCCCAAATTTATAAGCCATTATGTAGTTTTAAGGGCAGTATGTCTGAGTATTATACTGGAAAGTTTCTATTGGAATCATTAAGATAGACATCAGGCATTTTAAGACACTTTGTCAAACTCTCTATCTCTTTCTGCTTTGAGACAACACTTACTATGACAATTTAGAATGAAAATGATTGCTGAAGATAATCCAGATGACACTGGACTATTACTGATGAAGCTCTAGGGAAGTTTTTATTAGATTAGCAGATCTATAATATTTTTTAAAAAACTATTTCCTTTTTTAGAGTAAAATAAAATACAGATACAGAAAACTATACAAAAACTTCATACCTCAGTATATTCAGAGAATACATTCTTGTGACCACCACACAGCAATCTGCCAGCAAGCCCAGAAGCTCCTCCAAGTGCTCTGATTCAGTCATAGCCCTTTCCTTTCCTCTTAAGTAACTCACTTCTTTTAAATTATTCTCAATTACATCCTGTATTTATCCCTTTAACAGCTAAGTAAGCCTCCCTACATAACTATTATTTAATCTTGACCATTTTTAAGAAGAGTTGCTACTTCTATTCAGTCTCTTTTAATCTACAGGTTTATTTTCCATTCTTTTCTTTTTCTTAAAATTTATGTTTGATCTGGCTTTTAGTAGTGTAGATTTGACTGATTATTTACACATAATGCAATTCAGCATATTCATCTGGTCTCTTTATTTCTGGCAAATTGGAAGTTGGATCCAGAGGCTTTATTGAACTTGGTTTGTTCCTTTGTCTAATAATGTGTTACTTCATTACGTGTCACCTAGCATCTGGTTTCCCTCTTATGATTTTAGCAGCTGTTGATATTCACTGCCTCCATCCATTAATACACAGAAGGCTGCAAATGGTGGTATTCTAATACTCTCATTTCTTTTTAATTTATTAAAAGAAATGATTTCATAAAGAAATGTTTCCCTTATTTGCTATTTAATTCCTCAGTGCTATAGTCTACTTAGAAAAGTTGGTAGTGCTATATTACTCTAGCATGTGCTAGCTGAGCTATTAGATAATATTTGACAGTAAAAACCCTGTAAATTTTTATTGATAAAATTTTAAAATTATAATTTTCTAAATTTTAGATTGGAGAAATAAAAATTTGCCAAACATGTCAAGAGTACACATTTTCCCAAATAATATACAACAGTGGTTATCAAGTTTGATTTTGGTGCCTATCAGTGGTACCACCGTACCTCTAATGTCCATCAGACGTAAAGCACATAAATGATAATTTTACCACTGGTACTTTTAAACAACAGAGAACCACACAGCAATGAGAATGAGAATGACAAACTGCAGCTAACAATATAGACAAATTTTACAGACATAATGCTAAGCAAAAACAACACAAAACAGACAAGAGCATAAATTGTATTATGCCACTTTAAAGAGTTCAAAAACAGGCAAAACTAATCTATGGTGTTAAAAGTCACTATGGTGGTTATATTTGTGTTTAGAGGGGTGGGGTGCTAGACTAGTTTCTAAAAGGAGTCACCAGAGGAGGTTCTGGAATAGCAGTAATGTTCTATTTTTTTATCTGAGTGCTGTTACTTTTCTCAGTGTATGCTGTATTCCAGTAAAAGGTCAAAAAGTGAACAATTATGTTTTCCAGATTTGAGGGGGAAAAACACAACTTTGCTCTGGCAGAATTCCTTGGGAGATGCTTTTTCTTTTTTTCAATTTTTTGCAGAGATGGGGGTCCCACTATGTTGCCCAGGCTTGAACTCCTGAGTTCCAGTGATCCTCCTGCCTCGGCCCCCCAAAATGCTGGGATTACAGGTGAAAGCCACCGTGCCTGACCAGATGCTGCTTATTTTAAAATGTACATTGGGATTCAGTGGTAGGGCCCAGTTTCTGCGTTTTTAGTATTTTCTACCCCCACAAGCAGCCACCCACGACTTTGATGTGCATGGTCCAGGGAGCATTCCTTTGAGAACAAGACTTTTTGCATTTTTCTGAAACTTTGACTAAAAAGACAATCAATGGTTATTAAATGTAATAAATAGAATGGTTCAAATATATTATGCACTTGACATTAAAGAGAACTATAGTTAGAGACACTAAACCAAACATCCAAAACATAGAATAGTTCTATTACTTAAAACTCTCTCTACTTCTTATCATATTTATTTAAAACCATCATATTCTTAGATCTTTTAATTTCTGTCACTAAACAAGAAGTACCCTGCACCACAGCGCACTTGTTTTAAGCGCCTAGTGAGTTACCATGTATGTTAACAATGAGTGGAGAACAAAACCTGCTCAATTTCTTGATAGTCTGCTACAGACACTAGTGTTTTGCAATTAGCAACATGTTAAGGAATTCAAATTTATGTCGTAAGTTACAAATCACTACATATCAAAGGTATGTAGGGTCAAAACGTCAAATACTAAATCTAATGCTAAGGATCTAGAGTCAGATAGTTATTAGGCAAATAAAGTGACACTGTAAACATCTAACGAATGCTATGTACTCTAGACAAATTAAGACTTCTTTCTTAAAATTTAAAATAAAGCTGATGTTCACTTGCTTTGCAGATCATTGGCTCTGCAGGTCACAGGTTCAGACATCAATTGACTATGTATATGAATCACTTAGGAGTCCTGTTAAAATGCAGATTCTGAGTTGGTAAATCTGAAATGGGACCTGAGATTCTGCATTTCTAACAAGCTCCCAAATGATGCCATTACTGCCAATCAATGACCAAATTTTGAAGAGCAATGCTCCACTCTTGTCTACCTGCTTTGTTTTCACTGCTGCCAAAATATCCTAAGGCATAGATATGACAGTGTCAGCTTCCTCCTTATGTATTCCACCCTTTGGTGATTTCACAAGTTCATCCTCCTTACTGTGACACACAAAGACTCTCAAAAGTTGCATGTGGCTTCTCTTGAGCCTCATCTCTGGGTCCATCTGCCTCATTTGCAGCAATTCCATACCCCAAAATTCTACTTTAAGCCTAGTAAAACCAAACATCTCACATATCCTAACTCTTAATTATTCCCGTTTGTAATATTTTGTTTTGTTTTCCTACTCCACCCCAGGTTTACCCCTGATTGTACTTCAATACCCACTTTAAATATTGTATTTTTAGTAAAAATCTTCCAAGGTCTCCCTGGAAGGAGTTAAGTATAACTCTTAAACTCCTAGTAGAATGGCCAACTACCAAACAAATACTATGAAAAACCTTCTCAAATGAAACAATTAAAATACCAGATAAAACAAAAATTAAAATAGTAGGTCAGATAGATAAATAAAACCACAGTGAAGAAAAAAAAAAAGAAGAAGAAATCCATATGGCCAAGTACAAAGGACCCTGGGAGCTAAGCATGGCCAAAAACCAACTTTTGCCCTGAGAGTTTTTCAAAATTGGAAACCTTGGGTTTCTAACTTATGTACTGGCACAGGTGCTGAAGGCAAGAAAATAAGCCAAAAGGCCACATAAGATAGTTCTCTAATAGGAAACCCCCACATAAAGCTGGGAGCTCTACAAGGTGAATACCTATAATTGTTTAGGGTGAACAGAAAATAAACCCACCACACAAAAATGGACAGTCAGGGATTTTTCTGTCTTAGTTTTAGCTCCAGGTAAAGAAGCAGGATCCCCGCCCCACCTACACCCCAAGAATTTATGACCATAAGCAGGCCCTCACACAGGGCTCTGTGTCGCTCTGAAATCCTCAAGCAGTGACCTTAATTAAAAGTGGTAACCAGGTGGTAATGTTCCTGGGCAACTAGCTGAAGCAAACCTTAGTTTTCTCTGAAGCAATATAAACTCAACTCAAGGCTCAAAGAATTCCTACAGAAAAAGCTCCAAGGAAGAATGCAACTTGAGAGATGTATGACTAAATAAGCAAGACAGGTTAAGAGGTGTGAAAAACAGAATCACAGCTCTAATATACATCTAGTTGGAGTTCCAAAAAGATATAAGCAGAAGAATGAGGAAGAGTAAATATTTCAAGATATAATGGCTATATGCACTTTTTTTTTTTTTTCTTTTTTTGAGACACAGTCTTGCTCTGTCACCCAGGCTGGAGTGCATAATCTCGGCTCACTGCAGCCTCTGCCTCCCGAGTTCAGGTGATTATTCTGCCTCAGCCTCCAGAGTAGCTGGGACTACAGGCGCATGCCACCACGCCCGGTTAGTTTTTGTATTTTTAGTAGAGACGGGAGTGTCACCACATTGGCCAGGCTGGTCTCAAACTCCTGACCTTGTGATCTGCCCGCCTCGGCCTCCCAAAGTGCTGGGATTACAGGCGTGAGCCACCGCCCCTGGCCAGCTATGAACTTTCTATAATAGAACTGTTGCAATACATCAATTATCAAATCCAGAAAGCTCAATGAATCTCAACCAGAATAAGTATGCATAAATTAACATCCAGACACATTACAGTACAAATACAGAATAGTCAAGATAGAGAAAACATTAAAAAGAAAAAAAAACAACTAAAGATAGTTTACCTAGAAAGGAACTGCAATTAGGCATTTGACTTAATTTTGAATAGCAACAGTGGAAGCCAGAACAGTGGAATGATAGCTTCCTTTACTGAAACGCCCAACCACATTTTTATAACCAGTGAAGCTATCTTTCAAGGACAAAACAGAACTCTACTAGGGGTGAGGGAGTTTCAATAGTTATACATTGTTCCCAATCGATATTTGCTTTTACCATAACATTCTAGACAGCTGCCAGATCCCTTGGGTCAGAGGTCCCCAACCTTTTTGGCACCAGGGACCAGTTTCACGGAATACCAACCACAGACCAGGGGAAGGTGGGAGGAGCAATGGTTTCCGGATGAAACTGTTCCACCTGAGATCAGTTTCACCCAGCATTAGTTTAATTCTCATAAGGAGCAGGCAACTTAGATCCCTCGCATGCGCGGTTCACATAGGGTTCTCACTCCTATGAGAATCTAACACTGCCGTTGATCTGATAGGAGACGGAGCTCAGGCGGTAATGCTCACGTGCCAGCTTGCTCACCTCCTGCTATGCAGCCCAGTTATTAACAGGCCACAGACCAGTACAGGTCCACAATCCAGGGGTCAGGGACCCCTTAAGTAACAGCTACCTCCCAAACCAGAGGTATGAAAGAAAGATCTTAACCATTATGCTAAGTTACTAATGCCAAAGAATGATGCCACCTTGCATAAATAACAGGAATTTTCTCTTTGTAAAGCAATTCTCTTTATATTATGCAAGTCTACTATTAACTTTTCAACATCTGACATTCAAATAAATTTAAAAGTATCAATGTATACTTTACAAACTGTCATTTCATTTGTCAAAAATTATCTCTGTATAACAGTACAAATTGTTGTATTATTTAAATCTTCTAGATATTACTCCCTATTTTAAAGAATAGCTTGAAAAGTTAGCTTAAAACGTTAACTTTGTTGGCCGGGCACGGTGGCTCCCACCTGTAATCCCAGCACTTTGGGAGGCCAAGGCGAGTGGATCACAAGGTCAGGAGATCCAGACCATCCTGGCTAACATGGTGAAACCCTGTCTCTACCAAAAATACAAAAAATTAGCTGGGCATGGTGGTGGATGCTGTAGTCCCAGCTACTTGGGAGGCTGAGGCAGGAGAATGTAGTGAACCTGGGAGGCGGAGCTTGCAGTGAGCCGAGATCACGCCATTGCACTCCAGCCTGGGCAACAGAGCAAGACTCTGTCTCAAAAAAAAAACAAAAAAAAAAACAAAAAAAAAAAACTTTAACTTTGTTAATTTAATTTAAAACAGAAGTCTAGGAAGAAAGCAGCAACACAGTATTTGGATCTTCCCAAATCTATAAACAGAGCAAGAAGTTACCAAAACCAAACTCAATAGCAGAGTGTCCTCAGACCCCTAAAATACAACTGGATAAAGGCAAACCACCAACATCCCCAAGACCTACATGCTATCAGTGTCACAGCATGAACAAGCAAAAGGAAGCAACAGAGATCAGACCTGCAACAGGGAGATCCTCACAAATAACCAGCCACTCAGCAGATGAAAACTGGTAGGTCGTTTGCCCACTCGGATAACAGACAAGCGTAGTGGGCCCTCAGCCAGGACTACAGGGACAAGAGAAGTTTAGTCTCTGTGAAATTTTCAAAACCAGGGCTCTCATTCCATAACAGGGCCTCACAGTAATGAGAAACTGTGGGAGTGAAATAAAAATCGCACAGAATAGAGACAAAGGAAAGAGAAGGGCCACAAGAAGCTTGGGAAAACAGAGTCAAGAAATCTCAGAAAACTATTTTAACACTGTACACAATACAACAGGGAGCTCTGTAAAATTAGAAAAAAACATTTACATTAATAGATGGACAACTTCACAGGAGAAGTCAACCGGAGTTCTTTGAGAAAGACAAATGGGATGGTGACAGAGTTTAAAGTCATGCCACATGAGAAATCATTTAATGAAATTGGTGTGGTTATGCTTGGAAAATAAGCTAGATAAAATTAGGATTAAATTTCATTTGTGTAGCAAACAGAGAGGCCATACCAAGTAGAAATTTCAAGGAGAAGATTACAACTTCAGTAAAGGAAGAATTCAGTAAAAATACAATTGATCAAGAAATGCAACATGTTACTCAGGGAGTGGAAGCAGAGGTTAGATTCTCTGATCAGAATCACTAGCATTTATCAATCAACTGCCATGCATCGAGTGCTAATATATGCATTTGACCTGTATTAACTTAGTTAATATTTAAAATACCCTTTGAAGTACATTATCCATATGCCATCCTCATGACATCATTAAGATAACCTGGGAGTGTTAAGACCAGGCTTCCAATTAACCTCTGCAATTCATTAGCTTCTGTGACATTAGACTGGGAATTTAAATGTCTAGAATCAGTTTCTAAACCTGTAAAATAAGGGGATTAGATAAGATTGCCTCTAAACCCTTCCAGATGAAGAGTCTATTAGTCTTTGTATGCCTCATAATTCTGAAACCTAGAAGAGCAGTTTCCAGACCTTTTGGTCTTAGAACCTCCTTCACACTCTTAAAAATTATGAAGGACTCCCAAAAGTGTTTTGTTATGTGAGTTCCATCTGTTGAGACTTACTGTATTAGAAATCAAAACTGACAAACTTTTAAAACATAAGTATACTTGCATTAACTATCAGAGGAACATCGTAACAAGTTGTAGAGTCAAATACACTTGGAAAAGAATGACAACAAAAAAGCCAGTAATTTCTTAATATGTATTGTGAAAACAGGTCTGACCTTTCAGACCTCCTGCAAAACGTCCAGCAACCAGTGGTCCCCAGACCAAACTTTAAGGACCACCGACCCTATTCCTGACCTTTGAGAGGTTAAAGAATGATTTTCTTTCCACCTAAAAAGAGTTGAAGTTACACCCTTTCCCGTGGAACCTTGGGTAAGTTTTTGGTTTGGAAGACAGTTATTCTAATCTTGTAGGAAGTACCCAAAATGGGTCAAGATTTGAATTAGGTAACCCTAATAACTGACTGGTCTCATTTCTACTGACACCACACTAAACTCATGACAAAGCAGCCTACGGGTGTGGTTATGCTTAGAAAGTAAGATAACATTAGGATTAAATTTCACTTGTGAGGCAAACAGAGAGGCCATACCAAGCAGAAATTTCAAGGAGAAGATTTCAACTTCAGTAAAGGAAGAATTTTATAAATACAAAATTCAACCAGGAGCTTTTTCCTAGTCTAATTTTATACTTACAAAACGTTTTATTTCTAACAAATATTCTTTATTCTTATCTAAAACCATTAGCTCACCTGGAGCCAAGAATGGTTTATCTTTGACCACAATATTGTATATTTCCACTGTTCTGGGACTGGAATTCAGAAAGAGCGATTCAAGGGACAACTACTTTCATCAGATGGATTGTGCCTGCGAGGCAGTGTAGCACAGGTTCTGAACCTCTTTTCTTCATCTGTAATACAGCATCTATATCATAGGTTTGCTGTAACAATGAAATCACAATTCATAGGTAAAACATTTAACAAGGCTTAGTACAAAATAAGATTCAATAAGAGTTAATAACAGTTATTCTGGAGTTGTGTTGAGAACTGGTAAGGAAGCAAGAAGAAATATATTCAAAAAAAGCTGAATATATTCTTTGGATCACAGTCCATAGAATTTGATTTCATTGTTTTGCCTAAAATCTTATCAATTCAGACTATTAAAGTATTTATAATCAAATGTAAGTATAGATTGTACTTAACAGATTCACACATAGCTTTCAGGACACTTTGGCTGGGCTCACGCCTGTAATCCGCACTTTGGGAGGCCAAGGCAGGTGGATCACCTGAGGTCGGGAGTTCGAGATCAGCATGACCAACATGGAGAAACTCCGTCTCTACTAAAAATACAAAACTTAACCGGGCATGGTGGCACATGCCTGTAATCCCAGTTACTTGGGAAGATGAGACAGGAGAATCACTTGAACCTGGGAGGCAGAGGTTGTGGTGAGCCAAGATCCGGCCATTGCACTCCAGCCTGGGCAACAAGAGGGAAACTCCATCTCAAAAAAAAAAAAAAAAAAAAACCACTTTAGAAAGCAAGAGCAATCAAACTGTGTACATGAGTTTTTGGGTGTGGGGAAGAAGTGAGATGCTGGTACAAATTACCAAGACCCTTTAGTCCTGAAGCAGTCTAGACAAAACACTTTAATCAAATCTTATTTGATTTCTTTTACTTTGTTAGGGGGAAGTTGGGTGGTGGCGGGTGGTGGGGGAAGGGAGGAGAGGGGAGAAGGCTCATGACCCTGATGATTGAAGGAAAAGCAATGTGTAGGAGGTCTGAGAAAAAAAGAGTTGTAGTTATCCTAACAAGGGTCTTTTTATATAAAAAGAGATAGCCATAATGGCATCATGTCACTGTCACCTGTACCTTATTTTCTCTTGATACAACAAGATACTAAGTATGCTGGAAGACAGCTCGGCTTAGTGGAAGGAGCATAAATTTTGGCTCAGACATATCTGAGTTTCAAACTTGGTAGTGAATCTTACTAACTACAAATTTTTGGGCAAGCAACCTTAATCCAAGCCTGTTTCCTATTTCGTAAACCAGGAATAATGATTTCAGAGTTCAGGATTAAATGAATATGCAGTCACTAATAAATTGTTGGTATGTAGTAGGCATTCGGTAAATGTTTGCTGATTAAATGAATGCAGTGGAATCATCTTTACTAATGTGAATATATAACTGGCTTCATACCTACAAGATTTTCGGCTAATATTTTAATTCTGTATCTTGAGTAGCTAAATTGGTGTTGTAGAAAAAAGACGACATATTTTATGGCTTTGTTGTTGTTGTTACTGAATGAGTACTCTGACTTTGCCTGTGCAAGAGAAATAACTTCAGAATGACAAGGAAATCCAGAAAACCAGAATGAAGGAAACCTACTCAGAAACTTGAAGATCTAAGAAATACTCCTTCAACAAATCTGAAATCAGTGCTTTTGGAGAACAGTAACCATGGTTACTATTTTCCTAGTTCTTTGAACGGCTGAGTTTAGTGGTAAAATCCTGAAGCAGTCCTCACTGTAGTAAGAAATTCAAGTTGTGGCCAATCCACAATGCTTTCTCTTAGTTTGAGGTTGAATGTACAACACAGCATTATTTGTATTGAAACTGAGGGTGTTTTGAAGTTTGAGAATGTCAACTATTGCCTTATTAGGTTTGTCCAGAAATACTGCTCTATAACCTGAAAAACTTTTTAAATTTCTTGTGTGAAAATTACAGATCATTACATAAGAGATACTGTTTACTGATTTAACCACTATGATAGTGTAGCTTTATTTGTACATAGAGAAGATCTTTATAAGAAAAGCATGATATTTCTTACCGTTTAAAAAAAAGTTCTCTCTGTACTAAAAAAAGAAAGAAAAAAGAACAGTTTTAAGTGGATTATAATGTTTCTTGGTGTTAGAATTAATGTTGCAGATATTTGTAGTTTTTTGGATTTTGTCAGTGGTGGTGGTGGTAGTAGGTTTGGCTTTTTCAGTCACAGTATTGACAGATAAGAACATTAGAGGGATGAAACCAGAGTAGAATGAAGTTCATTTTACTGGTTTCTATTTTAGTTATGTAACTTTTAGAAATTTTCTCATCTATATATTTTGCAAAGGTCTAACTAGGGTAGCTATTCTTCTCATAATCTTTAAAATTAATATCTTTATAGCAACTATATTATATTTATTTTTGGATGCAGGGTATATACCTTTGGTCAGTATTGTATCCCCAGTGCCTGACATATATTTCTCTTTTCCAATTCAAATACACATTTTTGAAACCACACTGTGTGCAGTACAATCAAACAGTATCTCCTTCAATATATCCACTCAGCCTTCCTGCCAAGAATTTGAAGAGGAAGATGGAATGATTGTTTCTGAGAGTCTATCTGTGAATAGCGATTGCCAGGCATGTTCATCTAACTGTGGTAATTGTTTGCCTTAGAGAGCAAGAAAAGAAATCTAGACAGGAGTTTCTGAAATGGGAAGGAGATGAAATAAAAGCAGTGCAGATATACCCGAGTTTTAGCTGCATTCTGTCAAAAGACAAAATTACAACAGTTGAGTTACAGATCTAACTGGCATTTATTTGCATTTCATGAATCAGGGCAGCCCCCATTCTGCAAGGTAGAATTAGAGGTCCTACTGAGCAAGAGCACAACAGTGGGTTTTGTTAAGGTGGGAATAAGGAAACAGAACAGGAAAAAAAAAGCTGATTGATTAATATCAGATTATTTCAGTTTACTTTTTCTAAGAGTTTAAAGCACAGGGGATTCAGCTGGAATCTCCTGTTTTCAGGAAAAAAAAATGGTCTGCTTTGGGATCTATCTGCTTCGTGAAAGTTTCTATTTGATTATGTGGCAGTTAACATGAATGACTACATTTTAGTTGGATCCGGTCCACTGGGGCCTAGCGCAAGAGCACAGTCCAAAACAATGGTGTCCCATAATTTTTACTCAACAATACTTACCAATCGAAACCTCCCAGGAACCCAGATAAGAGTTAGCAGTAGTAAATGAAAATAAAATGCCTAATTTAAAAAGTAAATAACAAGAGGACATTTTCTCCTCCTTGTGGTTCATATTTAAAAATTGCCATGCCAAAATTATTATTACAAAGATGGGAATCCTATCTTAAAAAACAGACTCACTAGTTTTATACTAGTTTTATACAGTGATGGGCTTATTCTGAAGCTCAAAACCCTCTTCTAAAATGACTGTGAGGCAGAGTGGAGCCCACAGCTAAAAGGATTTGAATGAGTACTTGCTACTCCTCAGAGACTCACTGTGATTATGTAGAGGCTCCCTGTAAAGATGCTGAGTTATTTCTGAAATTTAGCAGATTCTGGTTTTCTCTAGTTCTGTAGTCACTGGCTGTTTAGGGTAGTGGTTTCAAATGTGCTTCCTTCTAGTATAGCTACTTATTTGGTCCTATCATATTCTTCAGTCACAACTCTCTCTACCTCCTAGAGAATGTATCACCGTGAACTATGTGCTGACTTGCAATACCAAGACTTGTCAACTCTAGGAAAACTGTCGCCTTGCCTGTTGAAGTGGAAAAAAATCAGTATTCCAGGCCTCTATCCTAGCTTTCTAATGTGAGCATATCTGGTAGTAGAACAGGGAAGTCCCAACTAAAGAGAGCAAAGAAAAGAAGACAAAAGCATTCTTCCACATGCAACAGACTCATAGAAGCAGAGTTAAAGACATAGATGTTTTTACCTTGCCTTCAATTAATATGTAATTTAATTGAGGTACTTTTTATATAAATTAGAATGCATAGTGAGTTTTAAAAAACATATATATCTATGTATACAACACCTTAATCGAGATATCGAATATTTCAGCCAGGTGCGGTGGCTCACTCCTGCAATCCCAGCACTTTGGGGGCCTGAGGCAGGTGGATCATTTAAGGTCAGGAGTTCAAGACCAGCCTGACCAACATGGTGAAACCCCATCTCTACTAAAAATACAAAAAAATAAAATAGCCGGGCGTGGCGGCACAAGCCTGTAGTCCCAGCTACTAAAGAGGCTGAGGCAGGAGAATCACTTGAACCCGGGAGGCACAGGTTGCAGTGAGATGAGATTGCGACGCTGCACTCCAGCCTGGGAAACAGAGCGAGACTCTGTCTCAAAAAGAAAAAGATACAGAATATTTTTATCACTCCAGAAAGTTCCCTCTTTTCTCATGTCCCATTCCAACCACTCCTTAGGACGCTTAGATAATCACTGTTCCATCAGTGCAGATTAGTTGTGTGGATTTTTAAACATCATTATCTATATGATGTTTATATGACTCATGCTGCATTACTTTTGTCTTTTTCCTTAATTCAGCATACTGTTTTCGACATTTATGTTGTCACATGTATCAGAAATCCATTCTTTTCTGTCCCTGTGTACTTTCTATTTTATGAATATACCTCAGTTTATTTATCACTTCTCTTGATGAATGTTGGAGTTGTTTTCAGTTTTTGGTTATTCTGAATATAGCTGTTACAAGCATTCTTGTGCCAGCCTATTTGTGGACATTTCTCCTGGGTAAATAACTAGGAGTGCTTGCTCATAGGGTGAGTGTTTTTTCTAAGAAACTGTCAAACGTTTTCTACAGGGTTGGTCCCATTTTACACTTCTACCAGCCATGTATGAGAGTTTCAGCTGCTTCCTATTTTCACCAACATTCGGTGGTGACTGACTTCTTTTAATTTTAGCTATTCTTGTCTTGTGGATGGAAAGTAGTATGGCATTGTGGTTTTAATCTGCATCTCCGTGGTGGCTAATATTACTGAGGACTTCTTCATGTATTTATTAAACCTTCTCATATCTTCCTTAGTCAACTATCTTTTCACCATTTTTTCGCTCAATTAAAATTTGCATTAAAAATGAACAAATAAGTAAATCAATGACTTCTGTGATTGTTTGCCCTTTCTCAGACAGATTTTTGCTTTCATATGCAAACACCGAAGTCATGGTGACTGCAGCGCTCTACCTAAAAGGAAGGAATCTATGTGCTCTCAGTCACAAGGTTTTTTCCAGTAGTCTTCAGTCTTGAACTTCAGCAAACAGAAATATCCATAACAATTTAAAATGGACACTTACATTTTCACGTTTAAAAATCTATATTCACTATGCTTTCTAGTTTACAATCTGAAAAAAAAAAGATATTGACTATTTTCTGGGAAATGGAAAAATTATTCCATGCATCTTACATGTATTGGCTGGTTAAGGCTTTTAGAAATTATAGGAAGTAACAGAATACAGTTGTCCCTCAAACAACATGAGTTTAAACAGCACAAGTCCACTGATACGTGGATTTTTTTTCAACAAACACAGTCAGCTCTCCATATTCACATATCAAAAGTATTCTCCACATTCATGGGATATAGAAACCTGAGTATACAGAGGACCAACTTTGCATATATGTTGGTTCTGCAGGACTAGTATACCTAGATTTTGGTGTATGTGAGGGTCCTGGAACCAATCTCCTGCAGATACTGAGGGATGCCTATATATGGTCGGTAATAATGTTGTATAGACAGCTGAGTTTCACTGTCTGAATGTAGAAAAGAATCTATTATTTATTGTCTATGTATATACATGAGTATATCCCTGCATTTTAAAGCTTAGTACTATAATGCAAACTTGTGATGTGGTACCAATTAACATCAAAAAGAGGGAATAAAGTAGAAGTAGTTGCTGCTTTCTTCATGAAAGTGGAAAGTGGGACATTTGCAATAGCAAGCATGTTCACTTTTCTAGCCTTCTACTTCTTATAATGTATATAAAAAAGATAATATGTTCATCAAATCTGTCCTCTATGCCTTAGTTTATACCTCTGTCAACCTAATAATACTGCATTGCCTTCTTAGTCTCTATGTCCCCAACTTTCTCCAGAATGTTCCACCACTATTTACTGACTTTTTTATAAAGAGAAAAGAGAGGTTCTTTTATCAAGGCCTATGCCATTCAATTTCAGTAGTTCTTTGACAAGGATATATAGAAGGGAGAGGGAAGGTGACTTACCTTGCCAGCAGGGTAAGACAAAAAAAGGTTACAGGGAAGAAAGTATCATTTGCAAAGATACAGACATATGAGAGCATGTGACATATTGAAATACAAATGATCAAAATTGTTGAGAAATACACAATTTCAGACAAACTGGTGCGTAGAGATAGAGATTTGTATAATGAGCTTCAGAGTTTAGATTTTATCCTACAGAACAGTGGTTTTCAGAAGTTCTGCAGTCACTCGAGGTTTCCTAATTCTCTGTTCCCCCAAACTCCTTTCCCACACACACACACACACAAGCTCTTCTTTTACGTGTTTAATATTCTGCCTTCATTTGAGCAATGGGTTCAGCATGCAAAAGGTTTGGAAACTACTAATGAGATGTTGGTATTTCATGTTCTGGCAGCAGCACAGAAAGCAGATGAAAGAGGTGGGAGACAAAAGATAGGCAGATGACTAGGGGTGCTATTCCAATAGTTCAAGCAAGAGACAGATGGCATCTGCTTAAATAGTACTAAACAAGTGGGACTGATTGTAGACATCCTTAAGAGGTAGACTTAGCAGGACTTAGTGATATGTATAGTGACAAAATTGTGGAGACAAGGCAAAGGTTGTTTGCAACAAATGATGTAAACCAGAATGATGTCCAAATCCCTCCCCCATTCCCCTGCTTTTTTAATTTTCAGAAAAGTCCTACAAACAGTACAGTATTAAGAACTTATACTTCCCCTAGGGCATTGAAAATAAGTTTCCAGGCCAGGTGCGGAGGCTCACACCTGTAATCCCAGCACTTTGGGAGGCCAAAGCAGATGGATCGCCTGAGGCCAGGAGTTCGAGACCAGCTGGCCAACATGGTGAAACCCTCTCTACTAAAAATGCAAAAAATTAGCCAGGCATGGTGGCAGGTGCCCGTGATCCCAGCTACTCGGCAGGCTGAGGCAGGAGAATCACTTGAGCCCAGGAGGTGGAGGTTGCAGTGAGCCAAAGATCGCACCACAGCTGGAAACCACACTCCAGCCTGGGTGACAGAGTGAGACTCCATCAGAAAGAAAAGAGGTGGGGAAAGGTGAGGTCTGGGGAGGGGAGAGGAGGGGAGGGGAGGGGTTTCCAACATGATGCACCATCCCCTACCAAACACATAAGTATGCATTTCTTGTAAAAAAGACATTCTTCTTCATAATCACAATATAAATGTTTAAGGAAAATCGCATTGACATATCAAACTGTCTATTCCTCAGACCCCATTTGAGTTTCATATCTGAAATACTTTCTTGATCCTTTCTTTACTTTCATTTCTTTAACAACTTTGAAAGATTATAAGCCATTCATTTTGTATAATGGCCCTTAATTTTGGTTTGTCTAATTTTTTATTCACATTATGCATCACAGGCACGAATATGACGAAAGTAATACTACGTTTCTCTCATTGCTTTGTATTATCAGGTAGGCATATTTCCAGTTCGTCCCATTACTGATCTTCACTTTCAACCTTTCTCAATCTTTCTACACTGGAGAAACACTTAAAATAATTTTCAGATCTCAGGGACGCCTGCATTAAAATGGTTATATCTACAACTCACGCTACATTAGCTTGATTAGTAAGGTGTAGATATAATAATTCACTGATAGTGGTCAGTGCTCTTCTGAGTAGAGGATTTCTTTTCTGCAGGTTTGTTTTACAGGCATACCTCATTTTACTGCACTGCAGTTTACTGCACTTCACAAATAGTATATTTTTTTTTAAATTGCAAGTTTGTAGCAATCCTGTGTTGAGCAAGTCTATCAGCATGATTTTTTCAAAAGCCATGTGGCAACTTCATGTCTCTGTGTCACATTTCGGTAATTCTTGTAGTATTTCAAACTTTTTCATTATTATTGTATCTACTATGATGATCAATGATCAGTGATCTTTCATGTTACTACTGTAATTGTTTTGGGGTGCCACAAACGGCACCCATGGAAGATGGCAAACCTAATCAATAAATGCTGTCTATTCTGACTACTCCACCAACCAGCCATTCCCCCATCTTTCTCCCTCCCCTTAGGCCTCCCTATCCCCTATGATAAAACAATATTAAAATCAGGCCAATTAATAATCCTAAAATGGCCTCTAAGCATTCAGGCAAAAAGGAAGAGTCACATTCCTCTCACTTTAAATCAAAAGCTAGAAATGCAAAAGAAAAGTTCTTGAAGGAAATTAAAAGTGCTACTCCAGTGAACACATAAATGATAAGAAAGTGAAATAGCCTTATTGTTAATATGGAAAAAGTTTGAGTGGTCTGGATAAAAGATCAAATCAGCCATAAGATTTCCTTAGGCCAAAGCTTTATCTAGAGCAAGGCCCTAACTCACTTCAATTCTGTGGAGGCTGAGAGAGGTGAGGAAGCTTCAGAAGAAAAGCTGGAAGCTAGCAAAGGTTGGTTCAGAGGCTTAAAAAAAAGAAGCTGTCTTGATAACATGTAAGTACAAGGTAAAGCAGCAAATGCTGATGGAGAAACTGCAGCAAGTACCTAGAAGGTCTAGCTAACTAAGATCACTGATGAAGGTGGCTACACTAAACAACAGATTTTCAATGTAGATGAAACAGCCCCCTATTGGAAGATGCCATCCATGACTCTTCTAGCTGGACAGGGGAAGTCAATACCTGGCTTCCAAACTAAAGGACAGGCTGACTCTCTCGTTAGGGGCTAACACTGTTGTTGACTTTAGGTAGAACAGTGCTTATTTACCATGCCAAAAACTGTAGAGCACTTAAGAATTAGGCTAAATATAATCTCCCTGTGCTCTACAAATGGAGTAACAGCACCTAGATAGCAGCACATCCATTTATTTCAAGACTTTACTAGACACTTTAAGCCCACTGTTGAGACCTACTGCTCAGAATAAGATTCCTTTCAAATATTACTCATTGCTCACTGACAATGCACCTGGTCACCCAAGAGCTCCGATGGAGATGTACATGGAGATTCATGTTGTTTGCATGCCTGCTAGCACAATACTCATTAATTGTGTTAATTAGCACATTGCAGCCCATTAATCAAGGGTCATTTCTACTTTCAAGTCTTGTTTTAGAAATACATTAGCTGCTATATACACATAGCGAATCCTCTGATGGATCTGGGTAAAGTAAGTTGAAAACGTTTTGAGAAGGATACAGCACTCCAGATACCATTAAGAATATTTGTGTTTCACAGAAGGAGGTCAAAATATCAATATCAACAGGAGTTTGGAAGGAGTTGATTCCAGCCCTCATGGATGACTTTGAGGGGTTCAAGACTTCAGCAGAGGGCTATTTGGGAGGCTGAGGCAGGAGAATCACTTGAACCTGGGAGGTGGAAGTTGTACTGAGCTGAGATCCCACCACTGCACTCCAGCCTGGGAGACAGAGCGAGACTCTGTCTCAAAAAAAAAAGGAAAAAAAACCTTCAGTGGAGGAAGTCGCTACAGGTATGGCAGAAATAGCAAGAGAACTAGAATAAAACCGGAGTTTGACAACATGACTAAACTGTTGCAATCTCACAATAAAACTTGAATGGATAAGGTGTTGTTTCTTCTGAATGAGCAAAGAAAGTAGTTTCCTAAGACAAAGTCAAACAATTTAGAATACTGCATACGCTTAATTGATAAACCAGCGGCAGGATTTGAAAGGATTACCTCCAGTTTTGAAAGAAGTTCTACTGTGGGTAAAATGCTATCAAACAGCATCACATGCTACAGAGAAATCGTTCATGACAGGAAGAGTCAATCAATGCAGCAAACTTCATTGTTATTTTAAGAAACTGACACACCCACTCCAACCCTCAGCAACCATCACTCTATCAGTCAGCAGCCATCAACAATGAGGCAAGACTCTACACCAGCAAAAAGATCATGACTCCCTGAAGGCTCAAGTGATTGTTGGCAATTCTTAGCAATAAAGTATTTTTCAGCTGGGTGCAGTGGCTCACGCCTGTAATCCCAGCACTTTGGGAGGCAGAGGCGGGCAGATCACTTGAGGACATGAGTTCAAGGCCAGCCTGGCCAACATGGTGAAACCCAGTCTCTACTAAAAATTAGCCAGGTGTGGTGGTGTGCACCTGTAATCCCAGCTACTGGGAAGGCAGAGGCAAGAGAATTGCTTGAACTCAAGAGGTGGAGGTTACAGCGAGCCAATAGCGTACCACTGCACTCCACCCTGGGCAAAAGAGCAAGACTGTCTCAAAAAACAAATAATTAAATAAATAAATAGGGGGGCGGAGCAAGATGGCCGAATAGGAACAGCTCCAGTCTCCAGCTCCCAGCGCGAGCCACATAGAAGACAGGTGATTGCTGCATTATCAACTGAGGTACTGGGTTTATCTCACTGGGGAGTGCCGGACAATCGGTGCTGGTCAGCTGTTGCAGCCGGACCAGCGAGAGCTGAAGCAGGGCGAGGCATCACCTCACCCAGGAAGCACAAGGGGGAAGGGAATCCCTTTTCCTAGTCAGGGGAACTGAGACACACAACACCTGGAAAATCGGGTAACTCCCACCCCAATACTGTGCTTTAAGCAAACGGGCACACCAGGAGATTATATCCCACACCTGGCCGGGAGGGTCCCACGCCCACAGAGCCTTCCTCATTGCTAGCACAGCAGTCTGTGATCTAACGGCAAGGCAGCAGCGAGGCTGGGGGAGGGGCGCCCGCCAATGCTGAGGCTTAAGTAGGTAAACAAAGCCCTGGGAAGATCTAACTGGGTGGAGCTCACAGCAGCTCAAGGAGGCCTGCCAGTCTTTGTAGGCTCCACTGTACATTAAATCATGAGCACTTTCCTATGTCTTACAAAATCTTCCCCATATGACATTTTATGGCTGGATGGTAGTCCAAACAAATGGATATAAAAAACAAACCATTTATCTGATGTTTGAAATTGAGTTGTTTCCAGTTTTTCACCATTATAGACGATAATGGTGTGAACATCCTTGTGCCTAAGTCTTCCTGTGAATCTGATTATCTCCTTAGCATAATTCCGAGAAGTAGGTTTTCTGAGTCAAAGTTTATGAATACTTTTAATCCTAAACATGTTCCTAAAATGAGTACCACAAAAGAACCAATTTACATTTCACCATAAGTCAGAAGGATAATTTTACAAATCATCTGTGGTTTGTAAACAAATTCGTAAAAGAAAGGAAAAGCTGCAAGGCAAAGAAACAAGTTAAAACAGGAAAACATTCTCAATATCATTGGTTGTAACAATTTGGTATAACCAAGAATCATGTGAGAAGCTAATTTGAAAACGAAGATCTCTGGATCCCATTCTGGTGATTCTTTCAGTGGGCCCTGATGTAAACTGGTACTTCTAACCACCATCCAAAGTGATAGATACAAGTGATCCCCTGAACCATACTTTCTTTGTTTGAGACAGGGTCTCACTCTGTTGCCCAGGCTGGACTGCGGTGGCACAACCACAGCTCAGCTCACTGCAGTCTCGACCTGCCAGGCTCAAATGATTCTCCCACATGGCTGTGACTACAGGCACATGTTACCACATCTGGCCAATTTTCTTGCATTTTTTGTAGAATGAGGTTTTGCCATGTGTCCCAGGCTGGTCTCAAACTTCTCGACTCAAGCGATCCATCTGCCTCTACCTCCCAAAGTGTCGGGATTACAATGTGAGCCACCATGCCCAGTCCTGAACCACACTTTGGAAAACATTACTCCAAACAGTACAAATACGCTTTATATGAATAATTACTTCCTACGAATTATTGCTGAGTAAGAGGTGAACAAATCACTTCTTATTCAAGACTAAAAAAATTAGGTAATCATTTATATAACATCTTCAGATGAAATTTGGCTTCATCTGTACACTCACAGCTTAACTGAAAGTACAAACACAGAGTATCTCTTATCTGAAATGCTTGGAACCAGAAATGTTTCAGATTTGGGATTTTAAAAAAATATTTGCATTATACTTATCAGAAATTTCAAAATCCAAAGTGCTTCAATGAGCACTTCCTTTGAGCATCAGGCTGATGCCTAAAGTTTTGACATTGATTCTCCTATTTCCTAGTTGTGTGATTTTTAGAAAGTTGTAGAATCTCTCTGAGCCTCAGTTTTCTCATGTTTAAAAATAATCATTAGAGTCTTTCTCATAAATGACATAATTATCACAGATGTGCTTAGTACAGGCCAGGCACAGTGGCTCACGCCTGTAATCCCAACACCTTGGGAGGCCAAGGAGGGCAGATCACTTGAGGACAGGAGTTAGAGATCAGCCTGGACAAAATGACAGAATCTCGTCTCTACTAAACGTACAAAAAAATTAGCTAGGTGTGGTGTCAGGTGCCTGTAATCCCAACTACTTGGGAGGCTGAGGCGGGATAACTGCTTGAACCCAGGAGGCAGAGGTTGCAGTGAGCCGAGATTGTGCCACTGTACCCCAACCTGGGTGACACAGCAAGACTCTTTTTTTTTTTTTTTTTTTAAAGTGTTTAGTACAGCGCTTGGTCCAAAGTAAGGGTTCAATCAACCAACCTACAAACCATTTTACCAAGGCAACAAAGATGACTGCACACAGCTTATCTAATATACCATATAGGAAGAAAGCACCAATAACGTAATGGCCGCCCTTCTTAAAAGGTGTTTACTAAAAAATATGCTAGGTACTGAATAAACTCCCTAATGACATCATCTTTGTTAGAAAGTCTAGAAAAAAATGGCAGCACCAGATTTTAATCCCAGGTCTATTCTTTTAACCACTAGGATAATTTCCAGAATTACTATCCTACTTAGGAAATATTGGATATCAAAGAGATAAAACAGTACTCTTAGCAAAGAAATGTTACCCCTCCCCCCCCAAAAAAAAGGCATTAAAAGTTAAAGGAAATGTTTTAAGATCACCTACAACTTGACTCTTTTAAGAAATTTCATCCTTCTTCCTAACTTCTATAACTTCAAGGTCAAGTATTCTAATACTTCCCACTGGTAAGGGTAAATTGAAATCTTTTTAATGGACATTTCAAGAGCATGTTTAAGGGACTTTAAAATGTTCTTATGTAATTTGATCAAGGTTATCAAATAGATTAATGGCAGAGCCAAATTAAGTCCAACTCTTTTAATGCTCGATCCAGGGCTCTTTAGAAAAGGCAGCTCCACTGAGGCTAGAACTTCACACTGCCCATTTATTTTACATAAAATAATGTCTAATCACAGTATCATAGTTATCTTTCTAACTTTTATAAAAAGTAGTCAACACTCTGGTGTTTACTTCCTCGTCACCTATTTGCTGAACCCATCACGAAAAGATGCTTTCATGTATGGCACTCCAGTAAAATATATCCATGATTAATTTGCTGGTGGCCCATCATTAAACATTTTCAATATATATGAAATTCAGACACACCCTTGACCAAATCCTAAATGATATTAATGTGCTTATGTTCATCAGTGTTCACAGAAGGGTTTTTTCTTGAAAGTCGGGAGAGTCTATAAACTTTTTACCTGTTGAATAATAAATGATTACAAATACTAGTGTTTAAATTATATTCAATCTTCCATAATTAATGTTTAAAGTATCTGAATTAAAGGAAATGTGCAGACTAGCACAGCTAATATTTTCAACTTTCTATAAACACTAAGGCTTCAAACACTACGGGTGACTATTTGAGTATATCAAAAAGGAAAGTTCTCTTAACATGGTGATTTGAATACCACATGTGATGACAATTTTATGCTCAGTTTCTACTATAGTAAATTGTTAATGTTATTTAATTTTTGTAAATGTTTTTAGATGTGGTTGAGAGAAACGGTGTCTCTATCATGGCAAGAACATAAATAGGGAATGATAAAGAATTCAGTATTTTTATGTGGCGGAATCTGTATAAAACACTTTACATGAGGTAGTGGTATTGGTGAGGACGTGAGTGGAAGAGAGTTTGTTTTCTAATATAACACCATCAGCAAAACTTTTAAGTAACCAAGTCTTTGACAGCATCTGAGTTTCTATTTTACAGTTAGCAATATTCCTACACTTCTATATTTGAACCAATTATTTGTTTAAAAGGCATAGAAAAGGAAAACAAAAATTATTTTAAAATAATCACTTTGAAATTTATAATACTGGATATTAGATTTTTAATTTGCTATATCCTTAAACACTACTTTAAAATAGCTTTATATATCCTCATCAGTATCCCTTAGAAGTAATACAACTCCTATTTCCTGAATAGTGCTGTACCCATGAAACCACTAAGAAAGTAAAAGACCAAAAAAGGATGCAAAACAACCGTACTACAACTCAAAGAGATCAAGAACCTTACCATCATTCTAATTACAGCTAGAGTTTGAAGCTAATGAAATTTACGAATGTGAGGAATATTCCACTTCATTTAGATAACACAGCATAATCACCAATAACTCTCATATTTGAGAGATATACTCTCATGGTCAATACCAGAATATGTTGATGCTGAGCTAGGAATATGGAGCAGAAAGACTATGAATTGATGAGTGAAATAATATATAATCTCTAAAATTTCATGAGGGCACACAACCATCAAATTACTGAGGCTACACACAAAACTTGAAAGAAAGAAAATGAGAAAGAAAAACTAATCTAATCTTTAAAATAAGTGCTGCTGCTTTAAGTGGCCGGCAGTCTCACATAAACTCCAGGCTGAAATCACAACATCCATTAGAGTGCTCCACAGCTCAGAGCAAGCAAGCAAGTGGTTGTCAGTGCAGCTAGTAAATCACCTGATCCTATTACAAAATCAATTACTGCAGTGCATTTCCATTGCTACACAATCTGATGATGACAAAATGATATTGGATATCTACTGCAAGGTCAAGAAAACTGCTAAGAACATCTTTAATTGGTCTTTTATTTTTAATCATTTGGTCCTAGTCATAATGCATCCATTTTCATTGCATATTTTTATCTGAAATAAATCTGTGTAGTTACCTTTGGTTGCCTGGGACATTCGATGGATAATCTCTGCAACTGGTCTGATGTATGGCTACAAGAGAACAAATCGGAGCAGCAGGTCGAACGGCTCAACCTCTTCATTAAAGAAGAAATAATGCTGCAGCCACAGCCACACATTGACTTGCTCAATGGATGAGAACTTGACTTAAAAAATCAGAACTGGTGATGTCACGTATATACTCAAAATTGTCAAATTGCCTCATTCTGCAGCTCTTTGGCTGAAAGAAACACTGCTAAAAAAGAATAAAACAACAGCTTTGCTACAGAAGATGCCAGCCACAAACTCATCACCAAGAAAAACTCAATATTAAAAATAGAAGTCTCCCAGTTACTCTTTAGAAAGAAGGTAAGGTGCTTTAATATTTTAAATTGTTTTATATTAAAGCCCAAGTACTTAACAAAGGAGCAAACTCTAGATAAGACACCCCAAAATTATACTAACCACTTTCTGCCTTCCATCAGTTTAGATCTGTTTGCCTACTCCTTCAGCTCAGCCTATCCAACCTGTTCCCTCTGTAAATGCACACTATTTCAACAACCAACAGGAATGAGCTCCACCCCTCCCCATCTCCACACACACTGTTCAAGAACCGTTCAATATCTGGAAAAGAACTGCTGCTGCATTGCTTTGAGAAACAACAGGGAGCAAATTACTGCACGGATTCTTTAACTTACCAATCAGAACTGTTGACCTTTTATGACTCTACAATTCAAGAAGCCTGCCAAATACTCACAGTAAGAATAATCAACAAATTTTACTTCTATACTGTAGATTTATTTACAGAACTGTTTTCAATCTTGTTCAATCTACAATACAAAAATATGGGCCTAAGTATTTTTTAAATAAACAAAATGTAGACAGTAGCTAATACAAATCTTTGAGGACTGATGAGAGAGGGTAGGAGGGTAACTGAATAAGACATGCAAGTAAAAATTCCCTCTGGATGCTTTATGTAGACTTGAGAAGTAATGGAACAATAAAAATCTATAGCAAAAATATTGGTGCAGATAATGATGTAATAAACAAGCTGGAGAATCCAAGGTGGCTCCTGCTATCATAAATGTTAGAAGAGTTTTAATGAGAAAAAAAGGACATATGGCTATATAGGTAGGTATTGACAACAAGTAAAAAGCCATCAAAAACCTCATTGTTTTGATACTGAATTTTCTCCCACTTACTTATCTGCATTTCATTTAAAAGATTATTTTAAAAACCATGAACCACCCTGAAAACATAAGCAATAATATTAAGTATGTTAGCTATACTATAATATCTTTTATATTTAAGCATTTTACCTTTGCCAAAAATGCACAAAGATATCTGTCTATACCACATAATTAATCCACATTACAATTTCCAGGACAAGGGAGGGTCACATTAATACAAATACTTTATAGTCTTCCCAAATAATCATACTTCAAATTACTATAACTTAAATGAACATTCACAGACCAATGATTGCTAATGTAATAGCACCCTTTTTGGGGAAGATAGTCTAAAAACTAAATAATAGACACCTTGAATTAAAGTACGTATTTTAAAACTTCCCATTGTCTGTGGCACTGAAAGGTTTCTTATTTGTGTATGCAACATGCTCAATTTCTTCCCTGGTTTAAAGCTAAAAAGATCCAGCACTGCTTCTGCCTTCACCTTGCACTGCCCTTTTGATATTCATGTTATACTTAAATCAATTTCCAGAATATCTAAAAACAGGCACGCATTTCACATTCAATTTTTTAAAAATCCTTTGGTAGATAAAGGCTATGGAAACAAACAAGAACAATAATGCAGTAACCTTTTACTCGCCTGCTGGAGGTACTGTCTGCTGCATAGAATTTTAAATCCTCATCTGCAGATGCAATTGAGCTGGGTATTGCCAAGAACTCTGCTTTTCCTGTGCTACTGCTACACAGCTATTCATCGAAAGAGCACATTATGTAGAAAATCTGAAGTACTATCAAATCTGAAATTTAAGTTTCTTAAATGAAAAAAAGAACTTCTAAAATCTAGCTATACTCCTGCTCTGTCACACTTTCAGATGCATGTCAGACACGTTGGGGAAAAATGTCCTAGTACTGCTGATGTACTCCTAATAAATGGGTAAGCCAGGGAAGCTAAGAGTAGTAATGAAAAAACACCTCATGCTAACATAAAAACAAGGTATCAGGTAATAAAACCTGGTAGGATTTGTGTTGCCAAAAAATGTATAACCTGTCCATAATAATTTGATATCTGTATTAGTTTTCTAATTAACAAAAGCCTATAAATAAATTATGTGTCTAATATTACCAACAAGCATTAAAAATCCTTGCCATACTGCTATTAATGAAAGTTATCTTACTAGCTATTCAGTCTGCATTACTATTGTTTCTAAAGAAAATTATGAAATAAAAGATTCAAAGGTATAGAATACCTGTGAAATAGCTTGACTTGCAATGTTCCCTCCTCCTCATCCCCCACACCAATATCCCTTGGATCTTATATTAATTACAACTTAAACAGAGTATAAGCAATATGAGATACTTTCATTATTTATCACTTTCCTTCCACATCAGCTGATTTGATGTAGAGTATTATTGATTCTTAGGTTGCAGATAGATGGAGCTGGAAGGCAAACCAACAAAGATAAGGTTTAAAAATTACTAGAAAAAAAAGCATAATATTGTTTATGAAAAAGTTTATAATTAACTTTGTCTAGGTACAGATATGTTTTCAAAGAGGAAACAACATTAATACTTGCTCACTAACGACAATTAAGGATCTTGAGTATTTCTTCAATTAACTAATACATTTGAAAGTTGCTTTCCCCTTTAATTACAAGTAACCGTCAAAACTTGTTTTAAAAATTTTTAACAATCCATTTCTATCAAATAATTTTAATTTCCTTAAGATACAAGGTGATCACTTCTCTTAAATGGTAGTCTAAAAGATGTGAAATCTACAAACACAATCCTAAACAAGACATACTTCCTCAATGCTCAAATTTATTTGCATAAGCATAAACTAATTTTTATGGTTCCTCTAAAGGTAAAAATGTATCAAATAAGAATCTGGCTCCCAGAACTCCCAGGATGCTGAGTCAGGTGCAAGTAGATTGCTTGAGCCCAGGAGTATGAGAGCAGTCTGGGCAACATGGTGAACCCTGTCCCCACAAAACATACAAAAATTAGTGGGGCATGGTGGCACTTGCCTGTAGTCCCATCTACTTCCTACTTGGGAAGCTAAAGTGGGAAGATCACTTGAGCCCAGGAGGTGGAGGCTGCAGTGAGCCATGACTGCACTCCAGCCTGGATGACAGAGCAAGACCCTGTCTGGGGGGAAAAAAAAAGTATCAAATAAAAACTTAGCCAATTGACACTATATTTTAAAAATTATTGTTTCATTTAAAAACACTATTTGTCACACATAGTGTCTCAGAGATGACTCCAGCAATTTTCAAAATATGAACCCTGGGAGTTCCTGAGACACTTACATGGAGTCTATAAGATCAAAATTATTTCTATAATAATACTAAGATGTTACTTATGTTTTTTACTCTGTCTCTTGAGTATACACAAAGTTTCTGTCAGAGTATACAGCATGTAATATCCTAACAAACTGAATGCAAAAGCAGATATGAGCATCCAACCGTCTTCCTGTAAGCCAGACTTTAATTGTGTAAACACGTAATTAGCTGTTATTTTTAAATAAATTTAATAAATGAAAACTATTTAAACTTCTCAGCCTTATTTTCTAATAGGGTAAATATTAAGAGAGATAACCCACATAAATCAAAGTTTTTTGGGGTCTTCAATAATTTTTAAAAGTTAAGAGAACAAAACAAATTTAGAATCACTAAAAATCTTTGCTCACATTTTCTCCTTAAAATACAGAGTTGGTTATTAAAAGGACTTCAGTAATTTTAAAGCAGTGATTAGAAAAATACTCACTTTAGAACAGCAAGCATAAAATGTTTCTAAATTTTCACTGTCATTTTAAAAACCCAATATTTAGCCGTCATTGTTGAGCACAATTGTTATCAGCTGTGTCTCATAACAGTGTTAAATACTAACATCTTTATTTTTTAAGTAGTAGAACAACTACAGTAGTCCATGGAGCAAAATTTAAAAATCTAGCTTATAAATATACATTGAAAAAGGAAGAATATCAGTTGTTAGGAAAACGGAAATGTGACATTATATATTTTTAATATAAAAAGAAATTATAAGAACAGTTTCTAAAACTCATCTTGCCTGTACAAATCACTAGTTTTAAGTAATTTTTTTCCTGAGAAGAAATACATAAACTTTAAATAGAACTTCAAGAACGGATTGTCTTGCAGGATTAAATAAATTAGGAGGAAAAACACTTTCAAGAATACATTAAAGACAATTAGAGAAATTACAGTATAAAAACTTAATTACTGGCCAGGCCAGTGGCTCACACCTATAATCCCACTACTTTGGGAGGCTAAGGCGGGTGGATAACCTGAAGTCAGGAGTTTGAGAACAGCATGGCCAACATGGTGAAACCCCAGTCTCCACTAAAACAACAAAAAATTAGACAGGTGTGGTGGCACATGCCTGTAATCCCAGCTACTCGGGAGACTGAGGCCGGAGAATCACTTGAACCTGGGAGGCAGAGGTTGCAGTGAGCCAAGATCGCGCCACTGCAGTCCAGCCTGGGCAACAGAGTAAGACTCTGTCTCAGAAAAAAATTTAAAAAAATACTTAATTATCTATGCTGAGAATATGTTAAATGCTTGAAATATTAAGGCTTTACAGTCAAACCGGAAAGATGATTTCTTAATCTTCTTATGCATTAGCCCACATTTTCCCCTGTAAATCCCACAGAGTTAATTTTCAAAGGGGTTCTCCTTGGTTCTGTCCTTAACCAAACCCCACATCACCCCATGTCTTCTAGAACTCTGGTCCATTCAGTCTATTCAGTCATCCATGCAGTCATTCAAATGTTTACTCAGCACCTACCACATGCTTCACAGGTATGGAGATAAAGAAGATGCAGTCATACAAAAACAGGCTAAAATCTCTCCTGCCTTCATTGAACTTTTATATTTCAAGGAGAAGGTACATAAAAAACAAAAAGAAATACTTTTCTAATAGACGGTGGCAACAGGTAAGGAGAAAAAATACAAGAGGAAGGATGAAATGGCCAGGAAATGCTTCATTTTCTTAATGAAAAACTAAATCAAATTTTTAAAGATTTAAGGACATTTTTTAAACGCTGAAAGAGTGGTGGCAGCAAAAACGTGGTCAATGAACAAAATTTTGAATTTTTTCAGCACGTGTTGGTTTCTAAAAGAAAAAATATTTTTAGAATTTTTTTTGAATTTTTAAATGAAATTTTTCAAAAAGTAGAGAAAAGACTATAATGAACCTCTATATATCTACCATCACCTATATTTAACAGGTACTAAAATATTAGCAATATTGCTTTATCTATCTTTTATTCATTTTCTCCAAGGTATTTTAAAGTAAATTCCAGACATCGCGTCATTACTTCACTCATCCACATACATCATTATGTATCATTAAATAATTTGGCCACTGCCTTTAATGCTCACAAAGTCACTATACACATTCAAACTAAGTATACTTCCATGACATTAAGTAAAATACCAGTCAATATTCAAATTCCTCATCTTATTTTAAAAATGTATTTTCTAGTTAATTTGATCTAAACAGAATCCAAAGAACGACCCTTTGTATATAACTATAGTACTGCTTCTTTTATCTCTTTTACTGGAGAGTAACTCCCTAAGTTCTTCTTTTTTTTTTTTTTTTCTCCCATGCCACTAACTTGCAGAAACCATGTTAGGTGTCTCATATTCTGAAATTGTCTGTGTTTCTTCACTGTGTCACTTATCTTGTACCCCAATCTCCAATATATCCTACAAATAACTTTCTTTTTCTTTTTGTTATTTTTTTATTTTGCCTACAAATAACTTTTGATAATGACTATTCCAAATTCCAACCTGAAGAGAAATACTAGCAATATAGCATCAGACACAGGAGCTCTTCTAATTCCAGAGAAGTACTTTAAGTCTACTGGAAATTTTCAAACACTAGTTGAACTGAATGCAAAAAAATTTTAACAGGGTGCAATAGCTCTGAAAGGACAGAAGAGGGAACTATAATATTTAGGAATTCCACACTAAACAGCCCTTTTTAAAAAAATTTAAACACTGACTTTCAACTTGGCAGTAGCTAAAAATGTAGAAATAATTACTTTTTTATATATCCTCCTTCCAAAAAACAAACAAAAAAACCTAGAATGCAGAAGAAAGAGATATGGAAGATAAGGATAAAGACTAAATGTATGGATATTTTTAAGTTGTATCCACTAATAAATATTAACCGTTAACAAGAGCTACCATTTAATACTATTCTACCAAACAATGCACTTCCATTGTCCAAATCAATAATAAAAAAAGCATATGTCTAAATAAAACTAATATACGTGTTTCCTTAAATAACCATTAGTTATAAATTAAAATGTGTTTTTAAAAATTATTCTTTAAGAAAAGTCATCAGGAAATCCAGAAATTAAAGGTTTAAATTACATATCCATTTACTCAAAAGGAAGCTGTAAAAAGATTTAATAATGATAATATCTCAAGAATAAGTATATATAGTCTACTAAGATATTTGTTCTAAATACTGATTTTTTAAATCTAAATTTAATTTGTAAAAATATAAATCTGTCACTTTAATTAAAACTACTTTATAACAAGTACAGAATAGAACTGCAAATGTATGCATAAATGACTGCTGTTATACCCAGGCAAGACAGGAGAGTTAGCCACATAACTGCAGGACAGAATTCAGGTAAGCTTTCTGTCACAATCTAAACAAGGATCCCCTTCACTTCAGTTTCCAATAATATCTTCCTCATTTCCTTCAAAGCCCTCACAAGCAGCAGCACCTTTAACATTCACATTTCCACCAACAATCTCTTTATGATGATTTAGGTATTCTCTAAGATGGTACACATTTTCTCTACTGTGCTCCTCACTTCCTTCTGGGGCCTCACCAGCAGAGCCTTTAACATCTGTATTTCTACCATCTGTACATTCAAGACAATCTAGGTTTTCTCTATTATGTTCCTCAGAATTCTACCAGCTTCTGCCAAAACCCCAACTTCAAAGCCACTTTCACCTTTTTAGATATGTGTTACAGCAGCATTCCACTTATAGGTAATATCTGTATTGGCTATTGTAAGAAATTACTATAAACTTGGTGTAAAGCAACACAAATTTATTAGCTCATGGCCTTAGCTCATGGCCCCTTCCCTTCATCTTCAAAGCACATCATTCCAACCTCTGCTGCAGTCATTCATCTCTTCTGCCCTGATTGGTTTTGCCTCCCTCTTACAAGGACTCTCTCATTATACTGGGCTCACCTGGATAATCTTCCCATTTCAAAATCCTTAACTTAACCACATATGCAAAGTTCCTTTAGCCATGTCAGGTAACATATATACAGCTTTTGGAAATTAGGATGTGGACATCTTTCAGGGGTCATTATTTGGCCTACCAAAATACAACACAAAAAGCATGAAATATAAAAGAAAAAATATAAACATGTATTCATCAAAATAAACTTTTGAACTTGAGAAGACAATGGTAAAGAAAAAAAGGCAAGCCACAAACTGAAAAAATCTGCAAATAGTTATCCAAAGGACTAGTATTTAGCACATAGAAAGAACTCTTATAATTCAATAATAAGACAAACAATACAATAAAAAAATTAAGTAGTCAGGCACTGTGGCTCAAGCCTGTAATCCCAGCACTTTTGGAGGCTGAAGCAGAAGGATGGCTTGAGGCCAGAAGTTTGAGACCAGCCTGGGCAACAGTCAGGCCCTGTCTCTTTAAAGAAAATATTAAAAAAAAAAAAAAAAAAAAAAGTAGCCGAGTGTTATAGTACACATCTGTAGTCCCAGCTACTCAGGAGGCTGAGACAGGGGGATCACTGGAGCTCAGTAGTTCAAGGCTGCCATGAGCTATGATCATACCACCGCACTCCAGCCTAGGAGACAGAGCAAGACTCTGTTTTATTCAAAATAAATGAATAAATAAGCAAAAGATTTGAAAAAATACTTCAACAAAAAAATATGTGAATGGCAAACAAGCATAGGTAAAGATGTTCAACATAATTTGCATTTTCCTAATGATTAATGAATACCACAATAAGACATTATTATACAGCTACTAAAACAAATCAAATTAAAATGCTGACCATGCCAAGAATTCTGAGGATATGAAGCAACTGGAATGCTCATACACTGCAAGTGGTAATATAAACTGATACAAACTGTTTGGAAAAGTTTGGCAGTGTCTTATAAAGGTAAACATACACCTACTATATGACTCAGCCATTCCACTTACAGGAGAAATAAGAGCACAAGTCCACATAAAACGCCACACACAAACAATTGTGACCACTTTATTTATAACAGTCAATTATAAATAACTGTTAATAACCCAATTCAGCAATAATAGCTAAATGGAAACAGGCAAAAAACAAATTATAATATGTACTAAAAATGAATATTCCCCAGTTAAAAAAACAAAAACAAAAACAAAGTGTTGATTATTCATCCAACAATACAGGCAAATCTCAAATACATTGAGCTAGGGCTGAAAGAAATCAGACAGAAGAGGAGACACATTATATGATTCTACCTACATAACACTCAAGAAAATACAAACTGACCTACAGTAACAGAAAGCAAATCAGTGGTTGCCTGGGAAGTGGGGAGGGAAGAGATTACAAAGAGGCTTTTGAGGGTGATGTATATATTCATTGTATATATACATTGTGGTGATGGTTTCATGAGTAGACATATAGGTCAAAACTCAACAAATTATGCACTAATTAGAATTCAATAAAATGGGATTTTTTTAATTAAAAAATTAGAAGATGAAAATGGAGCAGAGAAATTAAAATCTGAAAACAACTTCTCTAGTAGAATCCTAACAAACAGTCTAGAGACAAAGTAAAGAACCTCAAAGACAGCTCAAAAGATAAAAGATGTTGCACTGACACTGTGGAATTTAAGAAAGATTTCTGGATAGAACGTAAGCAAAAGGGTAGTGGTACTCAGTTTCCAATTCATTTCTCTTCTACTCGTATCTTCCCCACCAATACAAAAAAAAAAAAAAGCTACTTCAGGAAATTCTTTTAATTTGATGTTTAAGATATACTTTCTTTTTATTTATTTATTTATTTATTTTTTGAGATGGAGTCTCACTCTGTTGCCAGGCTGGAGTGCAGTAGTGCTGTCTCAGCTCACTGCAACCTCTGCCTCCTGGGTTCAAGCGATTCTCCTGCCTCAATCCCAAGTAGCTGGGATTACAGGCATGTGCCACCACGCCCAGCTAATTTTTGTATTTTTAGTAGAGATGGGGTTTCATCATGTTGGCCAGGCTGGTCTTGAACTCCTGACCTCATGATCCACCTGCCAAAGTGCTGGGATTACAGGCGTGAGCCACCGCACCTGGCCTAAAATATACTTTCTAAACAGGTTGACACAGTGGTCAAAAAGAAACTATACTAGTGACGGAGCACATCTATTTTCATCTTTTAAGAGCATCTAATATATTTTTTCACTTGCTTTTACATTCCTAACTCTGAAGAGGTAGAAGATATGTATCATCTTAGTCAATTAAAAAGAATGAGCTAGATATACATCATCCGACACGGTAAAGAGACTATTAAGAAGTCAACACATATAGGCTCTAGGTCAGATATGTCTTAGCAGCCAATATTGTATCAGACAAGCCACCATTTCACACACATCCATTTACACATTTAAAAATGAGAGCACAGTTAACATCATGCTGGCATGTTACCACAGTCCCATATCTACCTTTCAGAGAATCAAACAGTATGACACACATAAAATTCCTTTGTAAATCAGCTCTATTAAGACTAAACTAACTTACTTCTAACTGGGAAAAAGAGCTTGCAGTATGGATATAAGAAACTAGGCAGGAAAGAAAGAGAGGTGGGGGTAGGATCTTGTAATGAAGAACCAACCCAGCTATGTTCAGCTTGCTATGCCACTTCTATGGACCACAGGAAAGTTTCATCATAAATAAGAGATAAATAAACAATTCAATTTTTTCCACTTTATAGCACAACTGAAAGCAAGACCAATACAGCCCTAACACAGGTTGACAACCACAATTGTTCCCCAACTGACATAACTTATAGAAATTAGGATCTAGCTACTTCCTCTCTGTATATTCACTCCAAGGTGCAGTGAAATGGCCCCCTAGGAGAGGTGAGGAGCCCTGCCTAGGAAAGTGGTATTCTCTACTGTCTAAGTTACTACCCAAAACAGTACAGCTAGTTCAGACTATAACTACAGCATGACTTTACTACTGACACCAGCATTCAATCTACCACAAGTGCTACAAAGTATTTAAACCAGAGAGATAACATCATTATCATCATATTTTCAAAACCATCAGAACTTCCACTTTTTCCAATCAACCTAATTCAATAAAACAGAGTACACATTTTTACACAAGCTTCCACCTAGTAAACACAGATTTTATCACTACTCCATCTCTTTGGAGCAAATAAGGTACTACAGTACCACAGCCAAATCAGCTACAACAGTAGCCATACTGTTGTACGTATACATACACAGAGCAAACTCAACAGTCATTCCAAGACTCTTTATAAACAGCAATTAATTCATACACCCTGGTGATCAATGGAGAGTCACATCACAGGCAGACTGCCCTTATATTCATACAGCAGCGATTCCAAACCAAGGGGCAGGGCAGGAAGTACACTAGTCCCCCATTTATCCACAGAGGATATGTTTCAAGACCCCCCAGTGGATGCTTGAAACCACAGATAGAACTAAACTCTATATATACTATGTCTTTTCCTATACATATATACTTATTTGTTTAATCTGTAAATTGGGCAAAGTAAAAGATTAACAACAATAAAAAGAACAATTAAAATATAATGTAATAAAGTTATATGAATGTGGTCTCTCAAAACATCTTATTGTACTATAACCACCTATTTTCAGACCGTAGATGACCACGGATAACTGAAATTGTGGAAAGCAAAACTGTGGATAAGGGGGACTACTATATATGAAATACAGAATAGCCAAATTCATGAAGACAGAAAGTAGATTAGATACTGCCAGGGACTAGGGGAAGGGAAATGGGAAATTACTGCTTTGTAGGTACAGAGTTTCTGTTTGGAATGATAGAAAAGTTCTGGAAAAAGTAGTAATAAATGAACAACACTGTGAATGTAACTGTGCCACCAAATTGTACAGCTAAAATGGCAAATTTTATTTTATATGCATTTTACCACATTTTTAAGTTTTTGTGTGTTTTTTTTTTTGAGACAGAATCTCGCTCTGTCGCCCAGGCTGCAGTGCAGTGGCGCGATCTTGGCTGGCTCACTGCAACCTCCGCCTCCTGGGATCACGCCATTCTCCTGCCTCAGCCTTCCGAGCAGCTGGGACTACAGGCGCCCGCCACCACGCCCGGCTAATTTTTTTTGTATTTTTAGTAGAGACGGGGTTTCACCGTGTTCGCCAGGATAGTCTTGATCTCCTGACCTCGTGATCCGCCTGCCTCGGCCTCCCAAAGTGCTGGAATTACAGGCGTGAGCCACCGCGCCCGGCCATTTTTAAGTTTTTATAAACCTATTATACATTACTAAAATTAAACAATAACCTTAATGATATATGCCATGTTCATAAGTTAGAAGACTATTAATACGTTAATTTGTATGTCATAACACATATTAAAAATTGTACAATATGTACATTCTCAACTCCATTATAAACTCAACAATACAGCATCATAATTTTTGCTTCAAGTTATATGTACTTGTTTTTAAAATAAGGAAAAATATAGTTTATAAAAATTAGAGTAAATTATGTATTTACTAGTTTTGATGTTGATTTCCTCCTGCAGATGGCACTTGCCATCTGCTGCCATTTCCCTTGAAATTGACTCCTTTAGAACTGCTTGCAATGGTGGTTGGCTGGTGAAAAATTCCCAGTTTTGGTTTATCTGAACATGTATTTATTATACCTTCACTTCTAGCTGAACACAGAATTCTTACTTGATAGCTTTTTGCCTTTCAGGTGAATATACCATATTCATGGCTAGAGGTCGCCATTGTTTCTGGCAAGTTATTTCTGGCTACTTTCAAGAAATTCTCTGGCATTGAGCAATTTGACCACTTATGTGCTTACATCTGTTTTCTGTGTGTGTTTATCCTGCTCGAAGTTTGCTGAGCTTCCTGGATACATAAATTGACACTTTCCACCAAAGTTGGGGGGGTTTTCAGCCATTATTTATTCCCCATTTGAGACTCCATTTAGATACATGTTCAAGCACTGTATTACTCCAAAGGTCTCTCAAACTCTGCTTATTTTTCTCCATTCTTTCTCTTCAGATAGATGACTTTTATTAATCTATCTTTAACTGATTCTTTTGCCATCTCCAAACAACTGTTTCGCTTATTTAATTTCATTTCATGGGCCAAGCACAGTGGCTCATGCCTGTAATCAAAGTACTTTGGGAGGCTGACATAGGCAGATCACCTGAGGTCGGGAGTTCGAGACCAGCTTGGCCAACATGGTGAGACCCCGTCTCTACTGTACTAAAAATACAAAAATTAGCCAGGCGTGGTGGCACACGTCTGTAATCCCAGCTACCCGGGAGGCTGAGGCAGGAGAATCGCCTGAACCCAGGAGGCGGAGGTTGCAGTGAGCCGAGATCGTACCACTGCACTCCAACCTGGGCGACGGAGCAAGACTCCGTCGCAAAATAAAATAAAATAAAATAAAATAAAATAAAATAAAATAATTTCATTCCATTTACTGATCTCAACCCTAAAATTATCTTTTGCTTCTTCTTTATAGTATCTGTTTCTCTGTTTTGATCTCCTATCTATTCACTCAACAAGACTTCATTGCTTTTTATTTGCATTATTTTTTATTGCTGTACTGTAAATTTTATTATGTTTTTTCCCAACTATTTTTGAACCATGGTTGGTTGAATCTGCAAATGCAGAAACATGGAAACAGAGGGGTGACTGTATTTTTCTTTAATCCTTTGAACATAGGATTCCTTAAATTATTCTGACTATATTTAGGGCTACTTTAAAGTCTGCCTGCTAAATTCAATATCTAGCTATACTCAGGTTAACTTCTATTGAATGACTTTCTTTACCTGAAAATGAGTCATACTTCCACTTTATTTGCATATCTAATTAAGTTTTTGGTTGAAAATGCATATTATAAATAGCAAGTTACAGCAACCAGATTTTGTTGCAATCTTTCAAAGGACCATTTGGTTTTCATGTTGTACGATTTGAATGGGCTTATACGGACTCAAACTGCAAACTTCAGTAAGTCCTCACTTAATATCGTCGATAGGTCTTGGAAACAGCAACTTGAGGCAAAACAACAAACAGCAAGGTCCTTGAATACTGTCATTTCCTTTAACTTAGTTTTGTTATAAAACTGATGAGGAAAAAAATGTTCTGTTATACATTGGGCCGGGCGCGGTGGCTCAAGCCTGTAATCCCAGCACTTTGGGAGGCCGAGACGGGCGGATCACGAGGTCAGGAGATCGAGACCATCCTGGCTAACACCGTGAAACCCCGTCTCTACTAAAAATACAAAAAACTAGCCGGGCGAGGTGGCGGGCGCCTGTAGTCCCAGCTACTTGGGAGGCTGAGGCAGAAGAATGGCGTAAACCCGGGAGGCGGAGCTTGCAGTGAGCTGAGATCCGGCCACTGCACTCCAGCCCGGGCTACCGAGCAAGACTCCGCCTCAAAAAAAAAAAAAAAAAACAAAAACATTGTTTCCTTTAAAGTCAGATTCCAAGAACCTATCAATAACGTTAAGTGAGGACTTACTGGGTGTCTCCCTTGTGGTAAGCAACAATGATTTTGCTTAGTTCTTTCACCTTCCAGCTGCTTCCTCCTTCTAATCTGATGCCCAGGGCATCCCCTCTGCACTGGGTAGTCTGGTGGTCAGTGAAGGAACTGGGCAGAGATTATACTCAGATGTGTAGCCTACATCCTCTGATGTTATCTTGCTTTCAGTGTTTGTTCCCTAAATTTTAACTCTTCTGTCAACAATATGTTCTGTGCTCTGATACCTCAAGCCAGCTGTTGGCCACGCGAATTGCCTGCAAGTTGAGAAATGTACTGTCAAAAAAAGAAGCAATCACAAACCCCACATGGTTCAATTCTTTCAGGAGCAGATTCCGCTCTTGTTTCTACCTGTTTTGACACTGGGTCCTCTGCAGTCTCCCCTATGCATGTATAGTTTCGTGATTAGCCATGATTTGGATAGAGTTTACATTCAGATTTTGGATCTTACTTATTGCTTCCATGATTTCCCTGAGTAAATTTCCAACTGTTAGGCTACCCGTAACTTCTTTCCTATGCCACTGAACGATAGGAGGCGAAAATATAAGCAAGAAAGCCACAAACATACAATTACACATTGCAGTTGGAGGCTCTCATCTGGTTTCTGCCTTCTTTGGTTACTTTCCATTGCTTTTAAAACAGTTAAAGTTTTTCTTTCAATATTTTGTCCAGATTTTATAACTGTTACCAGAAAGATGGCTCACTCAACCACTTCACTAGCATCACTGCATCCTTCAAAGAGGAATCTCAAAATTCTAATTAATGAAAAATTTCTCACACCCTTGATTTTTACTCCTTCCTATTCCTTCCACCAACTTAAAATCTTTACCTCATCAGACAAGAATTTAAAGTACTCCCACTTCCATTTCTAGTCTTTTTTTTTTTTTAATCTCACATAGTACACTGAGTAATCTTTTGTCTGGCATATTACTTGTATCATTATAAAGAATGTTTTTGGCCGAGTGTGGTGGCTCATGCCTGTAATCCCAGCACTTTGGGAGGCTGAGTCAGGTGGGTCACTTGAGGCCAGGAATTCAAGACTAGTCTGGTCAACATGGTGAAACTCCGTCTATAATGAAAATACAAAAATTAGCTGGGTGTGGTGGCGGGCACCCATAATCCCAGCTACTCGGAGGCTGACGCACGAGAACCACTTGAATCCAGGAGGCAGAGGTTGCAGTGAGCCAAGACATCACACCACTGCACTCCAGCCTGGGCGACACAGTGAGACTTTCTGTCTCAAAAAAAAAAAAAAAAAAAACAGTCTGTGAATACCAGGAAACATGTCATCAGAAACTTAGTTGTAAGTTTCAACTCCACCACTACCCATAAAACCATAAGGAAATCACAATCTCTGTGATCTTGATTTCCACCATCTGCAGACAAAAATGTCATCTTCCTCATTAGTCAAACTTAGGACCAAAATATGACAACTAATATTAACAAGTGTAGACAAGAAGTGGTCAGAGATATTACAGCGCTTGTGACATGAGAATAGGTGGACAGTTAAAACCATTATCTTAACAAAAAAAAAAAAACAAATTGAACGGATTGGATAGCTCAGATAAGGAGTTCGTTCATAATTCAAAAAGCATTTACTTAGTTCCAAACATATATCAAGCATTGTACAAGACAAACTTTTCCACTGGGAAGTAACAATTTTGGGGTGCTAAGGACATGGCGATTGAGATAGTGGTAAAACAGGTCACCAAGAAAAATGTGGTATTTCTGAGTCATCAACTTTGTGATAATCTACATAATGAACAGGAGACCTATTCCTCAAAATGATGTGTAATGAAAAAGAGCTAAGAGCAAAGCTTCAACCCAATTTATACATAAGTGGTATATAAAAGAAGAAAGCAATAACAAAACAAACATTTAGCCAGAGAGAGGAGAAAAACCATTAAGGTTTATTACAGAAGACAAAGGAGAAGTGAATGTTAAGCAGCAGCAAAAAAACAAACGCTAAAAAAGACAGGAAAGGATGAAAAGTGAAAAGACAAAGATTTAGCCATTTGGAACTCAGTTTTATCTTCGAAATAATAGCATGTTTACAGCCAGATCCATCCAGCTAATGTTTATCTACCTGGTTAAGTAAGAAATGTGTTTACTTACACTTAAGAAAGCAGAACACTAGCAGAAATAATAGCAAACTTCAGAAAGTAGTTGAATAAGAGCTGAGAAATTGGAGACACCTAGAATGGACTATAAATCAAACAACCTTGGAGATAATGGGAAGGAAATAACGTACTTTTCAAGATTAAGTCTGATAAGGCAGAGAACCCAGCATGAAGCATAAGAGGAAGAAAAATGGTAGAAGAAAGAAAGGCTAAGATTAAAAACAGAGATAATAAGCTTTTGAAATGAAAACACTTTATTCTTTAAGACGGACTGACGAAAAAAGGGTACAAAATATGCAATGAAAAAGGAGTAAGAGAATTAGGGATCAGACTGGTCATTTGAGCACAGTAGAACGGTTCCAAATAACGTGTGAAATGAAACAGATCAAAAAGATAAAAATTACCAGGAAGGAACTTGGATAAACTAGGAAGGGAAAATGTGAATTTGTACTAGAAACCTCTCAAGACAGGAAACTGATGAAACTCTAGCAACGCTAGGCAGCCCATGAAGAGGAAACAAAAGCAGAAGAAATGAACAGTTGTAATTACTTAAAATAACAGATTAGAAATTGTGTGAAGACAGTTAAAGAGAGTTTGGAAATCTCAAGTATTCAAAATAATAAAGTCAAGACGTCTATGTATGTGGCTTAATCTGGATTAAGTTTTTCATTAAAGAAGTGAATACTGAAAAAAAGCTTTTAAGAAATATTCTCTGCGATGATGTGGTTACTGCAATAACTTCATTGGAAGAAAAAGGGGTATTACTGTTCAATGGTTTGCAGACATTTGTGCAAAAACAGTATTGGCAATTAGAATAATCCAAGTCCAGCTGAGCCTTTCTGAGTAAGATTAGTAATCAACAATCCATCTAATGAAGAACAATTTAATTGTTCTATTCATATAACCAGAACCAGTACCTCCAAGGTGTATTATGGATCAGCAGAGCAGCAAAGCTGGACATGCCCTGAGAAGCTGTGCTACCTGTTATATATGGAAGCCTCTATAGACTCTAGTGACAAATTAGTAGCTTAAAGGGTACTTACCTTGAAGAGGAAAAAAAAAAAAAAAGTCTCTATTGACATTACAATCCTAGTTAAAATATAAATACTTAAAGAAAATTAATGTATACTCAATTATTATGATAGTAAGCACACAGAACAAGAGAAGGGAAGAGGAAAGAATACGATATAAAAGCTATTTTGCATTAATTCAGCCATAGATAGGTCACCAAAATCCTCTTAATTACCACATTTGATATAAACCATTGGAGGTAGCTCTCAATTATGTCTTTTCCTTACTTTCAAGAGTATTGAAAATTTAACATCATGAGTAAGCTTTTCATTTCCTTTTCCATTGCTAAATTTCCATGGAAACTATAACATAAACTATAAGAACATCAATATATAGAACAATATTACCCATCTGGCCAGGCACGGTGGCTCATGCCTGTAATCCCAGCACTTTGGGAGGCCAAGCGGGTGGATACCTGAGGCCAGGAGTTAGAGACCAGCCTGTCCAACGTGGTGAGACCCCATCTCTACTAAAAATACAAAAATTAGCTGGACATGGTGGCGTGCGCCTATAATCCCAGCTACTCAGGAGACTGAGGCATGAGAATTACCTGAACCCCAGAGGCAGAGGTTGCAGTGAGTCAAGATCATGCCACTGCACTCCAGTCTGGGTGACAGAGACTCCTTCTCAAAAAAAAAAAACAAAACAATATTACCCATCTAATAGGCACTCAAGTGACTGTTAGCCAATGAACACCATGATTTTAAATCGACTAACAAGAGTATCAGTGATCTTAGCACTATAAAATCTCATCCAAATAGGCCTTTCGTTATTTTAAGTTGACAAAGAATACTGTCAGATAACACGAAAGGTAAGAATAGTCAATTCCCCTAATAAAACCACATCTAGCGTATTTATATTACAACCACAACCTCACACAGAAAGCTAATGCTTTAAAGATGAGTGACATTCCATTGTTACACACCATTTCTCCAGAAACTAAATTAGACATTATAGGCCAAAATATCATGAAATATACCTTCAACTGACCACATAACGTCACATAACGATAAAAAAAAAAATAAGGAACTAAACTGGTACCTTAAAAATTAAAGACACTGGCCAGGCACAGTGGCTCATGCCTGTAATCCCAGCACTTTGGGAGGCAGAGGCGGGTGGATCACCTGAGGTCAGGAGTTCCAAGATTAGCCTGACAAACATGGTGAAACCCCGTCTCTTCTAAAAAATACAAAAATTAGCCACGTTTGGTGGCACATGCCTATAATCGCAGCTACTAAAGAGGCTAAGGCACGAGAATCGCTTAAACCTGGGGGGCAGAGGTTGCAGTGAGCCAAGACTGTGCCACTGAATTCCACCCTGCGCAACAGAGCAAGACTCCATTTCAAAAAAAAAAAAAATTAAAGACATTTACTTAATAGAGGAAAAACTTACATATTCCATACATAAGTTTACAAAGAAATCAAAATATCATTGCTTAAAAATAATCTGTACGATTAAAATCAGTGAGATTATCAAAATCTATTCCTTCTTCACAAGAAAGATAAGCACCTGATGATCCTTAGTCTAAAAAGCAATGGTTTCTTAAGCTATGAAATGAAATATGCAGTAATTGTCATAATAAACTAAAGTATTGATAAGGTTTGGCTGTGTCCAAACCCAAATCTCATCTTGAACTGCAGTTCTCACAATCCCCACGTGCTGTGGCGGGACCCAGTGCAAGGTAATTGAATCACGGGGATGATGACCTCCATGCTGTTCTCGTAATAGTGACTGAGTTCACACAAGATCTGATGGTTTTATAAGGGGCTTTTCCCCCCATTCACTCTGCAACTTCTCCTTGCTGTCACCATGTGTTTGCTTCCCCTTCTGCCATGATTATAAGATTCCTGAGGCCTCCCCAGCCCTGAGGAACTGTGAGTCAATTAAACCTCTTTCCTTTATAAATTACCCAGTCTTGGGTATATGTCTTTATTAGCAGCATGAGAACAGACTAAAAACACCTATTAAGGATGGCCCCTCCCTTCTTCAATCCAAGAAAAACTACGTAAATTCACAAGACTAATATCAATAAACATATCACGCACAGCTAATATTTTCACAGTAACACATGGGATCAAAACATAGGTTTTGCTTAAAACAATTAGCTGAGGAACTGAAGCACAAATACAAGGGTAATTGCCTCCTTTGGGCTTTGACTGTCAAACACAGAAAATGCCAATGCTTTTTTGTAGTCCTATGACAATTAAAACTTTGTCATAGACCTAGGCTATCAATGAGTATTTATTTAAAAACAAATCTGCAATATAACACCAAAAGAACAAGCAACAAAAGGAAAAACAGATCAGTTGAACTTCAGAATTAAAACTTTTCTGCTTCAAAGGACACCATCATAAAAAGTAAAGAGATAATCCATAGGAGAAAATATTTGCAAATCATATATGTGATGAAGGACTAGTTTCCAGAAGATATAAAGAATGTTTACAATAGTCAACATTAAAAAGATAATCCATTATTTTTAAATGGGCAAAGGAGTTGAAAAGATATTTCTCCAAAGAAGATACACGGTCAATAAGCATGTGAAATGATACTTATCATTAGTCATTATCAAAATCAAAATCAAAATCATAATGAGATACAACTTCATACCTACTAGAATGGCTGAAATACAAAAGACTGACAATAAGTGTTTATGAGGATGTGAAGAAATTACAATCCTCATACATTGTTGGTGGCCCTGTAAAATGGTACAGCCATTTTGACAGTTCCTCAAAGAGTTACACACAGTTACTATATTTTCGAGCAATGCCACCCCATCCAAATATACTCAAAAACATATCTACACAAAACTTATATAAGAATGTTCATAGAAAAGCATTCCTAATAGCCAAAAAAAGAAGTGGCTATAACTCATTAACTGATGAATACATAAATGATATACAAAGAAATACTCAGCCACAAAAATGAAACACTGATACATGCAACAACATGAGTGAAGCTTTAAAATATCATGCTAAGTGAAATAAGCCAGACACAAAGGACACACATTGTATGATTCTATTTTTATAAAATGCCCAGAATAGGCAAATCTATATAAACAAAGCATATTAGTGGTTGCCTAGGGCTGGATGATAAAGGGTATCGAGAAGAAGGATGATCAAAGTAACCTAAGATTACACAGTACTGGTGGTTGCACAACTTGGTGAATAAATTAAAATATCACTGAATTGTACACTTAGAGATGAAATTTCCTGGTATGTAAATTTCATCTCAATAAAACTGTCACTAAAATTAATAAATTTGCTAAGATGAAATATATATGATAAGCACACAATGCAAGGACGACTGCTTCCCTCTAACTCAAATATATGCATCAATAGGGGAAAAAATGACAATAAGTTACTCTTTTCTACTTAATACATCTCCAGAAATCAGTTACCACCTCCTAAAGTAGTAAAAATCTGTTTAAGAGATCTCTGTGGCATCATTTGTTCCTAAAAGTAGTTATATTTATTACAAATGTACAGTAAACAGAACAGTGTAACTGTTGAACATTTTGGCATCTACTGTGGTTACTATAAAATTTAAGAAAAATAATTTGGTCAAATATTTGCTGTTTCAAACACATTAAAAAGTATAATAAAAGAAGCCAATGCTTATCACTAAATATTTTCTCCTTAATCTGTTACTGACTATATTAAAAACAACAACCAGAAGCCTATATTATGACACATCATTATGCAATGTCTCAGCACTTCTTTCTCATTTTGAAGCATATTTAATAACTTTAAAATCTATTATGATTAACAAAAGCATTTTGTATCTATATAATCATAATACACAAGTATAAAATACTACGTAATTGAAGTAAAATACATTCTGAGATTGACTCACCTACCTTTACTCAAAAATGAAAAAGTCAAAGCTTTATCTATGAAATCATAAGTTTATGAAATTCTTAACTATAGACACCTACATAATTTTTCGTATTTTAATCTTGGAACAAAGAATAATCTAGATAGGAAATGCATACATGCTGACCACAGTATTTGGCTCATGTTGGCACGCTGCAGCAAATAGGACCTAAATACAAGGAGGAGTCAAGTAATGGATGGCTAAAGAAGAAATCTGTATTAGTGTTTTCACACACAAGAAATAATACAAAATCTCAAGTAGGGGAAATCTTGTTTTATTCATAAAGTATTAGCATTCCTGCTCACTAAAACCATTTCTTTCCTTGAACTCTTAATATTAAGGCTATACACTTGAAAGAATTTCTGGACACAACATAAAGAGCAAGAGAGAAAATGACTGGAATAGGTTTAAGGAGACAAAAATTCTAGTAACCAAGTAAAATTTAAAATATTAATTATAACTGTAATTTACACTCACTATTATAAATGTCATTCATGTAGCATATGTGTAAACTTAAGTTACATACAAAATATTTAACATGGAGAATATTTACTTACCAAATATTTAGATAGCCTTTTCAAAATCCTGCTGGTGGTTGAGATTCCCTATATAATAAAATTTTTTTTAAAAAAAGAAGATGAAACCATTTTCAACTTCAGAGTTATACCTACTCTGTAATGTCTACCCAAGGATTCCATTTAATGAGGGTAATCTGCTTCAGTAAAACAGTTTCAAACCCCAACCATATGCTAAAACTTCGGCATATTACACATATGAAATAATTTTTTCATAGCCTTACAATTTAAATGTTATAGGTAATATACAGAGATGCTAATGAATTATAAAGACACTGGCAGAATTTACTAGACCATGTAAAGAATGAGCTCTATCACAACTTAGACAAAAAATTATAGATCAAGACAACAGCATACTAACAATGTCTTAGGGAAGCATTCATGCATTCAGTTCTTCCTGACAATCAACATATAATGTAACACATTCTGGTATCTAGTTACCATCTTTTAACTGGCACCTAGACAATCTAACTATAGAGTCTACTGAGTTAAAACAGAGCCAATGAAGTGGGAATATATTTCACACAGTATTCATTCTATGTTTATCAAAAAATTAACATGAGGAAGCATTTTAAAATCCATCCTATGTTGGTACTTTAAAATAAAAATATTTTATGCATAACAAAAAGAAATGTATAACGGGCAAATCAATTTTACTATTTACAAAAGCTAGCTGTTAATAATTTTATAATAAGCTTATAGTACAAATCCTTTCCATCAAGTCTCAAGTCCAATTTATTTCAAAAATCTAGAATAAAAAGCACTAAATAATATTTATGAAGCTCTTCTTGTCTGCCAGGCAATTTACTTTGTATTTCAAAAAGCATATACATACATTTTTTAATCACCTCATGCCTCACAGACATTAAGTCATCAGCTTAAATACAGTAGCTGCATTTGATGATAAAACTCAGTATTTTTAAACTACCAGTATGACTCCCCAAACACAAAATGTAACAAGACATAAAATGACATATTAAGTAAAACTGACTGCCCTCTCTAAAGTCAGGAATAAAGCTGTTTTTAAATTCCTCTTAAAGAATCTCCATAGTGAAAATCACCTATCATAACTAGCAGGAAATGTTGCCATACTAGAAATTATAGTATCACATATAAAAATAAAAATGTTTTCTCATGAGTAAGCCATATCAATAGATTTTCTATGACTACTACTGTTAAAATCAAAATCAGTAAAATGAGTAACATCTATCCACAAGCCACAGAAAAGGTGGGGAAAAAATAAGGTATATTAGAGACCTATATATAAAATTTTAAATAATAAAGCTTATATAGTGACGAGATAAATACTGTCATGATATTTAGGCATAGATTTAATGCACAGCACAGGAAAAAAAAAACTGAATTTCATTACAAACAAACTAAATTTCATTACAGTTACAGGGAGGGAGGGAGGGAGGAAGGAAGGAGGAAAGGAGTCAGGGAAGGGGGAGGGGGAGGGAGGGATGGGAGAGGGAGGGAAGGGAAAGGAAGGAGGGAGGGAAGGAAGGAAGGAGGGAAAGAGGGAAGGAGGAAAAGAAAGAAATGGCTGGCGCAATGGCTCACACCTGTAATCCCAACATTTTGGGAGACCCAGGCAGGGGGACTGCTTGAGGCCAGGAGTCCAAGACGAGTGTGGGCAACATAGTGAGACTCTGTCTCTACAAAAAAATTTAAAAATTACCCAGGTGTGGTGGCACATATGTGCAGTCCCAGCTACTCAGAAGGCTGAAGCAGGAGGATTGCTTGAGCTCAAGAGTTCGAGGCTGCAATAAGCTATGATAAGGCCACTGCACTCCAGCCTGGGTGACAGAGCGAGACCCTGTCTCTTAAAAAAAAAAAAAAAAAAAAAAATTAATAAAATTAAATAAATTAAAAATGAAAACACAAGCTACAGTGTAGGAGAAAATATTAGCAATGCACATGTTCAACTAAAGACTCGCACCCAAAATATTATTTAAAAACACTTCAACTGATCTAAAAAGACAAACAGATTTTTAAGATAGGCCAAAGACCGAACAAAACTTGAAAAAGACATACTATTACCCTCCAAAATGACTAACTTTTATCTAAAAAATAGACAATACCAAATGTAAGCAAAAATGTGTAGCAACTGACATTCTAAAATACTGCAGGTAAAAATGTATAATAATATAATATAAACAGTATGGAAAACTGTTTGGAAGTATCTACTAAAGCTGAAGATATAACCAAAGACTAAGTGATACTACTCCTGAGCATACACTCAAAGGAAATGTATACATTTATGCACAAAAAAAAAATGTACAAGAATCATCACAGCAGCATTATTTGTAAGAACCCAAAATTGATATAATTTGAATGTCCATCAGAGAAGGGAGAAATAAACTGTAAGTATATTCATACAAGGAAACCCTAAACCTCAGTGAAAATGAAAAATGCTGTAAGCCAAATATCCATCTCAAAAACATATTGCTGTGGGAAAGAAGCCAGTTTAAAAAAACTTATAAATCATACAGTCTTACATACTATATGATTTATTTATAAAAATTCAAAAACAAGCCAAGCTAATCTCTAATTACAAAGTCAGAATATTAGTTACCTTTCACGTAAAGGAATATGACAGATACAGGGAACTTCTGAGGAGCTGACATCTTGATCTGGGTTGTGGTTACAAAAGTGTGTTCACTTTGTAAAGTTCATCCATATAAAAGGTCATATATACTTTGTGTATGTAAATTATACTACAATTTTTAAGTTTTTCTAATCAAAGATGAAAAATTACCTCAATAAAATAACTTTAAGCCATCATACTAACAATATGCAATTTACTAATTAAAAAATCTGAAATTCCTAACAATGTATTTCAATTTATTTCTATTTATTATATAAAGGTAAATTAAATATCTCTGGTCATTTTATATAAATATGTTTAAGAGTAGTTTTAATATAAATTTTACCAGCAAGGGATTCCTTATGATTTTCTACTAATAGTATAAAAAATTTTCCATAACATCTTACTAATGCCCGGCCTGGCAACATAGGGAGACCCCATCTCTATGAAAAATACATTTTTTTAATTAGCTGGGTGTGGTGATGTACACCTGTAGTCCCAGCTACTCAGGAGGCTGAGGTGGGAAGATAGCTTGAGCCCAGGAGGTGAAGGTTACAGTGAGCAGTGACCTGCACTGCACTCCAGGCTGGGTGACAGAGCAAGACTATCTCAAAAAGACCACTACGATATTGGAATGTCTTGCTAATGCTTTCCTAGATAGACTCAAGTTAAATTTACAAATATGTAAATTTGCACACATTTTAAAAGCATTAATAGCTTACTAAGATGTTGATTTCAAAAGCAACCAGATAGCCAAGCCACGCATTCATAAAAACTTTAAAGCAAATTACTTCATCCTATTGCTTAGAAAATCTTACATCTTTTAAAGCGATACCTTTTGAATCTTTTGAAGAAAAACCGGTATATATATTTTAAAAGATGAGGTCTTACTCTTTAGCCCAGGCTGGAGGGCAGTGGCATGATCATGGCTCACTACAGCCTCCAACTCCTGGGCTCAACCTGCCTCAGCCTCTGGAGTAGCTAGGACTACAGGTGTGCAACACCATGCCTGCCTATTTTTTTTTTCCATAGAAAAAAATTGCAGTATAATTTACATATACAAAGTACATATGAGCTTTTCATATTGATGAACTTTACAATGTGAACACACTTTTGTAACCACAACCCAGATCAAGATGTCAGCTCCTCAGAAGCTTCCCTGTATCTGTCATATTCCTTTACATGAAAGGTAACTAATATTCTGACTTGGTAATTGGGTCTTGCTACATTGCCCAGGCTGCACAAAACTGACTTTTTAAATCAGTCTGACTCCACAACCTCCCCAAGCATGAAACATGCTTCTTCCAATTCAGATATTTATCTTTCTAAATGGCATATTTTCACCAAGAACAACTTGAGACTTACAGTGATCATTATGGGCAACTTTTGATATGAACAAAATTGTTAATTTGAGAGGCACTCTAGAACAAAAAAGGAAAAGAACCCTCCCTTATGAGAAATTTGTTTTATCTTCCTAAAAGAGAAAGATTAACTTATTGAATATAAGGGGTACCTCCCCAGGGGTCACATATCTCAGCAAAAAAAAGACAAATACTAGACAGACTAGGAATATAGTTAGGGTCCACTTTGAAGCCAAGAGCCAATAGTGACCAAATTAAGACAACAGATCCCATCCCAAATCTAAATAGCCCACAGAATCAGATAAAGATTTATTAGGAAAATTAATCAAACTTTATAACTTCTAGTAATATTGAAGATCTCAGAGAAGACTGCAAAGATATAAGCAAAACAATCTTCCCTTTAAACAAAAGATGCACAATGAATTCAGCGACTGTATGTTTCATGCTTGGGGAGGTTGTAGAGTCAGACTGATTTAAAAAGTCAGTTTTGTGCAGCCTGGGCAATGTAGCAAGACCCAATTACCAAGTCAGAATATTAGTTACCTTTCATGTAAAGGAATATGACAGATACAGGGAAGCATATATGCTAGCGACTGTATGCTGTTCATTCAGCACTAAGTCTAATGAAGACTGTTCATGAATTCTAACTGGTATTTTAAAATCTAGCATATTTAGATAGTGTTCTTAAACTATTTTCCTAAGAGACTAATTCTTTTGTTTTCAATTTTAATTTTGGCGGTAGAAAAGCTGGAGCCAGCCTGGTAAAGGTTTTTAAAAAGCACAGACAACTAGTCAAGAATTCTAAGTAGTTATGTGAACATCAGATTTGAATGAACTAGGACAAAGCATTAGAAATCAATTCTCCAATTACCCATCACCTACTTGATTTAGCCTAATAGTAATATTTCACAAATCAAACTAGTACAAATCAACAGTTTATCTCTACCTTATACAGAATTGAATCCTATTATCTTGTATCTTTCAAAGGTCTTTTTAAAACTTCATCCCATAACAATTTTCTTTTTTTTTTACACAGAGTCTTGCTGTTGCCAGACTGGAGTGCAATGGTGCAATTTTGGCTCACTGCAACCTCCACCTCCCAGGTTCAAGTGATTCTTCTGCCTCAGCCTCCCAGTAGTAGCTGGGACTACAGGTGCACGCCACCACGTCCAGCTAATTTTTGTATTTTTAGTAGAGATGGGGTTTCACCATGTTGGCCAGGATGGTCTCGATCTCCTGACCTCATGATCTGCCCGTTTTGGCCTCCCAAGTGCTGGTATTACAGGCGTGAGCCACCATGCCTGGTATGGTAGTAAACACCAGTAATCCCAGCTACTCAGGAGGCTGAAGAGGGAGAATCACTTGAACCCGGGAAGCAGAGGTTGCAGTGAGCAGAGATTGTGCCATTGCACTCCAGCCTGGTTGACAGAGCAAGACTGTCTCAATAAATATATATATTTTATATATCTATGTGTGTGTATATATATATATATATATATACACACAATTAATAAATAGAGGCCAAGTGTGGTGGCTAATGCCTGTAATCCCAGTACTTGGGAAGGCCAAGGTGGGAGGATCACTTGAGGCTGGAGTTCAAGACCACCCTGTGAACACAGCAAGACTTCATCTCCACAAAAAATAAAAAACTCAGCCAGGCATGATGGCACATGCTGTAGTCCCAGCTACTCAGAAAGGTGGGGCAGGAAGACCACTTGGGCCCAACAGTTTGAGGCTGCAGTGAGCTATGATCTTACCAGTGCACTCCAGCGTGGGCAACTGAGCGAGACACCATCTCTAAAGATAACAGTAATAATAAAAGAGTAATAAAAGACCAGGAACAAAGCAAAGATGTGTTTTTACCACTTCTATTCAGCCTTGTCCTGGAAAGCTCTAGCAAGTGCAATTAAGAAAGGAAATGAAATAAAAGGTATACAAATTTAAAATGAAATTTTGTAAAACTGCCTTTATTCAAAAGCATGTTGTCTACATAGAAAATCCAAAGGGTTTTATGATTTTAATATGATTTTAACAAGTTGTGGAATATGAAATCAATATGTAAAAATCGATCATATTTTTATATATCAGCAATAAATTAGTACATCAAAAATTTTTAAAGCAGTAGCATTCACAATAGCATCCAAAAAAGATATACTTCTACAAAATATTTGCAGGATCTGTACGCTGAAAACTATAAAGCACTGATGAAAATAAGCAAAGACCTAAAAAATGGAAAAATAACTATATTCACGGATTGGAAGGCTCAATATTGATAAAATGTCAAGTCTCCTCAGATTGACGTGTACATTAAACATAATACCAATCAAAATCTCAAAGTATCTTTGTAGTTATCAACAAGCTGATTCTTAATTTATAAGAAAATGCAAAGGTACTATAATATCCAAAACAATTCAGAAAAAGAACAAAATTTGAGAACACTAATTTCAATAACTACTATAAAACTGTTACTATTTAAGGCAACGATGTATTAGCAAGAGGACACACACAGAAATCAACACAACAGAATCATAAATCCAGCAAAATATACTTACAAATAAGGACAACTGATTTTTGACAAAGGTAAAACAAAGGTAAAAGGCAACTCACTGAAGGAAAAGATAGTCTCTCTTCAACAAATAGTGCTAGAACAAGTAAATATCCATATGTAAAAACAATGAACCTGAACTCTACCTCATAACTTATACAAACAAAAGGTAATGCCAGACAGATCACAGATCTAAATGTAAGACACAAAATAATAAAACATCTGGACGAAACAAAGAAAAAAACTCTGATTTTCAACTAGGCAAAAAGTTCCTAAGACAATTCATAAGAGAAAAACTTGACAGTAATCAAAATTAGAAACTTTTATTCTGTAAAAGAGATTGAAGAATATGAAAAGACAGATCACAGACTCAGAGAAAATACTTGCAAATCACATCGGACAAAGGACTGTACCCAGAATCAAGAAAGAACTCTCAAACTCAACAATAAGAAAGCAAATAACCTGATTTTAAAAGCCAGCGAACCATCTGAACAGATAACTTCACTATCTTCTGTCAGGTAAATCAGAGTGGTATACTCATGAAAAAAATTTGCCTGAAGACAAAATAGTATAGAAATGAGCAGAAAATATTACTGGGTGATAATTTTCTAAGAGACTCTCATGTTTCTGCACCTCTTAGGAGCAAGACACTCACTACCCTTTTGGTATGCACTATCCTTTTGAGGATACTTTTACAGCAACAGTGTTGGGAGACAAAGACAGTATCTTGCTCCAAAGCAAAGAAAGGCATTCTTACTTCCTAATATACACTACTATTCAGGTTCTGTAAGAAGTTGAGGATTCGGCATCTGTTATGCAATCCACAGTGTGTACAAGCATCATGTGGCCTTCCTCTTCACACTGCTATATGGGAACCAGGAGTTGGAAAACTGGCGGGGGGCGGGGGGGCAGGGAAGCAAGCTAATACCCTGGTCACTGCTACTGCTTGCTGCACTAATAAACTGTCCTTCAACTCCAACTCAGGAGTCTCATATCTTTAACCACCACCCATAAAACTACAACTGAGTAATTGCTAGCTTGCAAGTAGGGTAAAATGTCAGCTTCTTCACAGTTCTTGACAATGGGACTCCAGTTCCAAATAAAAGGGGTAGGTCAATATTAGAATAATATAAAAGTTCTAAGAAGGATCCAAATGCCATTTGGAAGAGTATTAGCAGTCATCAGACCTATCATCTCTTACCAGAGTGACATATTTCTATTTTTCCGTGTTTCCTTCCACCCTCATTGAACACGTATTGTAACAACTATATGCATTTGGAAATCTTATAAAGTCAAACAATGAAAATGTCTCAATCCAATTGCGGCATCATCTAAAAAGAATCCAGTAGAAGTATTTAAAAGAGGAGACATTAAATTTGGGGGGAAAAAATAGTAAACCCAAAAAAACCCATAAATACTCAACTACTGCATATTTGACATTTGAATTTTTCATATATCATCCCAATATTTCCCAGTTTCGCTTCTTAACATTTTGCATTTTAGGGTATTCTTAAATATGATCAGGTCAATAAGCATCTACTGTGCTGAGTTACTTGTCCTTTTGATCTCTTCTTTTTCTGTGCCCACAATCTAGGAAATATGACACCTTTTCCAGTTTGGTTTATTTCTATAGGGCCAAAAGCAGAAAATTTTTTTTAATCTGCAAATTTAAATTGGTGACTCTGTATAACTTAATGTGAAGCAGAAAGGACAATAAATAACATGATATGAGAGTACTGAGTTAAAATTCTTTACTGATACTCTTTTTCATTTACATAGCTATAATATTTCAAAATGCATAAAATTTTTAATACATTTTCAAAGAGGGAGCAATGAAACAAACAAAAATTTTATTAGTGAAAATATTTTCCATAAATAACATCAAAATACAAACTTTTACTTTAAAAATATTTTTGTATTATAAAATATATATAAAATGTACCATTTTAACCATTTTTAAATGGACAATTCAGTAGCATTGAGTACATTCAGAATGTTGTACAACTATCACCACTATTCATTTCCAGAACTTTTCATCATTCCAAATAGAAACTCTATACTCATTAAGCAAACTCCCCATTCCTCCCTCACCCTAGGCCTTATATACTTGCCAGCTTTATATATTTGCCAGCTTTCAGTACCTAATTTAAGTAGAATCATACAATATTTTGTGTCTAGTTTATTTCACTTAGCACAATGTTTTCAAGGTTCATCTATGTTGTACCATGTACCAAAATTTCATTTGTTTTTATGGCTGAATAATAATTCTACTATATGTGTAAACACATTTGTCCGTTCATCTGTTCATAGACATTTGGCCTTTTTTACCTCTTAGTATGAGTAATGCTGCTATCAACACTGCTGTATAAGTTATCCAGTTTGTGTCCGTTCTTTCAATTCTTTTGGAGATATGCCTAAGAGCGAAATTGCTGGATGATACAATCATTCTACATCAAACTTTTTGAGGAACTAATAAACTGTCTTTCATAGCAGCTGTACCATTTTACATTCCCACCAGCAATGCATGCATGGTTCCAATTTTCTCCACATCCTTCCCAATCCTTGCTATTTTCTGTGTCTTTGCTAATAGCCAAATTGTATCTAAATGTGGTTTTGATTTGCATTTCTCTAACGACTAATGGTGCAGAGACTCTTCATATGTGTTTATTGGCCATTTTATATCTTCTTTGGAGAAATATCTGTTCAAGTCCTTTACCCATTTTTGAATTAGGTTTTTGTTTTGTTGTTGGGCACAGTACTTTTCTAAGGTTACAAAAAAATTAAAGGCAATCTTGCTTTAATGAAATTAACTGTTATTCTCAGATTAAAGAACTAAAATAGGCTTAAAAGCAGTAATCTAATAATCAAGGATGTCGTAGATCTGATTACACAGCTATTAAATAAAGCAGAATATGATGACAGTGAATGTCCTTCCAAGCAAGCTACTTTGGAAGACAGTTACACATAAGCTGAGCTTTCATCCATGGAGATGAACCTCTTAAAAGATGCAAACGACAAATATTTTATATTTACTGTTTTTATCATAGACTATACTGAGTAGTGAAACATATCTTTTAAAACAAGTCTTACAAAGGTAATAAAACCATTAAGACATCTAGTCAAAAAAAGTAAAAACAAGGTAAGCAGGTATCTTGATGTTTTCTCAAGTGTCTCAAAGATACCTATTTTTAAGCCTTCAGGGTAGAGAGAGCAATCCAAGGGCAAATGAAAATGTATGTATAACATTTGCTTGTTATATCTCTTTGGTCTCGCCTGTCCTAGAATAGTCTCTCTCACACACACACACATCTTTTTCTTAAGACAATGATGTGTGAGGACTCATAGCCAGTTTTCTTATCAAACGTCCCACGTCCTAGATTTGTCTGACTGCTTCCCAGAATGTATTCTGACTTACTCCACAACTTTCTGTATTTCTGGGAAACAAGATCAAGTCTAGAAACCTGACTGGATTCTAGATAAACATCAGGCAAGAATACACTCAAGGTTACATCATTCCGTATTACATCATAACAAAAGGAACATGGTATCAGGCTGTTCCATTATAAGTGTGAACACTTAGTTCAAGTGGCAATCTACAGATCTGTTGCAAAGGCACATTTTCCCTTGGTAGTTATACAAGATTTAGAGAATAATTGGGCACCATTGCATACATATCATGCATGTTCACAGCACTCTTACACCTAAAGGTTTTGGTATCCATTGATGCTATTGGCACAGATTGTTTTCTTCAAAGTTTACCAGTTCTAACACTGCTATAACAATTCTCTAAGGAGGGCCTTCCTTTTCTCTTTCTTTTCTTCTTATCTCTCTGGACTCATGGATTATTCTTTTCAATAGAAGGTTTTATAATTATAGGTATACCTCATTGTACTGCATTTCATTTTACTGGACTTCAAAGATATTGTAGATTTTACATTACAAATAATGGTTTGTACAACCCTGCATTGGGCGAGTCTATATGGTGCAATTTTTCAAATAGCATGTGCTCACTTTGTGTCTCAGTATCACATTTTAGTAAATCTCACAATATTTCAAACTTTATCATTATTACTGTATCTGTTATGGTGATCTGTGATTTTTGATGTTACTATTGTAACTGCTTTGGGCCACCACAAATCACAAACATAGAAGATGGCAAGCTTAATTGATAAATGTTGCGTGTGTTCTCCACCAGCCAATCCCTCTCTCTCTCTCCTTCTCCTCAGACCTCCCTATTCCCTAAGACAAACCAACACTAAAATTTGTCCAATTAATAACCCTACAATGGCCTCTAAGTGTTGGAGTGAAGAGTCACACATTACTCACTTTAAATCAAAAGTTGGAAATAATTAAGCTTAGTGAGGAAGGAATGATGAAGGCCAAGATAGGCCGAAAGCTAGGATCCTTGCGCCAGTTAACCAAGTTAAAAAAGGAAAAGTTCTTGAAAGAAATTAAATGTGCTACTCCAGTGAACACATGAATAATAAGAACAAGAAAGAACCCTACTGCTGATATGCAGAAAGGTTTGGTGTTCTGGATAGAAGATCAAACCAGCCACAATATTCCCTTGAGCCAAAGCCTAATTCACTGCAAAGTCCTCTCTTCAATTCTATGAAGGCTGAGAGAGGTGAGGAAGCTACAGAAGAAAAGTTTGAAGCTAGGAGAGGTTATTTCATGAGGTTTAAGGAGAGAAGCTGTCTCCATAAAAGTACAATATGAAGCAGCAAGTGCTGATGGAGAAGTTACAGCAAGTTATCTAGAAGATCTAACTAAGATCACTGATGAAGGTGGCTACACTAAACAACAGATTTTCAATGTAGATGAAATAACTCTCTATTGGAAGAAGAAGCCATGTAGTACTTTCCTAGCTAGAAAGGATAAGTCAACGTATGGCTTCCAAACTTCAAAGGATAGGCTGACTCAACATGTTAGGAGTCAATGCTACTGGTGACTTCCAAGGGGAACAATGATCACTTGTCATTCCAAAAATTGTAAGGTCCTTAAGAAATAAGCTAAATCTACTCTGGCTTGTGCAGAACAGAGCCTTGATGAAAGCGCATCTATTTTACACCATGGTTTGCTGAATATTTTAAGTCCACTGTTGAGACTGTTGCTCAGAATAAACGATTCCTTTCAAAATACTACTCATTGCTCATTGATGATGCACCTGGTCACCCAAGAGCTCTGATGAAGATATACCAGAAGACTCATGTTGTTTTCATGCCTGCTAACACAACATCCATTCAGCAGGCCATGGATTGAGGAGTCCTTTTGACTTTCAAGTCTTAATATTTAGGATATTTCATATCCCTGTCAATAGATAGGGATTCCTCTGATAGATGTGGGCAAAGTAAATTGAAAGCCTTCCGGGAAGGATTCATCAATCTGGACGCCTTCAAGAACATTCATTATTCATGAGTGGAGATCAAAACATCAGCATTAACAGAAGTCTGGAAGAAGTTGATTCCAACCCTCATGGATGACTTTGAGGAGCTCAAGACTTCAGCAGAGGAAATCACTGCAGATATGACAGAAATAGCAAGAAAACTAGAAGCAGAGCCTGACAACATGACTGAGTTGCTGAAATCTCAAGATAAAATGTGAATGGCTTAGGTGTTGCTTCTTATAAAAAAGAGCAAAGAAAGTGATTTCTTTAGATGGAATCCGCTTTTGGTGAAGGTGCTGTGAACATTATTGAAATAATAAAGGATTTACAATATTACATACTTAGTTGACAAAGCAGCAGCAGGGTTTGAGAAGACTGCCTCCAATTTTGAAGAATTTCTACTGTAAGTAAAACACTATTTAACAGCATCACATTCTACAGAGAAATCTTTCATCAAAGAATCAATTGATGTCACAAATTTCACTGCAGTCTTAGTTTTAAAAATTGCCACAGCCACCCTAACCTTCAGCAACTATCACCCTGACTGGCGAGCAGTCATCAAGTCAAGACCCTCCAGCAGGAAAAAGGTTAAAACAACTCACTAAAAGCTCAGTTGATCATTATTAGCATTTTTTAGCAATGAAGTATTTCTCAACTAAGGCATGTACATTTTTTAAACATGTTATTACACACTTAGACAATATTGTATAAACGTAACTTATATGCACTAGGAAAACAAAAATGTGTGTGACTCCTCAGTTTATTGTAATATTTGTTTTATTGTGATAGTCTGGAACCCAATCCACAATATCTCCAAGATATGCCTGTGACTGCAATCATTATTTCGGAGGTGGCCACTAGAACTCCTTTGAGTTGGTTCTTTTTTACATAATTCCTCAGTTTTTTACCACTTCCTTGTTTTCTGGCTTGCTGTGTGTTTTCCTAAGAACTGGGATCATCTGTTTTTCTGAGACATCTTGAATCCTTTCAATGGGAAGCCATATTTGGCATCCAACATGCATGTAACCACTGCTACTGAGACTGTCCATGCTTCTTAGATTTTCTAGTAGACAGAACAGGGTGGGGGGAGAGATATTTATTTACTCATGGATTCATACCAATATTTCCAATTAATCTGAGGTAAAATATTTTTCTTAGTTCCTTTTATTCTATATTTGTGTCTTTATTCTCTTACAGTGATATATTTTAGTTCCTAATACTATAATAGGTTGACTTTTAAGTTAACCCTATCCTATAAGATAAATAAAATAATTTTAAGTTTACCACAAACAATAGACCTACTGAGTTAAGTAAATGAGATTGTACTACACAGATCATTCTATACTTTCATGAATAATCTGGGATATTTTGTCATACGTGGTCACAAAGATCTTATTCTTTTTAATCAGCTTGATAATATTCTAAAATATGGATGCACCATTTCCCTACTGGTGAACATTCAGATTATTCCAACTATTTGGTTGAGATATCATTATTTGGTATTACAAATAATGCCAAAATTAACATACTTGTACATACACCTTTATGCATATTTCTATAAAAACTATTTGTGTACATTCTTTGAATTATTTGTACTTATTCATAACCCATTTTTTCAATTTTATTAATTTTTAGAAGGTCTTTATTATGTCTGTTAAAACTTTGTTACATGTTACAAATATTTTCTACTAGATAGTCTGATCTTGTTAAAATGTCTTCTCTCACAGAATTCCATTGTAATAGAGTCAAATCTGTTTCCCTCTTTAGATATATGGCTCTTTATAGGGGGAAAAAAAAAGCTTTTTGAGGCTGGGCACAGTGGTTACCACCTGTAATCCCAGCTCTTCAGGAGGCTGAGGTGGGAGGATCAGTTGAGCCCAGGAGTTCAAGACCAGCCTAGGGAAGATGACAAAACCCTGTCTCTACAAAAAGTACAAAAATTAGTTGGACACAGTGGCACACAGATATAGTCCCAGCTACTCGTGAGGCTAAGGTGGGAAGATTGCTTGAGCCTGGGAGGTCAAGGCTGCAAAGAGTCATGATCATGCCACTGCACTCCAGCCTAGGCAACAAAGTGAGACCCTGTCTCAAAAACAAACAAACAAACAAACAAAAAACCCTTTTGGTACTGTGTGTGTGTGCGCATACTTGCATCTGTATACAATTTCCTTCTCAGTTTTTATTTATCTGGACCCTACTCCTGTATCAGTAGCATGGTGTTTTAATTACTACAGCACTACAGTATAGCAAGCAATACGGTACAGTATAACAATACCGGTCTTATTTTTATTTTTAAATTTTACACTGGATAATTCTCATTCACATACTATACTACATATATTTGAAGATCAGGTTGTCAAACTTCCCGAACTCCTCAAAAGAAAAAGCAGCTATTTTGACTAGAATTGCTATTAATTTTATGGGTTAGAACTTTGAATAGTCTACACTGGACACTATTTGGTTTTTCATTCTGAAAAATAGTTCTCTCTTCATTTATTTGATCCTAGAACGAACTGTTGTTATTTTCTTCATACAAATCCTATTCATTTTTTAAAATTTATTCCTACTTATTTTATGGTTTTATAGCTTTATGATTGGGTTCCAACATCCATTCTACATAAATTTCTAACTATGTATAGAGGATTTTTTTTCTTAAAATAAATATCAAATACACAAAATGAAAAAATCAAGATTCTTATTAAAGAAAAAGTAACCATCAGTCTTTGCCTTTAAAAGAGAGATAAAGCAAGAATATGACCCTTTTTGCAGTTCAAATGCACAGTATCTACTTGAGGGGAAAAAGAGAAGCTTTTTCTCTTTGAGCTGAGATTGCACCACTGCACTCCAGCATGGATGACAGAGCGAGACTCCGTCTCCAAAAGAAAGGAGAGTATACAGCCCAACTAAATGGATGAAGAAAAGAAAACATGAATTCTAGCTAACAAAATTAAACACAGTAATGACAACAAAAATACCAAAAAGACTGGGAAACTGTAAGAGCTAAGACCAACATTCTAAAGATCTAGAGAAAGGAAGATTTTTGTATTAGTAAAAATACTTTTTAAAAAGAGTAAAACAAAAACATATATAACGTAAAACAACAGCAAATACAACATATCAATTAGATAAAACATACTAGTTACACCAAGATAAGTAAATAGGCTTAACCTTCCTATTAGAAAAAGTTTCAAATTGCCTATGTGAAAAATATAATTAAAATAACTATAAGCATAGCACTCTATAAACCTTCACTGGGCTATCTGCTATAAATAAAAAACTGCATAGAAATCTTAAACGTTATTGAGATTATTATGAGTGGTATTGCTATAGTAATTCCAATGTTATGTATATTTTAAGACAGAGAAAATGAATAAACATATATTGATGTTATTGGTAAACTGGATCTTCATTATGGAAGAAGAGGAATATGAAACAAGGAAAGGAAAGAACCTTAGTCTCACTAGGAATTCAAATATCACTAGTTTTTAAAAGTATTATTTTCTTGCTCTGTCTAATGAAAAGAACCAATAGAAGCAATGACACCCAGTAACGCATCAATGATGTTGGCTTCCAAATACCATTCCCCACTAAGAGAAACAAGAACTTCTGGTAAAATAGCCAAGTCCAGGTCTGGGGTAAGAATACCATAAGGTAAGGAGAGAATGTTTTGTTGTGCCACAAAGCAAATTGGTGCTGTAAAACTGAGGGGGCATGTCAAAGAAACATACAAACCAGACTGAGTTCTTGCTGGCTAAATTGTAACAGTTTGAGTCACCGAAGGATACACAGTTATGCGTCACATAACCACAGAGATATCTTCTGAGAAATATGTTCGTTAGACTATTCCCTCACTGTGGTAACATCACAGAGTGTATTTACACAAGCCTACATGGTATAGCCCATTGCTCCTAGGCTACAAACCTGTACATCATGTTACTGTACTGAGTACTGCCGGGTAACTATAACATGGTGTGTCTGAAAATATCTAGACACAGAAAGGGTACAGTAAAAATACAGTATAAAAGATTTTTTAAAATCATATGCCTATATAGGGCACCTACTATGAATGGAGCTTACAGGACTGGAAGCTGCTCTGGGTGAGTTAATGATTGAGTAATGAGTGAATGTGAAGGCCTAGGGTGTTACTGTACACGGCTGTAGGCTTTGTAAATATACACTCAAGACACACTACATCTATTTTTAAATGTCTTCTTTCTTCAATAATAAACCTTAGCTTACATAAACTTTTTGGTTTTTAAACTTTTCTGACTTTTGTAATAACATTTAACATAAAACACATTATACAGCTGCACAAAAATATTTTCTTTCCTTTTATCTTTATTTTACAAGTCTTTTCTATTTTAAAAAAATTCCTGTTTTACTGTTAAAACTGTTTTGCTAAAACCTAAGACACAAACACACACATTAGACTAGCCCTACACAGGGTCAGGATCATCAGTATCACTGTCTTCCACCTCCACATACTGTCTCATTGGAAGGTCTTCAGGGACAGTAACATGCACAGAGCTGTCATCTCCTAAAATAACGATGTCTCTGGAGTACCTCCTGAAGGAACTGCCTGAGGCTGTTTTGCAGTTAACTTTTTTTTTAATACATTCAAAATAACAACAAAGAAGTACATTCAAAATAACAACAAAAAGTATAGCATAGTAAATACATAAACCGGTAACATCGCTGTTTATTATTACTATCAAGTATGTACTGTACGTAATTATATCTGCTATACTTTTATACAACTGGCAGCACAGATTTGACTTACACTAACATCACTACAAACATGTAATGTGTTGGTTGTGACGTTGGTCCTAGGATGTTATGACAGCTACAACGTCACTATGCGACAGAAATTTTTCAGCTCCATTATAATCTCATGGGATCAATGTCGTATATGCAGTGCATGACTACATAACAATAATGGATTTTTAGTTCACTGAATTAATGAAGAAACCATGAGCCCATAGTGAAAGGACAGAAACTCCCTTACAGAAAGAGGAATGCCAGTTAATAAATGTGGAAAGAATAATAGGTGTAGAAAATCATTTTGCAAGCATCAATGTAACCAACAATTCAGGTATAAATCAATAATGGATATTAAAAACACTGGGAGAAAGGCTGTTGAGAAACAATGTTTACTCAGTCTCAAGGCATTACCCCACAGATTAATGATTAATTATCAATGGGAAAAGGATACTTTTACAATAGAGAAATCAGGTCACACCACCTTAATCAAGTAATGAAACTCAACATCATAAATAATGGAACAAACTAATAACACAGAGGAAAAAATAAACAAACTTTAAGTACATACAAATATCAACATGAATAAATCTTGATATAAATAAACACTGAGTGAAAAAAGCAAGTTAAAAAGTTATACCAACAATATATTATTTTTTACATTTTAAAACTAAATCAGTACTGTTTATCTTTTTACACAAATAGGTGCTAAAAAGTATTGAAAACTTACAGGATACCTTTAGAAAAGTAATTACCTCTAACAAGAGAGAAAAAAGAATGAGATTAGTAATCTCCAATTATATTTTTAATTTATTTTTAAAAGTTCTGAAACAATGATAGCAAATTTTGGCAGTACAGATACATAAGCATCTTATATTCTTCCTTGTATTTTTTTATATTTTTAAGTATCATTTAAAATTGTTAAATTTAAAATAGACTGCTGTTACATAATTTTTAGTTTTAACAGCTAGCTATACAACATTTAGTTCTGTAATTCTTGCTATTTAAAACAACCATTTTGAAGAACTTTGATTTAGAAAGTCACCAGTGACTCCTATTTTAATCTTTGATGTAAATCAACAGAAGCAAATTGGCACTTCCAAAATGATTCTAACAAGCAAAATGCATTTCATGTAAATAAATAAAAAATAATTTGAAAAGTATGCCATCCAAGTGGCATTACATCTTCTCCAGTTTAATATTTCCTGTATCTCATATTGCTTTTAAAATTGAACATCCTTTGGAGAATTGAAAGTTTGCCTATTTTAATAATTTGCTTTTTGTCAATCACTTTGACCTAACTCTACAAAATCATCCTATTAAAGTTATTATTTTAAATATCAATTAACAGGTCTATAAAAAATCTCCTGTTATAAGACTGGTGCACAAAAAAAATGTAAATTTTTCAAGTGATTTAGCAGTAATTTAGTTCTTCACCATGTTCCTTAAAAGGCTTTAATCTATAATCTATTTGTAAAAACTTTCTATTTTCTCCTTAAGAGAAGGTCAACGGCTTTCACTTCACTTGTCTAACATAATCATGAATTGAAATAAGAACTCTCAGCTCTTTGGAACAACAATGCTACCAGTATGCCTAGGCCAATAAAGCCATTCGTTCATTAATGCTGCTAATAAAGCAACCTTTTGTTAGTCTATGAAACATCAGACTCTTAACTTTGCAATTTTTCCCTGTTTCGCCACATGAACTTAAAAGTTCTCTTACAGGCCCACTTTAATAACTAAAACACTATCATTCAAAAATTCAACCTTCCACTCTAGGTAAGTTAATAACTTAAAAAATATTCGCTCCAACTGCAGAAAATTATTTCTAGATGAAATTATATTTTAATTATTCTCTTGTGCCTTCCCATAAAAACCAATTGTATAGAAGTCTGTGCTATCTTCCATTAAACAACTAAAGAAAGCACCCATATAATATTCTCAAAAAGAAAAGCATAAATGCTCATTTATTCAATTAGCACTAATCAATCAACTACAGTAAGCAAGGCACAGAAAATACGGCAAAGATTAATACACAATTCCTGCCCTCACGCAACTCAATTTAGGGAGTAAGCCAGGTATCTGTACAAATTACTGTAAGATAGTTTATAATATTAACTACTAAATAGAACAGTAAAAAGAATATAATTAACTGAGCTTAGACAGGATTTTTTTAAAACCTTCCATGAGACTTTTGAGGCTAAATAGAGAGTAGTCTATTTTAGGTAAGTAAATAGCACGTATAGAAACACAGATGAATCAAACACCAAGGTAAATTCAGAAATTCTTAATTTTGTAAGGCTCAAGGGTATCATGTATGTAAGGAATTATTAGGAAATGTCTGTCAGTTCATGAACGGCCATGTTTGTGTTGATCTGGAATTTGAACTTTATTCCAGGCAACTGGCAGTAAATAAAAGGCTATAAGTAGTAGTATATGGTGCTCAGGTCTGTTTTTTAGAAAAGTCACTCCTGAACTACCTGAATTCCCAAGAGCTCTTATTTTCAATAACTTCAGAATACATAGCTTTTGGTAATTCAGGTACCTCAAGAGGACACAAATGGTAGGCTTCCAAGCCTACGAAGACATTCATACTCAGTATAACTATGTACCAACTCTATACTGGTAACTTAAGTTTAGCATTTTCTAAACTAATTGCCACTTAAAGAGAAAAATCAATACATGAAATATTGGTTCTAATATTAGTCAACTATTTTAAACCTCTTCAAAGTATTGGGAAAAATACCAGTTTCCAGGAATCATAAAGTCATGTTATTGATAAATTTTAAGAGTTGCAGTTAAAGTCAACAGGATGTGTTTAGAATTTATAAAATTAATCTTAAACTTTAGCCCACTGTAATCCTTACTGTAAACAGCCCTGGAACTGAAACCTGGCACCCTTATCTTCTTCTGAGTACCATATTTTATGCTTACTACCCTCCCCTCAACACCACCCCCGATGCCTACCTTGAAAACTCCATGTTCTTATACGACCCTGGGCTACACTTAGTACAACTTGACCCAGTCATACCAGTGTTTTCAGTTGTTACCTATTATGACTAAATCCATAAGCATTCTTTTAAAAAGCTTTGCAAACATATTTTCATTTCTATTAGGGAAGTACTTTCTTCAACCACAAGAAACAGAACTAGAAGCCAATAGCTACAACATGAATTAACTTTGAAAATATTATGCCAAATGAAATAAGAGAGTGACAATAAGACAAATATTGTATGATTCTATTTATGAGGTACCTAGAATAGTGATAGTCATAAAGACAGAGAGTGTAACAGACGTTACCAGGGAATTAAGGGAGGAAAGATGGGAGTTATTGTTTAATGGGTATCAAGTTTTTATTTGAGATGATGGAAAACTTCTGGAAATGGACAGAGATGGATTGTTGCAAAATATTGTGAATGTACTTGATGTCACTGAATTGTATACTTTAAAATGGTTGAAATGTACATTTTATACTATGTATATTTTGCCACCAATAAAGAAAAAAAAAAACCTTAGAGGAAAAATTTGTTACTTATTGGACTCCCTAGAACCCAAAAAAGTAAAAAAGAGCTAACATTTAATAAGTACCAGGCATTACATATACTACCTCATATAGTCCTCCCAACAACACCATAAGGTACACTTCGTATCTCTGTTTTAATGAGGAAGAAACAGGCAAAAAGCAGATAACTCAAAGTCACAGAGCTAGGAAATACTGGGCACAGGACTCAAACCCTGGCAGTCTGACTCTGTTTCTCAAGCAGCAGCATAAGTTACAAAAACATTCATTACAGAAATCTATGTTGTTAAAGTTGTCTAAATACTCCATGGAAATATGAACTGGCAAAAATCAAAGCATAATCCTGCACCTACAATACCAATAATGTGTATCTATATTAAGGACATGTTTAATGGTACAATTATAAGCAAAGCATATTTTTTCTATCTTTATTACTTATGAGCTCACACCTTCATTTGGCAGTAAGATACATCAAAATTTAAAACATACAGCAAGCAGTACAAAAAATAACAAAACAACAAGCTCTTAAAGATCACTGTCCCTGATAAATACCAAAACTAATAGTCAAAGGAAGAAGCACATTAGAGAAAAGAGAAGAAAGAGGTGATTTTGAATATTCTTTGTAAAGAGGAAAGGGGTCTTTCACTCACATGACTTAATACTTACATAATAAGTAAGAAGCATAATAAAGCTCAAGGGCATTTGAGAACCAACTGACAGGACTTTCTGGACATAGTTCCAGATCTAACAATACAGTATTACTGCCCCTTGTTTTTATCAGATGCCAATAAAATCAGAAAGAAACCATTATCATTTCTCAGTCATTCTCTCACATTCATAAATTTTGTAACACATTGAACTTACAGTGTAAGCAGTGATAGAATAGTTCTTCAATTTGGGTATCCTTTAATTTTTTTTAAAAACTACACCAACATAATCATTCAATAAATGTATTACTATTCTAGACACTAAAACAGCAAGAATAGATATATCTTGCCCTCCAAAAACTTAGGCTTAGTCTAGTGTAGAGGTTGATAACAGTTAAACAAATAAATCATAATTATGATAAAAGCTATGAAAGGACTTAACAGGGGCACTTAAAACTAGTGAGTGTTCTGAATCAGAAAACGCTTTCCCCCAAGGAAGTGATGTTTAGAATGATATTTGGAAGATGTCTTAAGAAGTCAAGAGGAATTTAGGATAGTGGTTGGTGGGGAGAAAGGAGTACAGAATCAGGGTACGATTCACAAGAGAGGAAAATTACCATTAGTAAGCATTCTTTATTAAGCTGGTAGTGAGACCACAGGTGCTGTTTAAGTGTCTTCATCACTTTAATTTAAAAATATCTCTTTATGTGGAAAATTTTGAACACACAAAAAACAAACAAAATAGTATACTAAACTTCCCCACATCCGTTACTTAACTTCAGCAACCTGAAGTTCTGCAATTCTTCTTTCATCTACACCTCCCACTCCCTATCACCCAACTCAATTATTTCTATAATTTTTAGATAAAACTTGTATATTTTATCTAAGATACAAGTATGCCATTGAAATACATACTTCTTACCTGTACAACTTTAATAGATAAGCCCATGTAACACACACCTCTATGAGATATGGAACATTTTCATCACTTCAGGAAGGCCCCTTATGCACCTTCCCAGTTGAGTATCAGCATTTTCCACAAGCAAAAGGCAACCTTTGTTCTGTTTTTATTTTTTCACTACAGATTAGCTTTGCCTCTTCTAGAACTTAATATAAATGGAATAATACAGTATCATGTCCAGCTCCCTTTGCTAAGTATGTGAAATTCATCCATGCCACGTTGTGTACATTTGCCATTTTGTAGTTCTTTTATTACTGAGTGGCATTACATTGTACAAATACACCAAAAAACGTTTAGTCATTAATCCTATTGATATTTGGGCTGCTTCTAGTTGTTAGATATAAGGAATAAACAGACTATAAATATAATTTTTAAAACTTTTTTGTGGACATATTTTCATTCCTTTTCTGAAAACACCTAGAAGTAGAATTGCTGGATCCAAAGGTGTATGCTTAAATTTATAAGAAATTGCCAACGGTATTCCAAAGTGGCTCTCCCATTTTATACTCACACCAGAAATTTATGAGTGCTCTGGATGGCTTCCCAGAATACTTGTCGTTGACAGTCTTTTTAATTTTACCCCTTCTAGTTGGTTTTAGTGATTATTTTATGGTTTAAGTTTACATTTCCCTAATGACTAATGTTTGTATCTTTTTATGTGTTGAAAACTGGGTAATGTTATAAATGAAAAATGAGGACCATATTAACATAGGAAACAAAAGCAAAGATTCTGGAGGAAAAGGTATATTACGCCTGGACCAAGAGGCCATGCTTTGCTATAGGGTAGCTATGGCAAAGGGTAACAAAGAATAGTTAAGGCTAAGGAGGCAGATTAGGGTCAAACCACATGGATGCGGATTATTATGAGTTTAGATTTGAACTCGTTTTTTTAAGGTACCTCCGGGATAAGCTAAATGGCATTATCAAATAGGTCTGAAACTTAGGCAAATAAGTGCTGGAACAACAGGTATGCAGTTCCTTCATAAGTGGAAATCAAAGTGGTAAGACTGCCTGGGGAGAAACAACAGAAGGAAGAGAAAACAGAAAATACCAAAGGACCAAGACTCAAGAAATTTCTACTTTTAATGACCAAGTAGAAGAGAAGCCTGTAAAAAAAAAAAAAAAAAAAAAGACTAAAGAGCAATAGATCAGAGAGGCAAAATGAAAATCAAAAGTTTAAGTATAGTTTTCTTTTTTGTTTTTTTGTTTATTTTTTTCCAGGGACAGATTCTCACTTTGTTGCCCGGGCTGGAGTGCAGTGTCACGATCTTGGCTCACTGTAACCTCTGCCTCCCGAGTTCAAGCGATTCTCATGCCTCAGCCTCCCAAGTAGCTGCGATTACAGGCATGTGCCACCAAACCCGGCTAATTTTTGTTTTTTTAGCAGAGACAGCGTTTCACCATGTTGGCCAGGCTGGTCTCAAACTCCTGACCTCAGTTGACCCACCCGCCTCGGCCTCCCAAAGTGTTGGGATTATAGGTGTGAGCCAATGTGTCCAGTCAAGGATAGTTTTTCAAAACTGCTTAAACCTGCTAGGAGATTACGTGCCAGATTGTCTCTCCTGAAATTCACATGTTGAAGCCCTAATCCCCAGTACCTCAGAGCATGACTGTATTTGGATATAGGTCCTTTAGAGAGGTGAGTAAATTCATCCTCCAGGCCCCAATCCAATCTGGACACACCAGAAACGCATGCATACAGAGGAAAAACCAAGTGAGGACACAGCAAGAAGGCACTCTCTGCAAGCCAAGGGGAGAGGCCTCAGAAGAAACCAAACTTGCCAACACCTTGATCTTTGACGTCCAGCCTCCACATTGTGAGAAAATTAATTTCTGTTGTTTAAGCCACCCAGTCTGTGGTATTTTATGGAAGCCCTAGCACACTAAGTGAGAGATCAAATAAGAGTAAGTCTAAAAATATCCACTTAATTTACTAACAGAGAGGTCGTTGGTATCAATAAGCAAATACTATTATAGTGGAATGAATAAACTGAACAGGTGAGTCAAAGGTGAGAAATGGAAACAACAATTTCTAGCATTTGGATAGGAAAGAGAACAGAAAGGTCAGTAATCTGGTACCCATGAATGCTTATTGTTTTTATTTTTTTAATAGTAGGAATTAAGCGTGTTTAAATACTGACGAGAAGAATCAAGTGTAAAGCAAAGTTAAATATACCAAAAAAAAAAAAAAAAAAGGAAATCATCAACAGCATAAGGTACTGCAGAGAAAGGGAGAGAGCCTTAGATAGAAAGCAAGACTACCTCTATTTTAACATTAAGAAGGAAAAAAATATAGAAAAGATAGTGGGCAACTAAGGGTTGCATCGAATACTCCGATTTTCACTGGAAAGTAATAGGAAAAGTTTTCTGTAGAAAGAAAAAGGGCATGTTGGAGGTCTGAGGAGAACAGATGATTGAAACAGTCATGGTAAAGATAAGGAAACCAGCTGACAAGGATAATGCAATGGATTTCCACGCAGTATTAGGGTCTGTGATCGACAATCATGAATTTATAAGTTTTTAAAATGTCCTTTGAGGTAACTTTCTACTGCAGCATTCAGGTAGTATAGGAATGAAAGAATCTGATAACCGAGTTAATCCAGGATTAGGATTTTACCAAATAAGTGAAAAACCGCTTGTCTGAGGAAGAGAAAAATCAGTAGATTTGAGGAGATTAGGGAAATAAGACCAGGATATAAATAGGAGAGTCTATGTAAGGATGCTAAAATGATTGAGAATTATTATAGGACCTGGAATGTACAAGGAGATTATGAGGAATATGCCACTATCTTCCCAGAATAAGTAAAATCTACCAGAAAGGCTGTAGATAACAGCTAAAAGGAGGTTGAGACCAATAACTAATACTGTTCTAAATGCTTTACATTATTATTTCTTATAATAATCTATAAGACAGGAGATACTATACTACTAATATTGATGAAGAAACAAATATAAAGAAGTTTTAAGAAACTTACCCAAGGCTGCTGTCTTAAACTAATTGTAGGACATCAAATACCAGAGTGAGACAGCTTCAGGGCACAGAGTTCCCAAATAAAAGGAAATTTCAAATAAGGAAATCTATATAGTATAAGCTATACTTCCAGTCCTAACACTGTATCAGATCAGATCACCTGAAAAGCCTTCCCACAGAAACTTCATGCAGAAAGGGTATAACAAAATAATTCTTTTAGGCTGGGTGCAGTGACTCACGCCTGTAATCCTAGCACTTTGGGAGGCCAAGGCGGGCAGATCACCTGAGGTCAGGAGTTCGAGATCACCCTGTCCAACATGGTGAAACCCCGTCTCTACTAAAAATTTAAAAAAAAACAAATTAGCTGGCTGTGGTGGTGCGCACCTCTAGCCCCAACTACTCAGGAGGCTGAGGCAGAAGAATCACCTGAAACTGGGAGACAGAGGTCGCAGTGAGCCGAGATCACCCCACTTCACTCCAGCCTGGGCAACAGAATGAAACTACGTCTCGAAAAAGAAAAATATATATATATATATTTTAAATTAATCGTTTAGCCACCATGAAACAGAAATCTTTAAGTGTGTGCCAGTAACATGGAAAAAACAGTAACATATTAAAAACATATATATTAGGCTGCAAGTTGGAAATATTTCTTCCCTTCAATGAGTTGTTAGTCTTAACCTATATTTACCCTTTGACTCATATGCAGGGACTAGAAATGAGACCTTTGGCCCTTAGTGTGAGACTTCAGTTCTCAGATACCCCTTTCTACTCCATACATTAATACACACATAAAGCCAAGACCCAGGAACACCTGCAATTTTAGTAAAGGGGTCCTACATAGGTCAATAACAGAAGAAAAATATAAAGACATAGGCTTAGTTAGAAAGCAACAAAAAACATCTTTATTCACTAATTATATGATTATCTGCATGAGATACCCAAGAGAATCTATCATTAGAAGTAAGAGTTTAGGCCAGGTGCAATGGCTCATGCCTATAATCCCAGCACTTTGGGAAGCCAAAGCAAGAGGATCGCTTAATCCCAGGAGTTCGAGAGCAGCCTGGGCAACAGAGCAAGACCTCATCTCTACAAATAATTTTAAAATTGGCTGAGTGTGGTGACATGCACCTGTGGTCCCAGCTACTTGGGAAGCTGAGATGGGAGAATTGCTTGAACCCAGGCAGTCAAGGCTGTGGTGAGCAGTGACCATGCCACTGCACTCCAGCCTAGGTGACAGAGTAAAACCCCCCACCTCAAACAAACAAACAAAAACAACTAAGAGTTCAGCAAGATTGAGAGATACAAAATCAAGATACAAATAGCAACTTGTTTCTTAGCAATTTTTCTGTTATACTAATTGGTTTGTAACTACCAGTAACAAAAAGTATTTTTATAAAAATTTGCCATTCATGATGGTAACAAAAATCATAAAGACCTAAAAAAAAAAATCTAAAGAAGACTTGCATCAAGAAAAAAATGGAACTGGGCCAGGCGCGGTAGCTCATGCCTGTAATCCTAGCACTTTGGGAGGCTGAGGTGGGTGGACCACCTGAGGTCATGGCCCAACATGGTGAAACCCTGTATCTACTAAAAATACAAAAATTAGCCAGGCATGGTGGCAGGCACCTGTAAAACTTAGCATTATTCAACCTGGAAAACTAAACAGTAGTTAAAGAAATGAATTAAATCTACACATGTCAATATGAACATATCTAGAAAAAAACATTGCATGAAAATGTTTCAGGTCATCTTTTGCGTAAATGTTTTATGTGTACAAAAACAGCAGGGAAATAATCTCAAGGACTTTAGGATAATGAGTACCTCCAAAGAAGGGAGAAAAGTATGGGGAGTGGAGAACTTCAAAAGAAAATCAAATGAGGCAAAAGGTTGATATCTGCTTGACCCTGAGGTTAGGTACACAGGTGTTTGCTATATTACTTTCTGTACTTTTTTTGTATATTTGAATTATTTCATAATTTACACAAAATTTTAAGAGACTGCAAATAGTAAGCTTGGTGAAAAGAAATTGCAGAGGGCACAATGGAAGGAACTAGGAAGTACGAGAGAAATAGAAGGCTTTTGTCAAGGCAAAAAAAAAAACAAACTCATGAAACATTAAGAAGATAGTAATTCAGAAGATATGGTCACCTACTAATGAAAATTACTAGGAGGCAAGTCTCAGACTCCTTGAGGAAGATGGAAATTGGGCCTCACGGCCAGACTATGCATCTAACTAGTTTACTATCTCAGCTTATTCAGCCTGGCATCACTGTGATTCTCAGCAACACTCATCACTATATATTATGAGGGTGACGTGACCGTGCTGAACCTTGAATCTAATAGGTGCAAACCATTCTGTTGGATAATGCAAGGGATATAAAGAGGCATAGTACTAGTTTTCAGGGAGCTTATCATTTAGTGTGGAAGCTTAAGATGCATACAGAAAAACAAAACAAAACAAAAAAACACCTTGCACTTAATGTCTAAACAAGTGCTACTGGAATTCAGAGGAAGAAAAGAATCCATCAGGCTGCTTGGATGGTACAAGAAAGGTTTCACAACAATAGTGGAGCTCAAGCCAAGTAGCAAAGAATAAGAAACAATTCAAAAGGTACAAAAATTGGCATTCCTGGTAAGAAAAAATGATGGCAAAAGATGCAGAGCTCTAGGAAGTGAGAAAATGGAGTAAAAGTGCTTGACAATTTTCAGATCTCAATTAGAAAAATAAAATAGTTTGACAATAAATAAAATCTTTAAAGTTAGACAATCAATCAGGGCTCTAAGCTGTCAACAGAACCTATTTGAGGTGGTTTCAAGAGAAAATAAATTTATTAATATATTAGGTGATTCCAGTAATTATCAGAGAATTGAAGAATCCACTTGGAGGTATGAAGCCAGGAAAAATACCTAAGTCTCCCCACCAAATTGTTCCCACCCTTCAGCCCTAGTACCATGAAAGCTGAGCCTAGGACAATAAGGCTCACCAGTACCTCTGTTACTGCTACCTCTAAACAGTTCAATGTCTCACCACTCAACATCCACATTAGGAAGCAATTCCAGGCAAGAGCTGTTACCCTGCATTTCTCTGACCCTGAATTCATGTCTTACACAGATGCATCTGATCAATAAAGCCTAGGTCATATGCTTGTGCCCTAGCTGCAAGGAATGCTAGGAAATTGAGTTCTGACTATAAAACATGAACATGCAAACTTATCCAACATTGAGAGGGTATCTGAAATGAGCAACCATAAATACAGATCAAGGTTTGTAGATCCTCAAGCCTTGTACAAACAAAACTCTCTGTTCCTCATATGGAAGTAAGAGCCAGAGACTTACCAGTTATTGCACAGAGCTCCAATATCAGAATCTCTCGGTGATATCCCCCTCCTTTCTGTTTTCTTACATAACCCATGAATTAAACTGCAAAAAGGGGCCAGCTCACTTTTGTGTTTTTTGTAGAGACAGGGTTTCACCATGTTGCCAGGCTGGCCAACTCACTCTTATGGTAGTTCAAGTCAGGCCTTCTCTTATGAGACCTAAAATTTTTTGTTCATACAGATAAAGTAGGATCTTAACAGGCTGTCTCTCTATTTTAGACCTAGGGATCCATGATCCTTTAGCCAGAGCCAAAAAGAATTCAAGTCAGTACACCTCTGATCATCATGCCTGTCAAGCTACCCTATGAATATGATACCTGGGCCTTACCTAGCATCTGGCCACACCTCCTGAAGTAAAAAAGACAATTTCAATGAAAGTATCTCCTCTAACCTACAGACAAAAGCAATTGAATTACTTTTCATGTATGCTGGCACTCCCCTCAAAGTTTTCTCATTAGGTTGGCGAATGAAGTGTCTTCCAGACTTCTTAGTAGAGAATACTGGAGAGGGAATAGGGGAGCTAAGTGAATAGTCACAGTGATAAATCCACTCCACCAGTTCTATTTCCTTTAATCTTTTGACTTCTTCCTCTATATTATGCTATGCATTTCTAGGCATTCAACTTCATTTAGTATAAGTCAATGCTGAGACCAAAGGAGCAAACAACTAGAACCACTCCTGGCTACTTGAACGAGAAGAATGAATTCAGAATCTCTGATAACTGCACCATACCAATACATTCAGCCAAATGCAAAAGCATGTTTCTTTCTCTCTCACATCCTCATCACCCATTTCTACACACATTCCTGAAGGTTTTGCTGCTATGTCAGCAAAAAATATATATATATTTTTAAAATTACATAGAATCCTTTTCTTCCCACTGTGACTGCAAAGGTGCAGCATGATATAATCTGACTCCAGTTACAGGTATGGAAACATGAGTATCATGGGAAGGGGTATAAGGAAACTAGCTTCCCTGTGGATGGTAACTGTCTTGAGCAAGGTTATTAACACAGGGAAGGATGGCTTCTGCTAGCAGGAGAGACTCAGAGTTTGGAGACTTGAAGTAGTATGTGTCCTCTATTCCCCATATACAGAAATGTATTCGAAAGATTATTAGCAGCCAAAAATATCACATGTACAATTTAAAAAGTGGGTATTTATAAATTGCAATTCTGTATCCTCATATTTTCTTAAAATTAGGCAACATAAGATTTCTTCTATTTGGTTTTGTTACCATGCATTTGATTACTATTAATTATTACAACTTCACACTAAGATCAGGCAGCAGCATTCTGGTACTCAAATGTAAGAGCAACTGAATTTGTGCCTCTAGAGGGCAGCATTTCTCACAGGATAGACAAGTCCAACTTAAAGTCACTGGAAGAAGTTTTAAGAAATGCAGGAAGACAAGCTTTAGCAAGTTTCTTTCTTGTAAGATATCTCGAAGTCTTTGATATATTAATGTGCACGGTAAAATATTCAATAGGCCATTATTATGGTACATAGTGTTTCTTCAAACTTAATTAGAGAACTCTTTCAAGGACCATCTCTAGTGACTAGCAGAATGTACTTTGGAAACCATCTAAATGGGCAAATTCTCTCAAGACAAGTTCCACTTCCTTCTTTATTCATGAACTTACGCTTCATATTTTTAAAACAAGTTTTTAGACATCTCCTTATATCCTCATATCATGACATAATGACAGAATGAAATAAACACCAGCAATAACATTCATTTACTTCTGTGGAAATTAAAAACACGGAGAACTTACTGCCTAACTTGCTCAAAGGATAAAAGCAAAGTAACAAAGAAAAAAAGTTTGGTGCTTTAATAACTAGTCAAGATATAGCCACTACTGGCTTTAAAACCACAGAGGAGTTGAAGTACTTAATTTAAAAAACTGTATATCCATCCAAACTCAGGATATTAAATATTTGAGCTCCAGTGAAAATCTTTCCACAATCCATGTCAACTGAAATTGAGCTTGCTAATCTAAAGGTTTGTTGTAAACCTGATGAGACCTCGATACATCTCTACAGATGAACATTCTTTTTTTTTATTTGTGAAAGAGTTATTAAGCAAAACATTACTCTCATTTTTGGTTTTTCACCCAAATGATGAAAGTCTTTAGAATATAGATATTTTCCCACTCTCCAACTACTCTAGTAACATAGAGGCAAGCTATGATTTCAAATAGGTACATCCAAATGCTTTTCTGATTAAATCCTTTTATCCATGAAAAATGTTAGAAATTTTTTCTACTAATTATTCATGACTATAAGAGACACCACAAAGAAAATGCAAGTAGCTCTAAGTAGCTCTTTCCAGGGTGCTTGATTCAGAAGTCCCCTTGGTACTGTTCCTATGACATAAGCCTTAGCAAAAATGACTGTAATCTGTAGTCCCAGGTAACCAAAATACTGTAACCATATACATAACCAACTCTCAAAGGCTTAATTTCTAATACATTAGCTATTAGCCACATACGACCACATGTGGCTAGTGTTACCAGGGAATTGAGTTTTTAGCTTTATTTAGTTGTACTTAATTTAAATTTAAAAGTTGAAGCTGTGTAAAATGTCTTTCTACTAAAGAAAGTTTTATTGTTTTGGTAGTACTACATTTCACTGTGACCATTGCACTGCATATTATACTCCACAGCTCAGGATACAGTGAGTCATTTCTAGTATTACACATAAAAATACTGATCTGGTCAGTAAAAATTAGCTAATTCAGTTAGAATGAGTATTTTTCTACTCACCAATCTAACTCTGTAATGCGTTTACTTAAATATGCTTCTCACAAATAACGCAAGTTGCAGCAATGCCTATGTAAATCACAACTGGTAATTCAACTGAAATACTTTTTATTTTTACTTTTTAATTTTAATATATTTTGAATATAATTAATTTTCTTACTTTAAAAATGAATGGATAACAGGAGGACACATTTTTAAAACTAAAAAGAAGGCATTACAGCAATACACAATCAAGTAGAGATACAAAAGCTAATGCTACCACCAGAACAGTAAAGTAAAAAGAAACTGGAAGAAGGTATGCCAGAAATTTTCTAATGAATGACAATTACAGTTAGCTATGACAGAGCAAAATTAAAAGCTATTTCTTGTGTTTTAAAGTTTTACAAGTAGACAATATTAGCAGACATTTTCAACAAATACATAGTGAATTTTATAAGAACTTTCTGCTCTACAGTCAGAAGAAAAGCAAAAAAATTAGCCAAACGATGTCAGAATTACATGTCCAACAAACATGTGTAAAAGATTTTTAACAAATCTGGGCTTGTAACTGTGGTCAGCTATAAACTGGCTTAAATTCTTGCGCCAAAGGAAAGAAAATCACATTTACATAAAGAGATGGTAAATAAATTATTTCAATTATAGAAATTTTGTTAGAAAATTATGAGGAATACTAAAATAGATACAACACATGGAAGATATTCAATTAAGACACCATTCATCATATGGAAGACCTTTCTAATAATATCAAAAATCAACAGATTAAAAATTTGAAAAATTACTATTTCCCTTCAGCTTTAGATGAGCTATGTGATGTAAGAGATGCTACCTTAATAAGTCTTTTTTTTTTTTTTTTTTTTTTTTTGAGACAGTCTCGCTCTGTTGCCCTGGTTGGAGTGCAGTGGTGCAACCTCGGCTCACTGCAACCTCCGCCTCCCAGGTTCAAGCGATTCTCCTGCCTCAGCCTCCAAGTAGCTGGGATTACAGATGCACACCACCATGCCTGGCTAATTTTTTGCATTTTTTAGTAGAGATGGGGTTTTGTCATGTCGGCCAGGCTGGTCTCAAACTCCTGGCCTCAAGTGATCCACCTGCCTCGGCCTCCCAAAGTGCTGGAATTGCAGGTGTGAGCCACCATGCCCGGCCCCAGTTAAATCTTTTAAGTAAGTTTTATTTGAAAGACCTTCTAAATTTAAGAGAAGTTGTCACTACATAGCTTTAAAAAAAAAAAAAAAAATCAAGAGTGGCATAGATGTTTTTAAATCCTTTACCTCTGTCAAAGAATTTCAGCTAGGTATTAAACAATTAGTTTCTATCACAACAGACAGCTGCAGCTGTTAGGAATTTTACAAGCAAAAATTGATGTTTCTCCTATTCCTTTATTCCACTGTATAATACACATTAAAAATATCTGTGTCCAGCTTTCTGAAGCAGACTATGAGAAGCCCTATGTAAAGAGTTAAATTGTTCAGTATGTACATGCCAAAAATAAGAATCCTAGCCAGTTCATGGAAATGTTGAAAAAACAGAAAACAATACATTTAAAACACCTGTGTTCTTTGCTCACCGGGTATAGAAGAATGACTTTACAAAAATCTACTCTAATGTTAACTCTGATTTTAGAAAGAGATGCTTTTCACTATTGAGTAATAAAACACAAAAATGGCAGTATTCTTTTGTTTTCTCACTTATATCTCAATGCCTATGAACAAGCTTAACTTGCACCAAAGAAAGGTAGAGTTTATTTATGACCAGGCTACACAAGTAAAAGTAAAATAAAAAGAAACTGGAAAAAGGTATGCCAGAAATTTTGTAAGAATGTTCTTATAAATTTACATTGAAATTTAAAGTTTTCATAACGCAATCAATAAAAAAGATTTTACACTTTGCTCTAACATAAATCAACATGCATAAATTTTAATTGACAGTGTTTTGCAAAGTGGTTGCAAAAATTACAAAATATCATTGAAAAACACTTTATTTAATATAGATTTGCCTAACATCCAATATCCTTTTGAATGTAATGTTAGTAATACGGAGTTGACACAAGAGTTCGTGAATTTGCTTGAGTGGCTCAATTTTGAAATGGATATAGTTTTGCTTCAAAATCTAATACATTCTACCAAAAAACATGAACAAGTTTTACCAATTTAGATGCAAATATTACAGAAAAATTATTTTTTGGTACTTAATTCAGGTACCGAAATACTTAAGTTTCAAATACTTAAGTGTCTTTGAAACAATGTAGGTATGTGAATCTACTTTTCCAACCATAAATTTTAGGAAATCTAAAGGAAGATCAATTACTTCTGGTAAAAAGTTAGTGTTGAAATTGATATATAAAATATCTACCAGATTTCAAAAACCTAGTACAAAGAGAGAATCTAAAATAACATTTTTTTTATAAAGTATATGTTGAAATGGTAATATGTTGGCTCCATCAGGTTAAATATCTTAAAATTAATTTAACTGCTTTTTACATTAATAAGGGTACTGCAATTTTTAAAATAACATGGATATGGTGGCTCAAATTATACAGTCACACATCGCCTCATGACAAAGATACATTCAGAGAAACGTGTCAGGCAATTTCTTCTTTGTGTGAATATTATACAGTGCTTTTACACAAGTCTACATGGTATAACCTATTGCTCCCACCTGTACAGCATGTTACTGTACTGAATACTATATGCAACTACAGCACAATGATATTAACATATCTAAATATATAAAAGGTATATTAAAAATAAGGTATATAAAATTTAAAGCGGTGCATCTCTACCATAAGTGAAGCTAGCAGGACTGGAAGGTGCTCTGGATGAGTCAGTTAGTGGTGAATGCATATGAAGACCTAGGACATTATTGGATACTACCATATACTTTATAAACAGTGTACACTTAGGCTGTACTGTAAGATTTTTTCTTTCTTCCATAATAACTTCAGCTTACTATAGTGTTTTTACTTTATGAACGTTTTAATTTTTTGGCTGTTCTGTAATAACACTTAGCTTTAAACACATGGTACAGCTGTATAAAATTATTTTCTTTTCTTAGTATCCTTATTTTATAAAAGCCTCTTTTTCCTGTTTTAAAAAAAAATTTTTTTTAACTTTCAACATTGTTTTAAGACACAAACATACACAATAACCAAAGCCTACACAGGATTAGGATCATCAATATCACTGTCTTCCATCTCCACATACTGTCCCACTGGAAGGTCTTCAGAGGCAATCACACACGTGGAACTGTCATCTCCTATAACAATGCTGCCTTCTGGAATACCTCCTGAAGGGCCTTCCTGAGGCTTTTTTGAATTTTTTTTTTTTTTTTTTGAGACAGAGTCTCACTCTGTCACCAAGATGGGAGTGTGGTGGTGCTATCCTGGATCACTGCTACCTCCACCTTCCAGGTTCAAGCAATTCTCATGCCTCAGCCTCCAAGTAGCTGGGATTACAGACGTGCACCACCGCACCCAGCTAATTTTTGTATTTTTAGTAGAGACAGGGTTTTGCCATGTTGGCCAGGTTAGTCTCAAATTCCTGGCCTCAAGCAATCCGCCCACCTCAGCCTCCCAAAGTGAATTTATTTTTTAAAGTTCAAAGAGTACATTCTAAAATAACAATAAAAAGTGCAGTATTGTAAATACATCAACCAGTAACACAGTTCTTTATTATCAAGTATTAGGTACTGTACATAATTGTATGTGCTATACTATTTTTTTTTTTTTTTTTTTTTTTTTGAGATGGAGTCTTGCTGTCCCCCAGGCTGAAGTGCAGTGGCGTGATCTGGGCTCACTGTAAGCTCCGCCTCCCAGATTCACACCATTCTCCTGCCTCAGCCTCCTGAGTAGGTGGGACTACAGACACCTGCCACCACACCCTGCTAAATTTTTTTATTTTTAGTAGAGATGGGGTTTCATCATGTTAGCAAGGATGGTCTCAATCTCCTGACCTCATGATCCGCCCACCTCGGCCTCCCAAAATGTTGGGATTATAGACGTGAGCCACCGCACCCGGCCATGTGCTATACTTTCAGATAACTGGCAATGCAAAAGATCTGTGTACACCATCACCACCACAAACACATGAGTAAGGTAGAGCACTAAGACTTCATGATAGCTATGATACCACTAAGCAATAGGAATTTGTCAGTTCCATTATAATCTTAGGGGACACATTTCTTCAAAACATCTCAATATCCCTAAGAGCTAGGTAAACAGGTAATATTGCACAGAAGATGAATAAACTGGTACTCTTATTCCCTACCCCCACAACTTGAAACAATTTAAATGAAACGTATTACAGCAGTGTTTCTCAAACTGTAACATGTTTCAGGATCACCAAAGGGCTTGTTAAAATTAACTGCTACAACTAGGTGGATCCTGAGAAGTCTGCATTTCCAACCAGTTCCAACGTGAGGCTGATACTATACTAGCAGGGGGCCACACTTTGAGAACCACTGATAAAGACAACTTACAGATAAAATCAATGTGCAATATGCACATTGATTGTGTAATGCACAATATGAATGAATTCTGTGAAGACAAAACAACATGGTCTATCTAATAACTTGCTTAGTTAAAATCTCAAATATGTAGGATCTGATGGCTGGCAAATTACACACCACAAAGTTTCCCTTTTCCAACCTTCTAGAAACTGCTGTCCGTTTATTATACATTAGGAGCATATGCATGTATTAGAAATTAAATGATCAGAAAAGACTGAAACATTTATAGACATTGAAAAGCCTAATCAAAAAGGTACTCTGGATGGATGGCAAATCACCCTCCCGCATAGAAGTGAACTGAGATTACCTGAGACAAAGTCAAGATTTTTATTTTAAAAACAACTCTGAGATCACTACACCAAATAAATAAATGAGAAATGTAAACATTTCTATACCATATAATATTAGAAGGAAACTCTTAGAAAAGTTTTTTAATTGTTATCAAACACCCAACAAAACTAAAGAAAAAATTCAATTGTGTTCCCATGAAATAACGTATTTGACACAATGTAACTTGTGAAGAAACCCTCCAGAATTAATCAGTGCAAAATGAATCTGCTACAAACTAAATAGAGTCTGCTACAAAAAGAATTACTGTGTATAAACTAATTTCTGCACATCAAGGTAATGTGTCCAGATCATCCAACACGGTTTTAAGACACAAAAACTTTTAAAAAGATGGTAAGATATAAGTACCAGGGACAGGGGGAATGGAAGAATTCCAATTTCCAATAAAAGGAATCAATATTTCTTGGTGAAATGGCTGATTTCATGGCTGGGGCAGAGAAAAGTACAAGATGAGACTAGAACATTTTGTGCTACTAGAAAGTTAAGCCTTCTGACCAGGTGTGGTGGTCCACGTCTATAATCTCAGCACTTTGGGAAACCAAGGTGGGAGGACTGCTTGAGACCAGGAGTTTAAGACTAGCTTGGGCAACACAGCAAGACACTCTCTCTATTGGAGGAAAAAAAAAAAAAGGCCAAAACTAGCGGGGTGTGGTGGCACATACCTGGTCTGTAGTCCTAGCTACTCCGGAGGCTAAGGCAGGGGGATCACTTGGGCCCAGGAAATCAAGATTGCAGTGAGCTATGATCATACCACTGTGTACTCCAGCCTGGGTGATACAGCAAGACCCTGACTCAAAAAGAAAAAAAAAAAGAAAGAAACAGAAAGTTAAGCTCTCACAAAATGACGGAGACATGTCAAAAGGACCAGGAACTTCCTTGAAGAGGCTTCACGGGGCCAAACCTGGGATAATTAGAGCAGCAAAATAAATAATGATGATAACAGACGAAATCCATAGAGGAATCTATAAGTCCATCTGATATAAGAGAGGGAAAAAAAATCCGTGAGTCCATTTTGATATACATAAAACATTAAATAAATACATAACAAGGGAAAGTTCTTCCTTACCAAAAACCACAAACCCAAATACAGAAGAAATTATGGAAACAGAAAATCACCATGACAAAATCATCAATAAAAGTTAAAGTCTGGGGCCAGGCAGTGGCTCATGCCTGTAATCCCAACACCTTGGGAGGCCAACACAGGAGGATTGCTTGAGCCCAGGAGTTCGAGACTAGCCTGACAACATGGTGAAACCTCGTCTCTTCAAAAAATATGAAAAATTAGCCAGGCATGGTGGTGTGCGCCTGCAGTACCAGCTACTTAACAGGCTGAGGTAGGAGGATCACCTGAGCCCAGGAGATCGAGGTTTGCAGTGAGTCGTGATCATGCCACGGCAAAAAAAAAAAAAAAAGCAAAGAAGTTAAAAATTGGTAGAGTATGATGAGAAATGATAATTACCTGTGTCCCGAAGTACTTATTTTTAAGTACCTTCCCATAGGATACTTTTTGTTCCTTTACTTAGAATCTGAATCAACACTACTTATTAATTACAAAGGAAAAAAAGCAACTAGAGTGGACAAACCTGACTGATACCACCTTAACCAAAGGAACTGAAAGTTAATACCACTGATAATTGGACACATCAGCATCATGTGCCTCTAAATAAGATTCATAAAATCATTTTTGCAGTATTCTTAATCAAAAATGCTTAAAATTAATTGAATCATAGGAAAACATCATACAAACACAAAGTGTGCAATATTCCACAAAATTACTGACCAGTACTCTTCAAAAGTGTAACAGTCACAAAAGGTAAAGAAAGATTGGAATTGTTTCAGGTTAAAGAAAACTAAGAAAATATGATAACTAAAATACAACACATGAGTAATCTCATATTGTGATCCTGGACCAGAGAAAGGCCATTGGTGAGAAAAGGGGTGAAATCTGAATAAAGTCTGTAGACTATATACCAGTATTACATGAATGTTAATTTCCTGATTTTGATAATTGTTCTGTCATTGCGTAAGATGTTAAATTTTGGGAACTTGAATGAAGGGCATATGAGAATTTACCCTTTATACTATATTTGTCACCGTTTTCCTGAGTCTAAAAAAAAAAATGAAACCACCAATCAAAACCAAACTGGCAAGTCAGAATACAGTCTCGTTTTTCTATCATGTCTAATTAATGTATGTATCTGTGAAGAAGCTAGTCTCGTCTCTTGTTAACCCAGACTTTCATGGTGATAATAAGAAAAATGACGTTTTAGAGTAGATATTGAGGTTAACAAATGTAAACTATTATTGCTTCCTGCTTTAAAAAAAAAAATGAAGGAATAAAGATAAGTCAATAACAATCACGAATAATCTTATATTAATTCCTGCCAAAATTTTTACAACAGTAATTCTCAACTGGGAGCAGTACTACCCCTCAACAAGTGTTGGAGTTGTTTTTTGAATCAGTAAGTATACACAATTGTGAAACAATGACTTCACAATGAGAGAGAGGAACCAAGAAAGTTAGGACTATCACTCAACGGGTTGTCCTATTGACACATACTCCCTACAGGACGATGAAGAATGTGACTATGGTCAACAATAGGTAGTCCATTTGTTACTGCTATAAAACAGCCTGAGAGGCCCATATCTGCAGAACCTCCTGCTCAGTAAAGTTAAAGAGCTTGTTATAACTCACACACCCATTTAGGCAATTGAGCTGTGATTAAAACTGAGATCTCCTGTGTTCCTTAAAGTATAAGAGGGGAAATAACACTTACCTAAATATAGCCATTAAGAAACACTCTCAACAGTAATGAATGGGTAGCACACAGACAAAGATGTTCAATGGGTAGCACACAAAGATGTTCACTGGAGCATTTTTAAAATCAGGAACACCTAAACTTCTAGTAAATTACAACACATCACACCATTTTGGTAGAAGAGTTAGAATAATAAATGACTCAAATAAATGCTAATTCTCTTGTCAATAAACCCCAAGTTACAAAAATGATTCTACTTTCAAGTAAAGTTATGTCAGTATATCTGTACTACTAAATTTTGGAAGAACAACTGCTGATTCAAGATGCCTGTGTACTTTATTTTGATAAATACTGTCAAACTGCTCTCTGAAAAGGCCATAAAAATGTATACTCCCAACAACAGTACGAGAGTAACTTCCCCCATATTCAAAACTTACGTATTATCAACCTTTTTCAAGTTTGTGAAAAATAATTTTTTAACCTTACTCATTGTTTTCACAACAAGTAAAAAAGGGAGGAGAGAAAGAGGATGGTGGTAAATGTGAAAGAGTACCATAGGTCTCTCGAGCCACAGGTCAAGCCTAATATGGGGCAAGAGCAGAAACAGACTTTTCATAACTAAAAACACATTGGGAAAGCTACAAGATTAATCCAAGGTGATGTTAAAAATCAATTAAGGAAAATGCAAAAGACAGTGACTGGGGAAAAAAATCAAAATTTCATGAGTTCAGTACTGAGTTCAGTCTATTTAATAAGGCTAACCTCACAACATCCTTCTATATTACCTTTTGCTTTAATTTTTAAATTAATTTTTATGTAAAGAGTAAGAGCAAGGGACAGGGTTTTTTCCCCAAATGATTAGAAAGTTGTTGCAATATAAATTACCAAATAATTCATCTTCTCCCCTACCAATCTGAAATGCTGCCTTTGATACAGATTCAATAGCTACGTATACTGGGATCTCATTCTGTCACCCAGGCTAGAGAATCCAGTGATCACAGCTCGCGGAAGCCTCAAACACCATGGTTAATTTTTTTTTTTTTTTTTTTTTTTTTGGTAGAGACAGGGGGTCTCTTTACGTGGCCCAGGCTGGTCTCAAACTCCTGGGCCCAAGCCATCTTCCCACCTCAAATAATCCCAAAAGTAAAGTCTGGGATTTTATTATTTTTCTGTGACTTATCTCCCCTTTTGCTCATAACATGCAGTATGAATATAACAGGAAGGATAGGAGCTTATTTAAAATCAGGAACATCTGGGTTAGCATGCTGACACAGCCCCCGCTCTGATCCCCACTATGCCCAGTCCTCTGTGGAGTGCATAACCATGGACAATTACTTAAAAGTTCTAATCCTCCATTTTTTCATCTATAAACAAAGTTTTTGAAAATCCATAGTTTCTTTTTTTCTATTTATTTCCCTTTATCTCCTCCTCTATGCTTAAAAATATGGGTAATCAAATTTCAGGTGGATAGCAATTTCACTTTTGGGAAATTATCCTGCAGAAATATTGGCATACATATGAAATGATACATGTGCAAACTTATTCACTGTAGTATTATCAGTAATAGCGGACCTGGAAACAATCTAAATGTCCACCAATATGGGACTAGTTTCAAAAGCAATAGCATATTCATTACAATGGAATAAACAATACTATTATGAAAAAAAATGAGAAAGTTCTCAGTATGCTAATATTAAAAGATCTCAGATCTACTGTGAAATTAAAAACCAAAGTATGTATACTATGTTTTTCTCTGTAAAATGTGAGAGAATATCACTATATATTTGTATTTGGTTCTAAGTGTACGTGTGTGTAAGACATTCTGGAAATATTTTAAGTAAAAATATTTCATTTTTACTATTTCAGGCATGTGAAAAGGAAAAAAAGACTGACTCTATCCGGATTAAAACAAAAGACTCAGAAAAAAACAAACTACTAACAAAGTTAACCAGAAAATCAATGATTTGAATGAGTTTCTATGTATCAAATGTTTATTCAAAATGAAGGTTTTTGTTCATGTTATATGAAACTAAGTATTTCTTTGAAAGGACCATGGCAGAAAAAAATTTTGTTTTGCTATAATGTATCTTCTTTACTGAAACTTGTCTTTCTCAAATTCTCCATACTACACATACTCCTTAGTTTGTCAGTATTAACATTCACTTTTTAAAAATTTGATCAGATGACAAGTTTATCTATATTGTCTACATAATTTTATAATTCATATGTAGCACATATTTTAGACATAGTAAACAACACCAAGATGGTAAATAAGAGTGGAAAAGAAAGTAACTTGAAGCTACACTTTGTAAGACTGCAAACTAAATATTTTTCTATTATGTTTATAGATAATAGGAAAGCAGCGGAAGCTTTGACAAGAATGGAGGATGATATTAAGAAATTAATGTTCTTGAAGAATTAATGTGATCTCAAAAAGCAGAAACAACCCCGAAGTCCATCAACTCATGAATGAATAAAATGTGGTACCCTCCATACAACTGAATACTATTCAGTCCTAAAAAGAATGAAGTTCTCATGCATGCTACAACACAGAAGAACACTGAAAACATCGTGTTACGTGAAAGGAGTCAAACACAAAAGGCCATGTACTGTATGATTCCATTTATAAGAAATGTCTAAAATAGGCAAATCCATAGAGATAGAAAGTAGATTAGTGGTTGCCAGGAGACTGTGCAAAGGGGAAATGGGAAGTGACTCGTTAATGAGCATCAGGGTTCTTTTGAGGTAATGAAAATGTTCTGGATTAATAGTGATAATTACTGCACAACTGTGTGAATACAATGAAAACCACTGAATATTTATTTATTTATTCGAGACGGAGTTTTGCTCCTGTTGCACAGGCTGGAGTGCAATGGCACCATCTCAGCTCACTGCAACCTCTGCCTCCCAGATTCAAGTGATTCTCCTGCCTCAGCCTCCCGAATAGCTGGGACTACAGGCGCACACCACCATGCTCGGCTGATTTTTGTATTTTTAGTAGAGACGGGGTTTCATCATATTGGCCAGGCTGGTCTCAAACCCTTGACCTCAGGTGATCCGCCTGCCTCAGCCTCCCAAAGCAGGATTACACACATGAGCCACTGTGCCTAGCCTGAATTGAATATTTAATAGAGTGAATTTCCTGGTATGTAAATTATTCCTCAATAACTAAAAAAGTTGGGGGATGTGCAAAAAGATCGCAGACAGTTAAAATAGAAAGCAACTACACTGGTTTAGCAATGAGTACATAAAAGTACTCAAAGTTTCTATTGTTAACCCTAATCCAGGGAAGCACCATTCAGGTTACTGTGATCCAGAGTACTCCACTCACAGAGACCCTCTTGGAGGATACAGCCCAAGAAAAAGAATACATAAATTTAAACAAAGAGGTAAAAGAATTGTCAATAATAATGTATGTCTGAATGTGAACAGGAAGGAATTATGACAAAAAAGAAATCTATTTTCTCTTTGATTTTAAAAAGCAACATTCCCAAAGATGAAATTCAATCAAGTTTACCATTGGTTATCTCTGGACTGAGGAAGTGAGGACCATTTGTTGTCTTTTCCAACTCTTCAACAATGACATTACTTGTATAATGAAAATGTATAAAAATCTCTTTACCTTTATAAAAATAAAAAACTTTGTATCTCAACCATATAAACCATTCTGAAACACTAAAGCCCTAACCTATGAGAGTCAAACAGTTGTTAAAGACAATTTCTTGTGGAGTCCACATGCTATTGTCTTTTCCTGAAAAGTTCATAATCTATATCTACACTGTCCACTAAGGTGGTCATGAGTGCTCGAAATGTGACTAAGTCCAAATTCAGATGTCTTGTAAGTATAAAATACACACTGATTTCAAAGATTTAGTATTAAAATAAGAATTTTAAATATCCAAGTCTTCACAGTTTTCATATTGATTAATGTTAAAATAACATTTGGGATATATCGTGTTAAATAAAATATATTATTAAAATTAATGTCGGCTGGTTCTTTTTTTGCTTTATTAACACAGCTACTAGAAAATTTAAATTTAACCATCTCGCTTGCATTCCATTGGACAATGCTGTATTAGAAGGAGCTAAGTGGGCTTTTTAGGGACTTCATTTGAGTCTTCCCTTGGGGTTCCCTTTTTCTTATGTTCTAAGAAGCAACATTCTTCCCAGAGCATTTCCTGCACTAGAAAACACTATACACACCAAGCAGCATGAAACAAGCGATAAATATAAGAACTGACTAGAAGGGAAATCTTTCCTTCATGTTTCCTACAACTCATACTGTAATATGAATTCTCAACAAGAAAATCTGAGATTAATACATTTTGAGATTCTCAGGGGTGGGGCGGTATGTTCTCTAGGGGATGATATAAATTGAATATATGACACCTCCAAATCTCAGGTTGAAATCTGATCCCCAGTGTTGAGGGTTGGGTACAGTGGGAGGTGCCTGGGTCATAGGAGCAGATTCCACATGAACAGCTTGGTGCTATCCTCAAGGTAATGAATGAGTTTCCCCTCTATAAGTTCTCATGAGAACTGATAAAAAGAGCCGGGCACCCCCTCTCCTCTTTCTCTCCTTTCCTGCCTCACCATGTGATACCTGCTCCCCTTCACGCTCTGACATGAGTGGAAGCTTCCTGAAGCCCTCACCAGAAAGCAGATGTTCTGACATCAGGCTTCTTATACACCCTGCAGGAACCATGAACCAAATAAACCTCTTTTCTTCATAAATTACAGTCTCGGGTATGTGCAGCAACACAAAAACAGACTAGGCCAGGAGGTATGTGACAGGTGAAAAGCTTCAGTAACACTACAAAATTATTTAGGAGCTGAGAATGTCAAGTTGAAAATCACCTCTGTTTATAGTCCTACAAAGACAGTAAGTAGAAATATGGATGAGGCAGCTATGCAAGCATGTATGGTTTAAGAGAGCCAACTCTGGGTATGCTGGAGAAAAGTTATCTTAGGCAAAACAGTTCAAGAACATCTAGGAAACGTACTTAGAAAGCTTCAAGAAGAATCATTTTACCCCCACACTGAAGGAATAAACCTAATGCCTAATGAAGAAACTAGGATTTTTCTAAGAACAAAGAAGAAAATACAAAAATTTAAAATAGCCTGTCTCCATATCCTCTTTTTTCCTCACTGTTTAAAATACTAAAAAATTCAAACTAATTTGTAGTGACAAAAAAGCAGATCATTGATTGCCTGGGGTGAGGGTGCAGGGAAGGATTTAACTGTGAAGGGGCATGAAGAATCTTTTGATGGTGATAGAAATGTCTTGTAGTTTACTGTATATAAATTATATCTCAATAAAATCAACTTAAAATAAATGGGGGGGAAAAAAGCAACAATGCTTTACAAATCACCATTTGCCCGTGGCAGTCACAACATAGCTGTCATTCCCCGTACACTTGCAAATTTGGTAATGCCAGTTTATTTCACCATAATTCGTACTAAATTCTGTACGTTCTTGGTACACAAGTCAGGCTTACTTCTTAATTTTAAATGTCCTGTAAAATACTATGATTCAGCACTGAAACAAAAAAAAATTACGTTTACAAAAAAGCATACAAACACAACAGCAGAAAATAAATTTGACATTTCTGAAGCAGATATTGCGGCTGGAAGAATGACCACAATTCTTTTTTTTTTCTTTTTTTTTTTTTTCGCAAGGCACTATCCAAGCAATAATGCATTGTATGATATTTTAATTCAACATTTTTTCTTCCTTAGTCATATATAAAGTAACAATTTGTCTTATATTTTAATCCAGCATTTTTCTTCCTTAGTCATACACAACATAATGACTTGGCCACATGGCAAGAACATGGTGGCGGGGGGGGGGGGGCCTCTAAAGAGCTCAAAGTGGTCCCTGGCTGACAGCTAGCAAGCAAACAGGGACATCAGATCTACAAGCACAAGGAATTGAATTCTTCCCACAACCAGTGAGCCTGGAGGAGAACCCAGAGCCTCAGAAGAGATAGTAGCCCCATCTGACTCCTTAATTTCAGCCTAGTGAGGACCTGAGGAAAGACTCAGCTAAACCATACCCAAATTCCTGACCAACAGAAACTGTAAGATAAGCTGCTAAATTTGTGTTAATTTGCTGTAGAGCAGGGTCCACAACTGGTACTGGTCCATGGCCTGTTAGACACCCGGCCGCACAGCAAGAGGTGAGCTGCAGGTGAGCATTATCGCCTGAGCTCCATCTCCTGTCAGATCAGCTGCGGCATTAGAGTCTCATAGGAGCATGAACACTGTTGTGAACTGTGCATGCAAGGGATCTAGTTGCATGCTCCTTATGAGAACCTAATGCCTGATGATCTGTGGAACAGTTTCATCCCAAACTATTCCCCACTGCCTCTCCTACCCCGCATCCATGGAAAAACTGTCTTCCACAAAAATGGTCACTGGTGCCAAAAAGGTTGGGGACTGCTTCTGCAGAGCGATAGAAAACTAATACCATGCAGATGACTATTTAGATCTGAGGAAACATGGTTTACATTATTTATCTTAAAGGCTGCTAGTCTTTACTGTATCATCAAAACAATTTCTAAAACTTCACATTATTATAAGCAATATAATTCAATTTCACAAGTCAACAGGAAAAGGGGTAATACTAATCTCAACACTTTACAGGTTAAAAAAAAGTTATAACTGCTAAGAATTTATTTCTTCCACCAAGCAGGCACACAAACAATACTGTAAACTTAGTATGCTTTTTTCTGCTTTTCTTGTTTGTTTGTTTTTGAGATAGGGTCTTATTTTGTCACCCAGGCTGGAGTTCAGTAGCACCATCCCAGCTGGCTCACTGCAGCCTTGTCCTCCCGGGTTCAAGCAATCCTCCTGCCTCAGCCTCCCAAGTAGCTGGGATTACAGGCGAGTGCCACCACACCCAGCTAATTTTTGTATGTTCAGTAGAGATGGTTTTGACATGTTGTCCAGCTGGTCTCGAACTCCTAAGCTCAAACGATCCACTCACCTCAGCCTCCCAAAGTGCTAGGATTATATGTGTGAGCTACTGCACCAGGCCATTTCTGCCTTTCTAAACCAATGACATACAAAAACAAAAGCCCAACCTTGGTCTTTATCCATTTCTACGGAAGTATAAATAAAGTTGGATGGGTGGTTTTTTTTAAAAAAAAGTTAATTTTGAGATCTAGCATGGCCACATTATTGAAGACACTCATCCAGTTTCTAAGAACCTCGGTAAACTCGACTATTTTAAAAAAGGAAACACAGAAATCTGAATAAAGTCTACTATCTAATTAATAGTATAAATAAACAAATGGAATAATAATGCATGCTCTGCCAACCTCATAGAGTATATAATTAAATGCCAATGAAAATAGCCAGTACTTCTATAGCTCTTACTGGTGCCAGGCACTGTTTTATAAATATATAAGAAATAAATTTACAGATGATACAGATAGTATAGAATAAAGATTAAGGTCCCAGGCTCTAGAGCCAGACTGCCTGGAAACAATCCCAGCTCCACTATTAACTAAAGATGGGACCTTGACCATGTTTAACTTCTCTGTGCCAAATTCTCAGCTATAAAATAGGGATATTAACACCATTTACCTCATAGAGCTATCGTGAGGACTGGATGAGGTAATACACACGAAGGACACAGAACAGTGCTTGTCATATACTAAACACTCAAGTATTGATATCGATATTATTTGTATAGTGGTGCCATATTAACATTCACTTCTAAGAAAGGAAACCTGTAGTAGATGATGTCAGAGAATACTAATGAGCCTAAGACTTAAAACTCTGAAAATCTTGAAGTACTTATCTGATTCCTTCTACCCCAACCCCTAAATTCTAGTTACCAGAATTTAGTCCCACTTAGGCATTCTTAATATTTTATAGAACATCATTCAGCACTCAATACTTATTTTTTTCTTTTTTTCTTCAAGACAGAGTCTCGCTCTGTTGCCCAGGCTGGAGTGCAATGGTGCAATCTCAGTTCAATGCAACCTCCACCAGTCGGGTTCTAGCAATTCTCCTGCCTCAGCCCCCAGAGTAGCTGGGATTACAGGCACGAGCCACCACACCCAGCTAATTTTTCTAGTTTAAGTAGAGACAGGGTTTTACCATGTTAGCCAAGCTAGTCTGGAACTCCTGGCCTCAAGTGATCCACCCGCCTCGGCCTCCCAATGTGTTGGGATTACAGGCACGAGCCACTGCACCCAGCCTACTATTTTATTTATTTATATATTTGAAACAGGGTCTTATTCTGTCACCCAGGCTAAAGCATAGTGGCAGGATCTTGGCTCACTACAGACTTGAACTACTATGCTCAAACCATCCTCCCACCTCAGCCTCCCAAGTAACTAGGACTACAGGCGCACAACAGCACACGAAGCTAATTTATTTTACTTTTGTAGAGACGAGGTTTTGCTATGTTGCCCAGGCTGGTCTCCAACTCCTGGCCTAAAGCAATCCTTCTGCCTCAGCCTCCGAGTAACTGGGATTATAGGCATAAGCCATCACGCTCAGCACTCTATACTTAGTATTTGCATGTAACTTATGATAAAATTTTATAAAAGCATATAATTAAAACTTCTGGAAAGGGCAAAGTTCAAATGTACTTAACTATAGTTACAAATACAGTATTTTAAGTGGAACCAAGAGAAAATCTTTCACAAAACATTTTTAAAGGCCAACATCTAAGTTTAGCTCTTTTTAAGGTAACAAAATTACAAAAACTATTTTAAATATCCTAATGAAAAAATAAAAATACAGATATAAAAACTATGTTCTCACAGTATTAATTAAATATGAAATATCTATAAATAAACTCACTGGGTAGGGAATAGTTCTACAAAGTATGTAAAAGAAAAAATAATTTTTTTTTAATTACAAACACCAAATCAGCAAACAAAAATAGTTTAAGAAATTACATAAGGGAGGCCACGTGCGGTGGTTCATGCCTGTAATCCCAGCACTTTGGGAGGCCGAGGCGGGCAGATCACGAGGTCAGGAGATCGAGACCATCCTGGCTAACACGGTGAAACCCCATCTCTACTAAAAATACAAAAAATTAGCTGGGCGTGGTGGCGGGTGCCTGTAGTCCCAGCTACTCGGGAGGCTGAGGCAGGAGAATGGCGTGAACCCGGGAGGTAGAGCTTGCAGTGAGACAAGATGGCACCACTGCACTCCAGCATGGGCAACAGAGTGAGATTCTGTCTCAAAAAAAAAAAAGAAAGAAAAATAAACTACGTAAGAGAAATATTCCACAGATACCCATTGACTTAAATAATTTACACCCAAGAGACTAACAAATGTTGATTCTCAGATTTTTTGCTACACTTCACAAGGATGCCAAACCACAGGTTTTCAAATTCTAAATAATATATTTGAGGCTCATCCCCTACCCAAGAATAATCTCCTTCAAAAGACTTAACTCTCACTAAAAAACACATTTAACACATAAAATCAGTTTGCTCCATAATCTTAGACAGATTTTGCCTAGATAAATTTCTTCCACTGCTAACATACCTGGGACACCGATCCTGATGACGATTCCAAGAGCAAGACTAAAAAATGAAGGTTAATGCAAATTAATTCAAATGACAGACTTCAATTTCACATTTTGTATACTGACATAAACCTGGGAATTGCTTCTTCATGAGTCTGTTAATCTGCCTTCCAATAGGATGATTTTCTGTCATTTTCCCCTCCTATGTCAGTACAACTTTCCATTTTCAACAAAAACTTAAGAGAGAGCATGCATGATTAAAAGCATAGACCATGGAGTATGACAGATCTAGATTTGAATCCCAGTTCTGCAAGTTAAAATTCCTAACTATGTGTTCTTGGAAATTTCTCTGAATTTGTTTCCTCTTGCCATAAAACATCAGTAGTTATTTCATATGAATCGCTGTGAGGAGTAAGTTAAAAAACCGTTGTCAAAATCCTTAGCACAGTTCCTGACATACAGTAAACACTCAATACATGGTAATAATAATGATCATGAATTACAAAATCTACATTCTTATCTTCTAGATTTATACCCCTCTCCTTACTTGCTAATTCTTTAAAAATAACTGGGGGTAAAAAATCAATCATTATCGAAACAAAGAGACCTAGTAGGTCACTTCTTCACCTCCAGTTGTCTGTCCTCTTTCCTACGTTTCAATAGCCTCAGTCATTACCCATACTTAAGAGTATCTACTCACTTTATTTGGACCCAAATGTGCAAAGGGGATCAGAGTCCTTATTTAACAATTTTACTTAATGATGGCTCCTCCATGATGTAAAAATGATACTACATATTCATCTTTCCAACAAACTCAACACCAGAATGGACCCATGTTGCGAAAAAGAAATCAGCCAAAAGCACAATTCAGGAAGTATCCATTGGATCAAAGTTTCACTACTAAGTCAAAAATAGGAAGGTTGACTTTAAGAATAAAATGTTCCAAAATATCTAAGACACTTTACTTCTAGGATATACTTTCTAGAAATGCAGAAGAAAAAAAGTTCACATGAAAATTTTATCGACTCCTGGGATTTGCTTCTAATTCATTCAATAAATATTTGCTGAATACCTATGGGCAAGCACAACACTAAGCACTTGGAAACAAAGGGGACAAAACAATGTGTGGTCTCCCCTCCCGCTAACCCCCACAGAACTTATTTAAAAGTTTTCCAGGTTTTTGTCTCTTCCATTCATTTGTTAACATACTATATGTCTATAATGTGGCAGGAATGTTAGGTACTTGGTGGAGCAGGTGTTGACTAAGACAAGACTCTTGCCCTCAAAGAACTGACAGATCAGTAGAAGAGAAAAATACAAACAAGGATGTTAAGTGCTATAAAAGCCACAGAGATACTGTGGGTAACCAGTGGAAAAAAATAACTAACTCTAGCTATATTAATCAGGACACACTTCCTAGGAGACCAATATTTAAGTAGGGTCTGAAGAGACAAATGTTTCCCAGATGAAAAGAATATTCCAAGCAGAGGAAATAGCAAGGTGTAGAGACAAACATACAAGAAAGAATATACATGTACACACACATACAAATAGACATTAAAGTATATACATGCTATATATACATGGACACACAACCAGTGTTTGGATACAAGTGAAAGAAGTCATCTGAACCACAACATACAGAAAATGATATGACTTCCTAATTCTTCCAAAGATAATACACAACACTATAAATAGCAGAAAAGTCAGTACATTCAAATTCCAGCCTTAGGGTATTAAGGCTGGATTCTCTCCCACAAATAAGGGGACAGTGGAAGGAGATCTGAAGGGTAGATTGGATCTGGATTAGAAGGGATCCCAAAGGGATCCCAGCAAAGAAGAGTTAATTCAAGTGGGAATACAGAGAAAGAACAGAAGCAAGGCAATTAAGAGGCTCCTGAAATGGACAAGGGAAAAAAATTTTTTTTTTTTTTTTTTTTTTTTTTTTTTTTTGAGACTGAGTCTCCCTCTGTCACCCAGGCTGGAGTGCAATGGCGCGATCTCAGCTCACTGCAACCTCCGTCTCCCTGGTTCAAGCAATTCTCCCTGCCTCAGCCTCCCCAGTAGCTGGAATTACAGGTGCACGCCACCATGCCCAGCTAATTTTCTGTATTTTTAGTAAGGGTCCAATTTTAAACAGTAAAGGGGAAAAGTGCACACAGAAAAACAAGATTCTAAGTTAAAGAGCCCTTGACTTGGTGACCAATAAAGCATAAGGAAAGAGAGAGAGCTCCAAGGTTTCCCCCAACAGATCATTCCACTTACCTTGACACTTTTTTAAGAGTACATGTGACTTTATGAATACACATTACGGCATTCATATCTCATAAGCCCTCTATTCTCAACATACTTTCACATGAATAGTTTGTCATTAAAAAAATTAAATTAGTAAAATCCATCTGGAACCTTGTCTCAGTTACTGAAAAAAGTATAAGGACTTTTAGATTAATTTTGGAATAATTTCCCTGTAACCTTAAAAAAAAAAAGAAATCTACTAACCTTCTTACATGTCTGTCTTTTAAAATGAAGGTTAAATGAAGTCTATCCATGTCTGTGACTCATCTTTATCAATAATCAGCATTTATACAGAATCTAACTGGCAAAGTACCTTATACAAAGGAACTAAGCTGGGTTTCCCAATGTTGCTTGGCAGGGCTGGCATTCTGGACCAAGTAATTTTTTGTTGTGGATGCTGTCCTACACCTTGTTTATAACTGACCTCTACCTACTAGATACCAGTAGCACCATTCCCTCTCCCCACTCCCCCAAATGACCATCAGAAACATCACCAAATAGCGCCAAATGTTCCCCGGGGACCCTGTTACAGATTGTTATACGGTAAGCACTGTTTCGAGCTTCTCATTTACTTCCCTCAATACTAACAAAAAAGTATTCATGAGGTAGGCAGATATCATTTTCCCCTCCTTACAGATAAAGAAACTGAGGGAGGTTAAACAACTTGCCACAGGTCACACAACCAGTAAGTGTGGTAGCCTGTACTTGAACCCAAACAATGATGGCTCAAGTTCCTGTTCCTAATCACTGTTGAGCTCTACCACTAATGACCCAGCATTTATCACCTGACTCTTGAAAAGTAATATTTTGAATCTTATCTAGCACTAACAACTCAAACTACCACCACAAGTAAAAATTAAAAGTTCACAAACTCAATTCAGGATAAATTAACAAGCATTTTTTAAGCACTGATTATATGCACAGCACTAACTTTTAGGAACTACAGTGTTTCAAAGAAGAAACTATCATTTATTAAGGATCTGGCTCCAGGACCCCTTTCACACATTATCTCTTTGAGATCTCACAACATTCTTGGGAGGTATTATCTTATTTTCAAGAGAGGAAGCTCAAGGTCAAAATAGAAAAGTGGTCTCTGACCTAAAAACTTTCACAATTTAATTGGAGAGACCAAAAACAACCACGTTTTAAAGAAAATAAGCAAATTAAATGTCAGTTAAAAATAAATAAAGGGTAGAAAACACAAAATATGAGAAGGAAAAGTATACAGTTAGACTAGTAAGAAAATACTTCTAAAAAGAGGTTTCTAGTATCCCCTCCTCTTAAGAAAACGGCATAGAAGAGCAAAAGAGGAGCAGCTGGGCAGGAGCAACATCTCTCTGAACGATGTGAAATACAAGTTTTGGGGACTGAAAGTCTTGAGATAGCCAATTTAAGTAATAAGTCAAGGAAATGATGAAAACTATCATTTAAGGCTGCCTTAAAATTAGGATCAAGCTGAAGCTGGAGACAATAAACCTAGTCTATGATATGCTTTTAGGGTGCCCCTACCTCCAAACACTCTCAAGCACAGCAACAGGAACAATCAAAAAGTATTTAAAGGTTAAGACTTCTAGGGTTGGTTAATGAAAGCTTAGACAAAGTCCAACAACCAAATCTCCTGAGTGACACATCATCTATTTTGTTTTGTGTATTTTGCCTCTCCTAACCAGAAAGTAAGTTTTAAGAGAGCAGGTATTTTTGTTTTGCTTATTTAGATCAATTCCTGGCATAGTAGGTGTTCAGTAAATCTGAACTGAATCTGCTGCTGAATAAAGGCAGTATTCAAAATAGTAACAAGTTCAGCAACAAAGATCACCAATGTTTCAGCATTCAGAAAACCAGCACCCTCACAGAAATAACAATAACTTAATACTATAATATTTTTTATTACTGCAGCAGTTAACATTTACTGGATGCTAACTTAGCCAGACACTGTGCTAAAGGCTTACATGCATTATCTCACTCAATCCTCTTAATTACCCTATGGGGGAAATAGGTACTATTATTATCATCCCAGTTTTAAAAGAAACACACATGAAATAAATAACTTGCCTGAAATCACAAAGCAGCAGAGCTGGAACCTGGGTCTATCAATTCCAAAGCTTGCCTCTCAGCTACTACGTCACATGTAGAATTACAAGCACCCCTCTCAGACAAAGCTAGCAAAATAGGGTCAATGAGGAAAAAACAACAACAGAACAAAGAAATTCCTCTGTAAGTCAAAAACTCTTTAGCCATCATCTTCTCCTAGTAGGCATGGTGGAAATTTTCCCACCCTAAAATAACACTGATTATCCCATACAAACTAAATCTTTAATGGTTTAAAGAACCCAAATGTTGAAAAGCTATGAATAAAAACCAATAATCTAATCATCATTTCAAAGGGTGACAGATAACAAGTGGTAACACCTCATGTCCACAACCCAAAGAAATAACAGGGTGTGACCCATGACTAAGACTGACCTCCAAACTTCCGGAGCCACTCGCCCTGATATCTGCCTCTTCTTCCTCCCTCCTTTACTGCCTCTCCCCACCTCTGTACAACCCCACTCTCTTCTCCTGCTCAGTTGTTAAAAAAAAAAAAAAAATGAAATTTTGTTTCCTGCTCTAAATGTCTAAACCTGGTAACATAAAAGTTTAGTATTTCTCCGCAGAGGGAAAAACAAAAAATCCACCTGAAAAAGGTTTCCCCACTCACTGTATAACCATTCTAGTTTATACTATCAAATTCACACAGCAGTCAATTAAGAGACCACCAATCATGCAAAAGAAAACTTACAACCCAAATATTTATTTATACAACCTCCCAGTATTACATACATAATAATCAGGAAGAAATTAAGTAAACTAGAGAGAACATGCTCTTCTTCCCATCCAGTAACTTATTATAAAGTCTTTTTTGAAAAACTATGAAATGTAAAGATCCCTAGAAGCATAATCCAAATCGTTACCAACAAAGTATTTAAAATGCTGAAAATTTGTTAAACTAGAATATTCATTAATCATCTAACCAGAGATCCACTAGCAGATAAACCAATCTAATTTCTACATTTATACCAAAATCTAAAGCAAATTTTCCTTAAAAGGAGAAGTCACAGCTAGCAAGATAATCAGTGCTAAAGATTTTATTTTTTTTTAACTTTTATTTTAGGTCTGGGGGTACATGTGAAGGTTTCATAGGTAAATATGTGTCACGAGGGTGTGTTGTACATATTATTTCAACACCCAGGTATTAAACTCAGTACCCAATAGTTATCTTTTCTGCTCCTCTCCCTCCTCCTACCCTCCCCCTCAAGTAGACCCCAGTGTCTATTGTTTCCTTTTGTTCATAAGTTCTTACCATTTAGCTCCCACTTACAAGTAAGTACACGCAGTACTTGGTTTTCTGTTCCTGCATTAGTGTGCTACGGATAATAGCCTTGGTTTTCTGTTCCTGCATTAGTGTGCTAGGGATAATAGCCTCCAGCTTCATCCCTACTCCCACAAAAGACATGATCTCCTTCTTTTTTATGGCTGCATAGTATCCCATGGTGTGTATGTACCACATTTTCTTTATCCAATCTGTCACTGATGGGCATTTAGATTGATTCCACATCTTTGCTATTGTGACTAGTGCTGTAATGAACATTCATGTGTATGTGTCCTTATGACAGAATGAATTATATTCTTCTGGGTATATACCCAGTAATGGGATTGCTGAGTGGAATGGTAGTTCTGCTGTCAGCAATTTGAGGAATCGTCATACTGATTTCCACAATGGTTGAACTAATTTACACTCCCACCAACAGTGCATAAGTGTTCCCTTTTCTCTGCAACCTCACTAGCATCTGTTATTTTTTGACATTTTATAGTAGCTACTCTGCATAGTGTGAGATGGTATCTCATGGTGGTTTCGATTTGCACTTCTCTAATGATGAGTAATATTGAACTTTTTCTGCTTGTTGGCTTCATGTAAGTCTTTCGAGAAGTGCCTGTTCATGTCCTTTGCCCACTTTTTAATGGGGTCATTTTTCTCTTGTAAATGTAAGTTCTTATAGACGTTAGACCGTAGACCTATGTCAGATGCAAAGTGTGCAAATATTTTCCCCCAAGAATATATCTCAATCATTTTTTTCTAGCTTAGATTTTTTTCATATACCTTAAATATAGTTCTATTAAATAAACAAACTATGAAGGAAAGCATAGCAAAACTGTTCTCAACATAGAAATTCTTTCCAAATACAAAAACAATCAAGAAGCATTTATTTATTGTATTGGCCAATAAAACACTGATTATGCCCTGCTTGAAGAAAAGGTATTTCTGAAAACCAATCTTGTATTTAACAAATACTAAGCACAAAAAAAAGGAACTTTTAAAACCCACATACTAATAATTTCAGGAAAAAACAATAACTAAAATTAAGTAGTTAAAATAGAATCATGTAAACAAAACTACTTCAATCTGAATTTGAGATGTAAATGACACAGATAAAACTTCTGTTTCAACTTCTTAATGATTTTTTTAAAGCTTTTTATTTCCAAGGGTTAAAGAGATGGGCAATTAAAAGGGCTGATAACTGAATTAGATCCTGCTATTTCTAAATGGGCAATTTAAACCATAGTCACTATCATAGATAATCACTAATTATTCAAAAAAGGATTCTTTTCTGGTCCATATACTACTGAGATCTTTGAAAATAAATGCAAATTCCAGTTATGTTCAAATCAGTCTTTCTTTTCTATTAAAAAAAAGCACAACAGTTCTGTCATTTCTTCAGTTTTTAATAAAATGTTAATGAAGTTTTAGATGCTTCTGAAAACACAGAATTACTTCGGTATTATTCACCAAACTCAAGTGTTGAATTTAAATGTTGGGCAATATAAGGCCTGATTTAAATCTTCTATCTATAGCACACTTTAAAAGAACTTTAACTTAATAAATTAACACTGACGGGTCAAATGCTATATGCCAGGCACTGGATTAAGAGCTTTGCATGCTTTATATTATCTCATTTAATCCTAACAACCACCACGTAAAGGACATGTTTTACTCCATCAACAGGTGATGCCACCAAAATTAAAAGGATAATAAATAGCTTGTTCAAGGCCATGAAGCCAAGAAATTATTGAATTATGAGTTATTGAATTCATATTATGAATGTATTTTATTAGGTAAATGAGAAGTAAACTAGCTGCCTGTGTGGTCAGAAGTAAACTAGCTGACTCCAGGTAGACCTGTTTTCAACCATTAGGTAATTATAAATTACTACTTTTAGTGAAGCAACTCCTTCTCAGACCTAAAGAATGTCATGCAAAGGTATATTACCCCCTATACACCCCCCTAAAAAGCATACAATCCTAAAAGGCTGTTAAAAAATACATACACTCTGACCAGGCACTGTGGCCCAAGCCTGTAATCCCAACACTTTGGGAGGCCATTTCAGGAGGACTGCTTGAGTCCTGGAGTTTGAAACCAGCCTGGGCAACATAGTGAGACCCTGTCTTTACAGAAAATTTTTTAAAAATTAGCAGGGTGTGGCAGTACACACCTATAGTCCCAGCTACTCAGCAGGCTAAGGTGGGAATATCACTTGAGCCCAGGGGGTCGAGGCTGCAGTAAGCAAGGATCACACCACTGCCCTCCAGCCTGGTGACAACGTGTAACCCTGTCTCTAAAAAAAATAATTTTATACAAACCACACACACTCTCATAAGCATTGGCTAGATTAGGAATTTTTGTTAAAAATTTAAAAATTATATACATACACACACACACACACACACACATATATATACACACACACATACACACATTCTTCCAAAAACAAACCAGCAATTTGCCTTGAGACTTCACATTTGGAACTGACAATATACATTGATGGGTTAGTTTTAAGATGCTGTGAGATGAAAACGCCAAAGCCAGAGGATGTGATCCTGTCAGAGAAAAGGCTAAATAATATTAAAAATATTTTGTAGTCTTTTAATATTTCCTAAATTCCAGAGCAGTCATGCAGAAATGAACATCTAACACAACACACTAGGTACGTGTACACAGACATACACACACACAGAGAGAGAGACAGAGAAAACACGCTATCTCTTTCTTACAGCCAGATTTCCAGTAGCTATCTTCCTGCTAGAAAGAAAGGGCAAAGGTGACAGAGCATAGCAACAGGAACTGCACAGTATCTGACTGACCCACTAGCTGTCCCTTAGGTCTGATGGGGGAAGAGCAAAAGATACTCAAGCAATAAGGTCTCTTGTGCGTTTCTGCTTGTTTCTGATTTTCAACTACCTGCATGGCAGGATAATACAAGACAAACATTGGCTCTCATATTTTCTTCTTATAAGCCTTCTGCTTTAGAGAAATCAAGTGTTACTCAAAAATTATAAAGGAACACCTCTGAAAAATTTCGTTAAACGTTATTTTAGTTTGTCATTCCAATATCCAGATCGAGTGCTCGGTGAAAAACCGCAGATGCTCCCTCAAACATTTCACAATTCTGAAGTTGTAATAAGAAGAAATTTTTAAAGATACTTGCATGTAAAAATATAATTACTAGAAGATATATATCCCATAGTATTCAGAAAATGTCACATACTTTGAAAAAATGCATTCCATTTAAATGTACTGTCAAAGGTATCATAAGGAAATACCAAGGAGGTATCATCAGAAAGTAGCAAAAACATAAAAGTACATTAAGACATAAAACAGGATGATATTAAGTGATATCAAAAATATTTTGTAAAGTCCTTTAATACTGCCTAAATTCCAGAGCAGTCATGCAGAAATGAACATCTAGCACAGTACACTAGGTACCTCTACACACACATACTCTGTGTGTATGTGTGTGTACATTTTCCCCCATTATACTTAATGGGGGGAAAAGTCTAAAAACAGGACAATTTAACAGCAAGAATTCATTATTTAAAAGCAATTTTACTCATCTTTTTGTAATGACAATCCAGTCACACTAAAAAAAAACTAATACACATTTTTTCCTGGTCCACTGAAAGTATCAACGAATGAGAATATTTCTGTTTGGAGTATCTACAGATATGAGATGCACACCTTGTGTCTTTTAAATTACCACTCATCCTTAGGCTTGGGACAACGATAAAATTACCTGAAAAGGCAAAGATTAAAAGATTTTTAAAATAATAAAGAAATAATCCTTTCCAAATAAATAGGAAAGCAACTTTATAGTGACCTTCTAAAAGACATACTAACATTGTCAGATTATATACTCTCTTTTTAAAAGAAGAAAAATTAAAAAGTTGTTCAATTTAAGTAACAATATGTAGAAATACTATATATAAAGTAAAAGCAGGTTTCATACTCACTGAAAAGTGATCATTTTTGCAAGAGTAATCTCCACCCCTGCCATAAACAAGGGAATCCTAAAATAAATAGGATTTATGAAACTAAATATACCATCATCCAATGTTGGCATCTGCTGACATATGAAACAAATATTTTAATATTAACTGTAATGTAAAATTGCACAAAGTGAATTACACTTTCTGAACAACACATGTGAGAAAGATTCACTCTTAAAAATATAGCAATGCAGCCGGGCGCGGTGGCTCACTCCTGTAATCCCAGCACTTTGGGAGGCCAAGACGGGCGGATTATGAGGTCAGGAGATCGAGACCATTCTGGCTAACACAGCGAAACCCCATCTCTACTAAAGAATACAAAAAAATTAGCCGGGCGTAGTGGCTAGTGCCTATAGTCCCAGCTACTCGGGAGGCTGAGGCAGGAGAATGACGTGAACTCAGGAGGCGGAGGTTGCAGTGAGCCGAGATCACGCCACTGCACTCCAGCCTGACCATACAGCGAGACTCCGTCTCAAAAAAAATAAAAATAAAAATTAAAAAATAAAATAAAATAAAATAAAATATATATATATACACACACACACATATATATACATATATATATACACACACACAAATATATATATCTCTCTCTCTCTCTCAATGCTAGTCAGGTGTGGTGGCTCACGCCTGTAATCCCAGCACTGTGGGAGGTCAAGGTGAATGGATTACCTGAGCTCAGGAGTTAAGAGACCAGCCTGGGCAACATGATGAAACCCCATCTCTATCAAAAATACAAAAAAATTAGTCAGGCGTGGTGGTGCGTGCCTGTGATCCCAGCTACTCGAGAGGCTGAGGTAGGAGGATGACTTGAGCCCAGGAGGCGGAGGTTGCAGTGAGCTGAGATCACACCACAGCATTCCAGCCTGGGTGACAGAATGAGACCCAAAAAATATATATATACACACACACACACAAACATACACACACACATATATGTGTATATATACATGTATATACATCAAAGCTTTTTAAAGTACACATTTAAATGATTTAAGTAATTTGTTAAGATACACTAGTATTTGAAATTAACAAAACAAAAACTGCGGAGCCAATAATTCTACACACTGAATTAGTCACTGCAAGAGATTAAGACTTAAAGAGATGCAGTATCAAACTTTAATGCTCTTACAGTTTGACTCATATTATTCAAACCAACCATAAACACTTCTAATTTTACATACGAAGAAAATGCTTTACATTTATTTTCAGGTTTCTAAAGTATGACCACAAGCTTCTTTGCAGATACTTTTGGCCATGATACAAAGCCAGTATATCACTAAATGTCAATTGTGGTTATCTTTAGATAAGAAATGCAGGTAGTCCCTATTTTTTAGCTGCATCCCTTTAAAGATGGCATCACCCATGCCCCTCAATCCATAGTTTGCATCATCATGAAGGCAAAAGTATTTTACAGTAGAGTATGTGCTTTATGCCGAATCATTTTAAATGAACTCAGAGAAAAACATCTCACCTAGAAAACAAAGACCACCAAAAACAGCCAGTCCTGGCTTTGTAGTGTAATAAAGCTCATACTGTTTGTTGGTGGATTTGGCAGTTGTCTGTATCAGGGGTCCAAAAACTTCCGCCTATGGGCCAATTGGAGCACAGCAACATTCATTCACTTCCTTGTTGTCTACAGCTGCTTTCACACTATAAGAACAGAACTGAAAGTTGTGACAGATCATGTGGTCCATAAAACCTAAAATATTTACTAACTGGCCCTTTACAAAAATAGTTTGCCAACTCCTTCTCTACACAATGAGATGTCAGAAGCACCAGAAGACTTCTCCAAGAACCATCTCCAAAGTACAATGCAATAAGCCTATGCTTTGGGGTCATCTGGTGGGTGCTAAAACGCACACACACAAACATTTCCCTCAAGTCTCTCTAGTTCCCTATCAATCCAAAGTTGCCAAGGCAAAGTATATGAAGTTACCACTCTTCTCACTGTCCTTACTAGTAAATAACTTTAACTATAAATGGTTGCCTTCTAAAATTCATCTGAACATGGCTTCGACTGCACAAAAAATGTTGTGGAAAGTGGAGGGTGACAAGAGAAGGCCTCCATATGGCATATAATCCAATCCCTGTATCTTCACCCTAGAATCACCTTAGACCTATCTCCCTGTTGAAACATCTCTTCCCCAGAGTTTCTGCCATTTGAATAATCACTGTTAAGAAGTCAGAGAAGCTACTGGGAAAGTGTAGAATTCCAACTAAGGAACACAAAAAAGTGTGAATATATATTTCCTTCCTCACAATCCTTAATCCTGTTAAAGTCAATACTAAATGCAAGCCACAAAAATGTCTACATTTTTTAAGTGCCAAGTTGCTTTTTGTTTTTTAATAAAAAGGTTAAAAGGAAAAAAAAAAAAAAAAAAAAAAAAAGCATGTTCAGCACTGCTGTGCCTACACAGGGATATCCCCTCCATTGTATGGGACACAAAGACACACACCAACTGTGAACAAGGGAAGCAGCCTTCTCTGTCAGCTATTTTTGGCCTTACTTCGTCATATTAAGACCAAACGTACGATAATAATGCACAGCGAACTTTAAAAACATGAATTTGAGGAAACAAATCTGTCCTTCTATTTATAAATTCCTTAACAATGAAATTATCATTAAATATGCTCTTCTGAACTTAATCTCAAGGGACCTATATACCCTATCTAAAAAATAAATAAAAACTTTTAGCTTCTTTCAAAAACACAGAATAATATACCCTGGGACTAAACTGGTGGCCATGTTTAAAGCCTGCTCATTCCTTTTTAACTTCAACTCTTATCCACTTCTAAAACATCTATTTTAGGTAGTGTCTCATTCATTCAGATTTTCCCCCTAACTAAAAATACCCACTTTTCAGCTCTTCACTTTCCATCAGTACTCTGGGAAACCTAAATACATTGAAAATAATTCCAACTTTACATTTTCAGTATATTACCTGCTAAACTATTTTGCTGTTTTGAAACTGCAACAGTATCCAATTGTTGCCCTAAAATTTCACATCCAAAACAAAGTTTACTGTACCATTTCCAAACTCTTTTTTGTAAGAAGTTGCTAGCAACATACTAAGCATCTTCTTTTTCACTCCTCCTTCTGTATAGCCCTTGATAGCCATGACATAATAAAAATGTTGGTTCCCTAGAAAAAGAAAATCCTAATCCAGGCATAACTGCTTTTGCCTAAAATGTAATTTCTCGTCAGTCATCTGAAACTACTCTCTCAGGAACATTCTTCTCAATTGCTTCTTTGAACTGTAATCATGTGTCTACACAAACACAACTGACCCTAACACTACTCAACAACCTCCATCTGTATTCCCTTCAAACCAACTTCATAATTTTATCTGTCCCTTATACCTTCCAATTCCAAGTCTTAAATATGTTGTCTCTACTTGCTCTTTTCTTCCTAAAAGAAACCTTCACAGATTTGGCTTCAACACTTCAATTAGTTCTATATGTACACGTCCAAAAGCAACATTTCCCTAGTGAAAAATGTAAAAACATATTCACATCTATAAGTTGCCAAATAACATCTAACATCTAGTGTGGTCTTAGATAAATATTGGTCTTTCGCCCCTCTCCTATAGCTTTGTGCAATTTGTGTTTGATTGTCTCCACCACCACCAAGTAAAAGCATCTCAAAGGCAGGGACCCCAAATAGTTTGTCATTTCTACCCAAACATGCTAAACATTACCATAATTTTTTTGCCCAAACATGCTAAACATTACCATAATTTTTTGGCCAGACGCGGTGGCTCATGCCTGTAATCTCAGCATTTTGGGAGGTCAAGGTGGGTAGATCATTTGAGGCCAGGAGTTCGAGACCAGCCTGACCGACATGGTGAAACCCCATCTCTACTAAAAATACAAAAAAATTAGCCAGGCGTGGTAGTGCATGCCTGTAGTCCCAGCTACTCGGGAGGCTGACGCAGGAGAATCGCTTGAATCTGGGAGGCAGAGAGGTTGCAGTGAGCTGAGATCGCTCCATTGCACTCCGGCCTGGGTGACAGGGCAAGACTGTGTCTCAAAAAAAAAAAAAAAAAAAAAATTACCATAATTTTTAACCAATCTATAGTTAAAGCAATAAAAGTAGGTCCTAAAATTAGTAAGCAACTTTGACAGAGCACAACCTACATTCAAACTATAGTTTGTTTCTTAATTTGTCCTCCCCTCCGTCCCAAAACACAGCTTCTACATGACTACATTTCTCTTTATCATATCTTTGTGAAAAACGGAATACATGACTCTGATTCTAAGTCTAACATTACATCCACTATTCAGTATTTTCATGTCAGTACACATTTAAAAGAATTTAAAGTTCCTTACCAAAGCATAACAAGGCAACTAAAGAAAAACAATTCAGTGGGAGAAGTTTCAGAGGAGGGAAAAGTGGTCAAAGAAATGAAAGACATTATTCTAAGACAAGAGTTGGAGAAAATGACGGTAGAAATAATGAAAGTCTATAAAATTAAGAAAAGATAAACTGAGGCTTGTCCTGGTATTTCTTGAAATATAAACTCTGTGTCCTGAAAATTTAGGGACACAGGTAGGGAATATGTAAATGAATTGTCATATAATACACAGGCTAATAAACTTGCAGAACTCATTACTTTAAAAAAAAAAAACAAACATTGTTAAGTTTGAGAAAGTTTTAAATTAGTCTAATCAAGATCCTGAATGGAGAACTTCGAATACAGAGATAATCCCAGGCTTACATTCATTCCCACAAAGCATCTCTCAGCAGTGGCTTCAGACAGAACGAGCCCACAGTTGTCTAGATGGACCACAATTCTCAGTATAGTACTGCCTATGCCTTCCTATATAAAATCCTGCTCTATGTTTAACCCTTAAGGTCTGTATATGAAATGTTAATTACTTTCATGAACCTTTAACTTGGCACTCTGACAAGATACCTAAAATACAAGTCAAAGGTTTTATAAACTTCAACTTTAAAATAATGGAAAGAAAAAATCATTCCTGACTTAAATATCAAAGGTGTATCCTAAATTGATACAGAAATAAAGATAATTCAAAAGAGCAAAGCCTCAAACCAAATAAAAAAGTCCTCAAACCAAATAAAAAAGTGTTGTCATTTGTTACTCTAAAAAAAAAAAAAGGGAGGGGTGAAGGGAAAAAAAATCACAACTTTTATAAAATGATTAATGTGATAAATGCTCTTCCCCAAAAAAGTTGTGATTCCTGAGAACTCAAGTTCCTGAATAACTGACATCTGTTACAGTGTCCTCCTAACACACATGAATTGGATCCAGGAACTGAGAAGCTTAACTCCTGTACCAATAGGTACTGAAATGAACCTCTCTCAGGACTGGCTTTTGGTTTTGTTTTGTTTAAAAAAAAAACAAAGGAATTTTACTTTCAGGGGTCCACATGGTAAGTGGTTCTCACTCGGGAACCTATATGAGAGTACCCCAGAAACAAAAAGTAAACCGCACACACCCACAGTACCAGGAAAAGTTTACAGATACAGATGGCCTCTGTGCGCACATATGCTCTGGCTTCCTCAATTTCCCTTTGCCAACTACTGGGCAGAAAGGTGCGAGTATTCACTCTGGAGAAAGAACTCCTCCAAGTAAAACCTCCATACTTGCATTACTCGTACAAAGAGCTAAAAAGTCACAAAATACAGGCCTCTCTAACACCTTTCCCCCTCTGTGAATAAAGCTAGACCCTCTCATTGATAGACTCCCAACACTACTGGAGAACATCAGCAAAACTCCAGGAGGAAGCGCCGGCATCCTCCCACTTTCTCCCCCTCAATCCCCTCTCCCGGGGCCACTCACACTTTTAGAGAAGAGCCGCGGCGCCGAGAAAGTGAGTTGGTTCCCTTCCTCCTTCGGACTGAGGCGGCAGCTGCGGAAGGCTCCGGCGCGATACTGAGGTTGAAGCGGTGCTCGTGTCGCTAAACCAGGCGGCCACCCGGGTCTCTTCCGTGCTGCCAGGGGAGAGGAGGCGGCGGCCCCGCTTACCTCCTCTTTTCCTCTTCCTGGGTCTTTTCAGGCTGCGGCTTCTGCCCGTCCAGGGCCACTTCTCCCGGGACAGTCAGGTTTGGGAGACTCCGAATTTTGTTTTTGTAAAGTTTCCTCTAGGTGGAGGCTGCAGCCGGCCCCCCGGGTCCCCCCCGGCCCCGCCGCCCTCGGGACTGGGGCGGGGGAGGGGGGCTCTAAGAACTCCTCCCGGAGTCCAGCCAAGGAGCCGGGGGGCCGGCGACTGGCCAAGGGAGAAGACCCCCGGAGGGGGCTGAGGGGAGGGGAAAGGTGAGGAAAGGACGGCGGCGTCGGTCCTGCTCTCTCCGCCGCCCCAGCCGCAGCTTCACATCGGGGTCCCCGCCCCCCCGGCCGGGGGGTGGTTGCCGAGCTTGGTTGGGGCCCCGGTTCATACACTCCGGGGCAAGATGCTACGGCCCCGGGCGGGTGGCCGAGGCGGCGGCGAGGCGAGGGACCCGGCCGGCTCCGCTCGGCGCCGCCCCCGCTCCCGGCTCCCGCATGTGTCGCTGCGGCTGGGACCCCCCTCCCTACACCTTGGGGGTCTCTCGCCCCAGGCCCCCCGGGACGAGGCAGAAGCTCCGGCGCCTCCTCAGCGTTCTCTCACCACGGAGCAGCTACCCAGTCCCGGCCGGTGGCAGCCGCCTCCCTGCCCCCCAAGCCGCCGGCTCCGGCTCAGGCTCGGGCTCCGGCTCCGGCTCCGGCTCCGGCGTGTGCAGCAGCCGCCGCTGCCGGCCGGGAAGGTGAGGGGGGGAGAGGAGTGCGGCCGCGGCTCCCGCTGGCCCAGGTGAGAGCGAAGGTCTCGGCGGCCAGTGCAGGAGGGCTGGGTCTCTCGGATGCGCCTTCGCTCTCACTCTCAGCGGCGGCAGCAGCGGCAGCGCCCGGAGCTCAGCTCGCTGTCTCCCTCGCTCTGTGCGGGGCTCTCGCCTCACTCCAGAGAGAGGGGCGGGAGGAGAGCGGCGCCTGCCGATGACGCAAGTCACCTAGCAACCACTCTCTTCCCCCTCCCTCTTCTTTCCGCTCTGAGGCTTCCTCCGCTGGCCTCTTTTCCCCTTCCAGCCACCCCGCCCTGGGCGCCTCTGGCGCCCTCTGATGACGCTCCAAGGGAAGAGGAAGTGGGGATCGGCGAGCGGGTGGGTGCGCCTCGGGCCGCGGGACTCGCAGCCGCCGCCGCCGCTGCCGCCTCTACGGCCGCGTCAGAACTGAAGAAAGGAAGGGGAGGAGCCGAGTCGAGCCTAAGCTGCCGCTCGATCTTACCCCTGACCCGAGGGCGGCCTGGAGAGCTTGCTCTGTAGCAGTTTCCTTCGGGGCAGGTGGGGACTGCTCCTTTGGGAGGAAAGAGGAGGCCCAGGCCGCGCCTTCAGACAGCTGCGCGCACCACCCGAAGATGAGGCATTTGGCCCCAGACCCTCGAAAAGCCGGACTGATCGAGGAGTTCCCGCACAGCCTGACCCGCTGCACCTGCTCCAGGGAGAGAGCGCCCCAACCTTCCCGTGGCGTGGGGTGAGACCCGGCGTTGGATAACGTGTGGTCGGGACGAGCAAATGTTTGATGAATGAATGAATGAATGAATGCCTCTCTCACGTGGCACTCGCGAAGCTCAGAGGATATGGTGGAAGTGCAAGTGCTTTGTAAACTACAGTGCATTGTACAAATGAGTTGTAATAAATTCCTTCCCTCCTCCTAGCCGTGAAAGGAAACAGGGGTGCGGCTTGAGTACAGTCACAACCTGAGTCTTTAGTGGACAAGGAGACGAAATGCCGGGCAGAGGAAGGAACCCATCCTCGTGCAGATTGTTAGGATGGCGGGAAGGGAGGATTGGAAGGGAGCCATCCTCTGGGAGATTGTTGAAGGATTTTTAACTGTCAGGGGAAGAATTTAATAGTGCCTCACTTTTACGAATGGTTCTTTCTTATGGCTTGGGGCTTTCGAGAACTTCTGATCTTGGTTCATCAGTGTACGTTGTCATCAAGAAATGTTAGCCTGTGTTTCAGGTCTGACTCAAAGGTTATTTTCTTTCTAAAATAAATGTTATTACTATTATGCAGCTTTTCCTACAGATGTTATCCTGGAAAGGAAAGTCAAGGAAAAACTCATGAAGTTTAAAGTGTAGTTCTCTAGGAAAAGAAATTTAAGATAAAAGGACCAGAATCCTCAGAAATCTGTCTTAAGTGAGTAGTATGAGGAAAAGATTAAAACAGCAGCAATGATGAAAGCAGATTCCACAATTCTGTCCGTGGACCCTAGTACACTCTACCTCCTTGGGAAGCAGTAGTAATGGACTTTACAAGTCTTTCCACCTGAAGGAGGGGGTGAGATAGGAGCAAATGTAATATAGACAAATGTGGGAAGCTCTGGGTTTCTCCCACTACTGCCACTAACATCTGCAAACAGTAGACTAAGGAGCCTTTTAACTGGGTAAATACAAGGCCTCGTGTTCATTAACATGCTGCGGGAAAGGTGGTGGGAGGGGCAAAGGAGAATGTGGCAAAACCAAGGAGAGACTCACAGACTAGCACCTGACCCTACTGCCCTTGATCCGAAGTTCCAAGAGCCAGGTTAAATATCCTGCTTAAATTACCCTGGATTTTTCTGTCTTTACATGACCAATCCCCTGCTACAGCCTTCCAAATAAGACTCACAGTTAATCAGACCAACAAGTGATGGTTTCACATGGCTACAAAATAAATATTTTTTGTTTTTCCCCCTCTTCCTATCTTACAGCAGGGGAATGGTGGAAATTAAAGGAGTAAAACACACAGATTTAGGGGATTTTGTGAAGCTAAACACCTCAGAGAGTTTAACCTTTGTGGGCTTTGAAGGAAAAGAGTGCAAACATCAGAATTCTGCAGCCCAGCAGAGAACACCTCCAGTTAAGTGTGTACCACATAGGGTTTTCAGCAGCGTGATCTTCTGTTTTCACTGTCAGTGGCTCCACCTTACAACCTCAGTGCTGAGGAACAGAAGGACACTCAGGAGAGCCTGAGCCACCTACTTAGAAAGTATTTAATAACAGCACACTAAGCTTACTGGGCTAGATACCCTCCTCAACATCCAGCTTGATAACAGGAGGAAACAGCTGGAACTGGAGGCTGGAGAGAAGGAAGTTCATACATTTCCAACTTGGTCTGCATCTCTTTAGTTCCTTGTATTGCTTATTAATCCAGAGGAGAAAACAGCTAGTTAATTCAAAATTCCAAAAAATCTGAAGTTTTAGCTAATAGTTCCTTCCCTGGTTCATCAATTTAAGATAAAGACCTAAAAACTGTGTTAAAATATAGAACAAAGGAGATTCTTATAAAGTTTTTGACCTCTACACTTGAAAGTGAGCTCTTATGAGAAATTAATCAATGTTTTGTTATTCCACATCAGTGGGTTTTACTGTCAAAGATTGTATAAGCTAAATTATCTGGCAAAATTTTGCTTTCCAGAAATGCTATCTATAGTATATTAATTTTAACATTTTTATTGTGAAATATAGTTTAAATACATAAAGCAATTATATAGTATAATAAGTGATTATAAAGGAAACCACCATGTAACCGATCAACCAGGTCAAGAAATGGAATATTTCCAGCAACTCAGAAGTTCCCTGCCCTGCCCCATGACCTTCCTGAACACAACTCTTTCCCTCCCTCCTAAATGTAGCCATTATTCTAACATTTGTGATAATCATTTCCTTGCTTTTCTTTGTCACAAGCATGCATCCCTAAACAATATATTGTTTAGTTTCATTCTTTGTTTTGAACTTGATGTAACTGGAACAATATAATATGTAATCTGTTGTTCTTGCTGCTTTTGCTCAACATTGTTTTTAATTCATATGTTGTTCAGGTTGTTCCTATAGCTGTAATCTGTGCATTTTCATTGCTGCATATTACAGTGTCTCATTGTACCAGTATGTGACAATATGTTTAGCCATTCTGTTGCTGATAGACATCTGGGTTGTTTCTAGTTTAGGACTGTTATAAATGCTAATGTGAACATTCTCATATATGTGTTCCATCACATCTATGTCAGTTTCTGTATAGCATATGCCTGGGAGTGGTAAGATGTATCATAAACTTGAATAAATAATGCCAAGTTCTTTTCTAGAGGGTTACACACTCACATTAGGTATGTATGAGTCCCATTGCTCCACACCTTCACAACACTTGACATTGTTGGTTGTTTTGGTTTTGCCAGTCTGGTGGGCGTGTAGTAGTATATCATTATGGTTTTAACTGGCATTTCTCTGATTACTGATGCTGTTGAGAACCTTTTTGTGTACAACTAGCCATTTGGATTTACATTTTTGTGGTGCGTTATTATCTTTTCAATGTCGAAGTCTCTGAGATGCCCAACTTTTCAATATCCTTTCATAGTCCATATTTGAACAGGTAAAGTAATGTCATGGGATGTTGAGGGTGTCGCTTTTCTGGCCGGAAACCTCTGTGGCCTGTAGCGCCTTTGCCCAAGTCTTGCTCAGGCCCACTGGGCTCATTCCACCTACTTGGCCTGGCAGGCTGTGCTCAACTTACGCTACCGGCCTGGATCCCACGTCTGCCAAGAGCAAGTACGGCGTGGAGCAGCAAGGCATGTGTGAGCAAGCGTGAGGTCTGGCTACTGCACAGTCAGACACACCAGCTGCTGCAGTGGGGCGGGCAGCTCCAGATGTGCCAGCTCTCTGCAAGGCTGTGGCTGGACCAGGCATACTGCAAGCAGCTTCCACAGCTGGCACCAGGGAACACATTGGCACCCAGAAGCTGGGAGACGCCAGGAACTGCAGGGACCCAAAGAGGGAGTCACAGCCCTGGGTTGGGGAGCTCCCAGGTCTGGACTCCCCGAAAGGCCACAGCCCTTCTCTTCACCCGCAATTTGGCAGCAAGGGGGATGTCTTAGCCCCGTTTGTGTTATAGCTCCTTTAGCCTCACGATTTGGCAGGTCCCAAGTTCTTCTCCTGTGACCAGAAAGAACAAGGTATGCAGACAAGTGGAGGGTGAGCAAGATGTTATTGAGTGATGGAACAGCTCAGAGGAGACCCACAGCGGGTAGCTCCTTTCTACAGCCAGGGTGTCCCAATGAGTGTTCAGCTCCTAGCAGAGAGGGTGGCTCCTTTCTGCTAGGCAGGTTGTCCTGATGAGTTTTCAGCTCTCAGCAGAGAGGAGAGCTTCTCTTTGCAAGGTAGCTCGTCTATGCAGGAAGGTTGTTCCAACAAATGTTCAGTTCTCAGCAGGGAGGGTAGCTGGTCTCCGCAGCTGGTCATCCTAACAAGTGTTCAGCTAGCAGCAGAGAAGGTAGTTCCTCTCTGCAGCTGGTCATCCATCCTTTGCTCAGTTCTGACTGAGCCCCGGGCTTTTACGGGCCTCAGAGGGGAGGAAGTGCATGCTGATTGGCCCTTGGGCAGGCCCAGGAAAAAGCACCATAAGTTCCCCCTCTAGTGTGCAGGATGGGCAGCCCAGTCCCTGGGCTTCAGGCCTTACCCGGCCTAAAGGTGGGGCTTCACTGAGAACCTGCTCCTTTCCACTCTGAAGCCTGTCTGCCTCGTACCACTTTTCGTGGCACCCAGGCTGTTCCTGCAGAGGGGCGCCTGTGAGGCCAGGCCTCAGCCCTGCCAACCCTTGCCTCCCTCCCATGCTTGTCGGCGCCCAACATCTAGAGGGGGCAGAAGCAGCAGGGGGCTGGCATGTCAGTACTGCCCCAAGCCTGCACATACCCAGCTGGGCTGTGACAGAACCCGGGCTTGGCCCCAACCCCGTTCTGAGATCGGAGCAGGCGCTGGGAGCGGAGAGAGGCCAGGCAGTGGGAACAGACACCCCCAGGCCTGCAGGGGGAATGGGGCCTTCCTGTCCCCCAGAGGGTGCAGAGTGCAGAGATGCCCTGGTCCTGCGCCTGGGAGGGTGGGATTCCCGCCTGCTCCATGGAGTGTACAGGCAGCCCCAGCTGCGCCTCCTTGCAGCCCAGGGCGAGGACTCCAGGTCCTTGCTGGGCCCCTCTCTGCCCACCTCTCCATGCCCGACCATGCTGCTCCCCTACTGGCAGGCAGCTCAACCTTGCCCCATCACAGCAGCCCCCAGGGCAGTGGGCTCTGGGGACTGTCCACCTCCTCCGCACGTGCTCCCCACAGTGACAGTGGGCGAGAGCAGTAATTCAGGGTCAGGGTCTGGAGCAGTGGAGGCTCCAAGGCTGGGAACGGGTCCTGTCTGGCCATATGAGGATGGGTACTGGGGGCCGCACAGTTGTCCACCTCGGGAACGAGGGGCGCAAAGGTCCCACAACTGCCACTGCCACTCCCACAGCCGCTCCTGCCACCAATGCTCACACATCCGCACTGCAGCCGGCGTGATGGCAGTGGCTGCTCTGGACGGCCTGCCATTGCCATCAGTAATGCCACCAAGTAAGTTATATTTGGGACAAGTTCCTTCCAAAATAAGAATAGTTATAGGTTACCTAGTTATATTTTTTTATTACTTTGATTATAAACTTTTTCTTTTAGACAGGGTTTCACTCTGTCACAAAGGCTGGAGTACAGTGGCTTAATCATAGCTCACTGAAGTCTCAAGCTCCCGGACTCAAGCGGTCCTCCTGCCTCTGCCTCTCAAGCAGCTAGGACTACAGGCACGTGCTACCACCTGGCTAATTTTTTTATTGTTTATAGAGACAGGGTCTCACTATATTGCCCAGGCTGGTCTCAAACGCCAGGACTCAAGCAGTCCTCCAACCTCAGCCTCAGGTGTGAGCCACCATGCTCACCCTATAAACTTTTTTTTTCTTGACTTTTTTCATTTTCTTTTTTTCTTTTTTTACTTTTTTTTTTTTTTTTTTTTGAGACAAAGTCTCACCCTGTCACCCAGGGTGGAGTGCATTAATGCAAGTGAACACAGCCCACTGCAGCCTCAACCTGGACTCAATGGATTCCCCCACCTCAGCTTCCTGAGGCCACAGGGATGCACCACCACACCCAGCTAATAAACTTCTTAAAAGTTGGCCTACAGCGCTTTTTTTTCTTTACCATCCAAAATCATGCAATTTTTCAACTATTAGACTATTGCCAGCAATCCCTCATGGTGGCTTTTTGTTGTTGTTGTATTTTAGTTTCCTCCAAGAATATAAAGGCAATTTTAATTCTCTTGAATCTGTGTAACTAAACTTTGTTTTTGTTGCTGTGTATTTTTCTCAAGGCAATTGTGCAAAAAATTTTTTTACATATTCTTTTCATTTCCCAGGTTCATTGATTTTTTAAAAGTCACAATGGCTTTTTCTTTACTACTAACATTCCTGCTACAATTTATGGATTTTTTTTTTTTAATTTCACTCATTAACATCAAATACACAACATTGGTGTCACTGCCTGGCATATTTTCCCAACATTCTACATTTTATTATTTTCATTAATTTCTTATCTCTCAGTTCTCTGTTTAGAATCAGTGATATTTTAAAACTGGAGGAAGGTGAGACCCAGAGAAATTGACTTACCCAGAGTCAGGAGGGCAAGTAAATGGGAAGCCCCGACTCCACCACAAGTCTTCAGATACGGTACGCTTGTGATTGTATCACTCTGACTCTGTCTTCTGGAACAATAAGGTAAATTAATTCCCAAAGTCTGTAGAATATTGTTCATTTCCACATGGCAGACCTCTTATTCTACAATTGAATAAGGTTTATTTTAAGCCTCACAGCTTTAGGATCAGATTAATATTGATACAAATAGAAATAAATTTTTTAAAAGTTAAAGATTAGGCCAGGCACAGTGGCTCATATCTGTAATCCCAACACTTTGGGAGGCCGAGGCAGGTGGATCACCTGAGGTTGGGAGTTCAAGACCAGCCTGACCAAAATGGAGAAACCCCGTCTCTGCTAAAAATACAAAATTAGCCAGGCGTGGTGGTGCATGCCTGTAATCCTAGCTACTCAAGAGGCTGAGGCAAGAGAATCGCTTGAACCCAGAAGGCAGAGGTTACGGTGAGCCAAGATTGTGCCATTGCACTCCAGCCTGGGCAATAAGAGCAAAACTTTGTCTCAAAAAATAAATAAATAAATAAAGATTAATATAAATAGTAGCACTAAAAATGGATTAAATGGAAGAAAACTTGCTTTAAAACATAAAGTTTCTCCACTCTCCCCTTCATCCCTTATGGCCAATCTGTCACTGGTCCCTATTGCTTCTTCAAAGAATCGCCATACTTCCTTAATAACTGAGAAAAGAGTTTTACCAAATAGAAGTGTCAAATGTTGCAGGAATGCCATTGGATATGGTAATGAGTTTCTTAATAATTTCATAGTACTGTAAAAATGTTGGAGGCTTTCAGAATTTAATGATATTTTAAAATACAAGAATAGGCCAGGCACAGTGGCTCATTTCTGTAATCCCAGCACTTTGGGAGGCTGAGGCGGGCAGATCACTTGAGGTCAGGTGTTCGAAACCAGCCTAGCCAAAATTGTGAAACCCCCATCTCTACTAAAAATACAAAAATTAGCTGGGTGTGGTGGCTTGCACCTGTAATCTCAGCTACTCAGGAGGCTGAGGTATGAGAATTGCTTGAACCCAGGAGGCAGATTTTGCAGTGAGCCAAGATTGTGCCAGGTCCAGCCTGGGCGACAGAGTGAGACTTTCTCATAAAATAATAAAATAAAATAAATAAAATAAAATAATTAAAATACAAATCAACCTGGAAAACTTACAGAGTAATGATGAGATTTCCCCTGTGTTACCTTTCTGATCATCTGTGTTTGCAAAAAGATTAATACTGAAGATTAATGATAGATGACCACTGGCTTTAATAGAAATTGAAATAACTTTGAATCACGTATAATCATTGAAAATGTAACCTTTAGCTTTAGAGGAATCCTTCAGGATACAAGCCAGTTGATTTTGTCAAAAATAGTCATGAAATATTTTTATCAATAAAATCCAGCTATTTTTAAAATTAAAAATTGAGTAAAACAGAATTAAAAATAGCTTCTTAAAAATATTAAGGTAGGCTTAAATGTAACTAAACTTGTAGAGCAAAGGCTTTAAAATGTTCTGGCTTGAAATTCAAAGTTAAATTATTGAATTAACAATAGGGAGTTCCCAAAGGGACCAGCTTTATAAATATTATTAGTATATTTTTTGTTTTAACTTCCAAAAGGCACTATTGAGTCAATACAATTTTACTATCATCTACTATTTTCTAACATCAGAGCAAAGTACTGAACATACAGTGATGAGAAGAGGAAAAAAAAGACCATGTCCCTCCCTTCGTGGAGCATACAGTCTGATACCTAGAATGTGCCAGACTCAGTACTTGGCCCTAGCCACTACCATCTAAAATTATTTAATCTAGGCCAGCCACAGTGACTCACGCCTATAATCCCAGCACTTTGGGAGGCCAAGGCAGGTGGATCACTTGACCTCAGGAGTTCGAGACTAGCCTGGCCAACATAGTGAAGCCCCATCTCTACTAAAAATACAAAAATTAGCTGGATGTGGTGGTGCATACCTGTAATCTCAGCTACTCGGGAGGCTGTTGGAGAAGAATCTCTTGAACCCGGAAGGAGGAAGTTGCAATGAGCCAAGATCACGCCATTGCACTCCAACCTGGGCAACAAGAGCAAAACTCCATCTCGAAAACATTAAAATAAAATTATTTGATCTATATTTTGTGAGGATTTGATCTACAAATAAATGAGTCACTGCTTGCATTCTCAGAATAAACAAATGGCATTCTAGAAACCTTCAATCCTATTTGTCATTTTTCAAATTTTCATTATGGCAGTTTTTAAAAATACAGAAACACGGCCTGGCATGGCGAGTCACGCCTGTAATCCCAGCACTTTGGGAGGCCAAGGCAGGTGGATTCATTGAGCCCAGGAATTCAAGACCAGCCTGGGCAAAATGGTGAAACCCCATCTCTACTAAAAATACAAAAATTAGCTGGGTGTGGTGGCACAAACCTGTAGTCCCAGCCACTCGAGAGGCTGAGGTAGAAGGATTAGCTGACCCAGGGAGGTTAAGGCTTCAGTGAGCCGTGATCATGCCACTGCGCTCCAGCCTGAGCAACAGAATGAGATCCTGTCTCAAAAAAAAAAAAAACAAAAAACAAAAAAAAACAGAAGCATTGAGCATTACAATGTATGGTCATACACCATAATGCTCATAATACCATCATATACTGAGACTATTTCTCTTCCTTTGCCATCTTTATTGTCATCCATATTGTATTAACTTTTATCGTCAAACCCGTTACCTGATGACTCACAAATAATCTGCAGATCCTCCGGAGTCACATCCACACTGATTATTTACTGAATATTCCCAGCACAATTCTGTTTAGCTCTCCTTGTTAGAGTGGAGTCTTAAGGCCATACCCAGCTCTAACGAAGGCTGAGAAGGCCCCGAGTATTGTTGCCCAAAGTGAAGTTTGAGTTCTGTTAATAAGGGAAGCAGGAAAAATAGTTATAGGGTAGAAAATTACCAGTGTCTGACACACCCTTAAAGATGTTTTTATTAAACAAAAGGACCATCTACCCCAGAGATGAAATGCCACTTTCTAAACCCCAGAAATAACTGCCATTGGTTTTTCTTTTAAATGTCTATTTTCCCCCCAATGCTTTGCATACAAATATCAGTAATACGTTGAGTCTCCTTTTTGGCTTCTTATAGTTTAAAAATTCTAGGAATCTAATTTCAGGAGCATTCTTTAATGTATGAGTTTGTAGTCTCCATATAGTTGGCTTTGAGTACTGTGCATCATCATTGCAAAACACATTTTGGTGTGTGTGTGTGTGTGTGTGTGTGTGTGTGTGTGTTGGAGATGGAGTCTCACTCTGTCACCCAGGCTGGAGTGCAGTGGCGCGATCTCAGCTCACTGCAACCTTCACCTCTCGAGTTCAAGCGATTCTCCTGCCTCAACCTCCCGAGTAGCTGAGGCTACAGGCACGTGCCACCATGCCTGGCTAATTTTTGTATTTTTAGTAGAGATGGGGCTTTACCATGTTGGCCACGCTAGTCTCGAATTCCTGACAGGTGATCCGCCTGCCTTGGCCTCCCAAAGTGCTGCGATTACAGGCATGAGCCACTGCGCCTGGCCAAAACATGTTTTATTAGTGGTATTTTAAGCTCTTTTTTAGGCCCATATATAAGAATGATCATTCATTTCCTTTTAAAACCAAAACTAAACATTATGTTTATTGATTTTAAAACAATCTGAAACCTACAGAAAAGTTGGAAGTCCACTACAAATCACTCTTTTATATTGAGCCATTTGGGAGTCAGTTGCCCATGTGATGCCCTATATGTGGGACATTCTCCAGCAGAAACACAGTACAACAGTTAAAATTTATTTTTTAGGCTGGGAATAGTGGCTCATGCCTCTAATCTCAGCACTTTGGGAGACCAAGGTGGAGGACCATTTGATGCGAGGAGTTCAAGACCAGCCTTGGTAATATGACAAAACCCCATCCCTACTAAAAATACAAAAATTAGCCGGGCGTGGTGGTAAACACCTGTAATCCCAGCTACTCAGGAAGCTGAGGCAGGAGAATCGCTTGAACCTGGGAGGCAGAGGTTGCAGTGAGCCGAGATCACACCATTTCACTATAACCTGGGAGACGTAGCTAGAGTCTGTCTCAAAAAAGAAAAAAAAAAGAAACAGAAACAAAGTAAAACTTGATTTTGTAATCCATTTAAATTGATTTAAATTTTAGTCCATTTTTAATTATCAATTGACCTTTATAATCAATAATATCTAATCCTGAAATCCCATCATTTGATCAATTATCCCGGTAAAATTCCTTATAGCAAAAATAATGGATCCACTTTAGAATATGTGTTGCATTTAATTGTCACATGTCTTTGGTGCCCTTTCTCTGAAACATTTCCTCAGCTTTTCTTTTATTTCCATGACCTCAGTACTTGTGAAGATTACAGCTAGTTATTAGGGAACATCACTCAGTTTCAACGTGTTTGGTTTTAGCAGGAACATCACCAAACCGATGATATTCATCACTTTACGTTCTTACTGCATCTCATCAGCTGACGCTCAATTTTAATTCCTTCTGTTACTCATGACGTTCACTTTAATCACTTGATTAAAATGGTATCTGCCAGGCTTCTCCACAATGAAGTTACTATTTTGTCCATATGGAATTAATAAGTATTTTGAGTGGAGATAAATCTAGATAAATACTCAATTCATCGTCAAACTTCCATTTTATTGTTTTATTTCTATTAGGCTCATGGTTTCCTATTTTGTTAAATGGATTATAACCTGTTACTATTATTATTTATTTATTTTGATGCTTAAATTGCTCCCATATCTGGCTAATGGGAGTCCCTTTAAATTGGTGTCTGTGTCATTTCATCCCATCATTCCTTGATTATTTACTTTTTTTCTTGCATAAAAAAAGTGTTCTGGCTCATCTTATACCTTTCCTGACCCAGTATTGGAATCACTTATTTCTCCAAGGGGTAAAGTTGCTAAATAAAATACAGGATAGTCAGTTAAATTTGAATTTCAGGTATGTCCCATGCAATAATATCTTCTTTGCTAAATATTTACTGTATTTTCATTTGCCAAATCTGGCACCCTACCAAGGAGCCCTGATTCCTTTAAGTGGTGAATGGTATTTAGACGCCACAATCTGGCCAGGAGTGATGGCTTACGCCTGTAATTCCAACACTTTGGGAGGCCAAGACAGATGGATTGCTTAAGCCCAGGAGTTCGAGACCAGCCTGAACAACATGGCAAAACTCTGTCTCTACAAAAAAAATACAGCGATCAGCTGGGCATGGTGGCATGTGCCTATAGTCCCAGCTACTCAGAAGACTGAGGTTGGTAGAACACCTAAGCCCAGAAGACGGAAGCTGCAGTAAGCCATGATTGTGCCACTGCACTCCAGTGTAGGTGATGGGAGTGAGACTCTATCACAAAAAAAAAAAAAGAGAAAACAACAACCACCAGAGCAGGTCTGCTGATTCCAGTTTTGTTTCACAGTTCTTAGGCTGTCTCAGTAGACAGTGCTAGGGAACACATACACACTCACATACACATTTACCTCTGTACATGTCAACATTGACATTGATGTCATATGGATACAGAAACATTGCATTCCATGAGTTCACACCGATATTCTAATTCTAATTCAATACCTCAGGGATTATTCCAACTTTCTCCCTTTCCATATTTATGACTCCTTTCAAAGTGAGAAACTGGACTCCCATGAACCTTAATATATTTATTTGTTTGATCCATCCCCTGGTATGTTAACCAAACTTGCATTGCTGCCACTGCTCCCTCCCCAGTGTCGCTTCCTCCTCAGTCTGTGCCCTGACCCTTGTGCCAGGCCATCCCCACATGTAGACACCCTCTTCCCTCAACTTGTGCTCTGGTAGCTCACCCAGGCCACCCCCACGGTATGGATGCCCTCTTCACCTTGCTTGGGATCTGGTACCCTGGGTCAGGTCACCCTACTGCATGGATCTCTCCTCCCCCTGCTCAGGCTCTGCCACCGTACAGCAGTCTATCCTCCACTCATAAACCCTCCTTGTACTGGTATGGAACTTACACCACCAAGATCCTTCCCCAGTGGGATATCCCTCAATTTCAGTGTGTTTTTATTTAGCAGGAACATCACTAAAGTGATGCCATGCACACCCTCCTTATCTTGCTGTAAGCACAAAAGTCTTATATAAGTCACACTTAAGTTTGAACTATTATATTACTCTTATTGCTAATAATACCAACTGAGGTTTTCGGTGTAAAAGAAAGTTTGGCAGAGGCAACTGGAAAAATAGTTATCCAATGATATTTTCATTCATTTAAATTGAGTTGATACTAACCAATATTTATTGACTAATAATAAAACCTCAAGAGAAGTCAAAATATTAAATGTAAACTCTTGGCTGTAAACCTGTGTTTCCACTTCCTCCTAAAACCCCCTAAGATAACAGTAAAGGAATGGAAATGATACAAAAAAAATACAAAGAGAACAGAAGAGGTGATGGCAGCGGAAAAGAATTGTCAGGAAATTCTAGAAGATAGAAAGTACTTGGACAAGGAATGACTGACTTAGAGAAAAAGAAGCTAAAACCTATGCTCCTGCACCAGTGTCCAGCACTCTCAGGCTAATCCTTGTTGCAGAACCCCAGAAAATGTCAGAAACTGAAGTCACTAATTGCCTCTCAAAACACAGGGTAAAGCAGAAAGCAGGCTTTCTCTTAAGCATGAATGGGCAACCAAGGATGACCACATGTTTGAGGAAAGTCTAATATAAAAGTTAAAAAGAAAATTAACCTAGAGAAAACAGACAAAATGGAAGTAAAAGTTATCAATATTGTGATAAAAGTATATTTAAATGAAGCGGGGCATGGTGGGGGCATGCATGAGTTTTAAGATCATTAAAGACTCAACTTTAATTGTGGGAAATTAGTAGATGATGTCTTGATTTCAAAAATTATGACACATATATATAAGCATGTTAGATGCAAATACTAAAGGAAAAAACACCTAAAAGAGTGGAAAATGGTTGCTCTAAGGAAGCCATAGCAAATGAGGGGAAAGACAAGTGATACTTGGTTTTCTTTGCTATAAGAAACTCTTGTTTTCCCCTATATTACTTTGATAAAATAATTTAATTTAAAAAATTAAGTTTATACAGATTGATGTGTCTTAATATAGCACAGTTAGATAAGAAGCAGACTGAAGGGGAAACAACCAGAATTTGGCACCTAGATTCAAGTACCAATTCTGCCCATTTACTGTTCATGTAACTGTACAATAACCCTTGAGATTCAGTTTAGTTTACACATTTGTAAATTGGGGATAATTATACTTGCCTTACTGTATCAGCTTGCCAGGGCTGCTACAACAAAATGCCATGGGCTAAGTGGTTTAAAACAACAGAAATTTATTGTCTTACAGTTCTGGAGGCTGGAAGTCCAAGATCAGGGTGTTGGCAGGTTTGGTTTCTCTGAGGTCTCTCTCCTTGGCTAGGAGATGTCCACCTTTTTCCTGTCTTGAAATGGTCCTTAGTGTATATGTGTGTGCATTCCTGTTTCTTCCCCTTATAAAGGCATCAATAATCTTGGATTAGCCCCATCCCATGGCCTCATTTTAACTTAGTCACCTCTTTACAGACCTTATCACTATATACATTTACATTTTGAACTACTGGGGGTTAGCACTTCAACCTATTGATTTTAGGAGAATTCAATTCAGCCCCTAATACCCACCTATTACATTCATTCATTTGCTTAGATTTGTCTCCTTCCATGTTCCAACTTGTGCTAGGCACTGAGGATTGAAATTGAGAATCAGATGAGATAATGACATTTTGAAAACTAACTTAAAATACAAAAAAAAAAAAATCACACACATTAAAGTATAGCCCACCTACATAATGCTTTGCTTGCAGGAAATCATTAAATTGAATGAAGTGAAATGACGAAAATGAAAGCTTTCTAAAAGGGGAAAAAATGGGAAGCATGGACAAAGTTATAGAATAGCAACTATTATTTTTAAGCACCTGATAGGTGCCAGGCACTGACTATAAAACTTATGTAAATGGTCTCATTTAATCCTTAGTATGACCCTGCTGGGTAGCTGGCTACCAAAATCATTTTACTGGTAAGAAACCTATTACTAAGAAACTGTAACATCCCAGAGGTTATACAGCCTTGTGGCTTGAATTTGGATCTACTTAATGCCAAAGGAACTCATGTTCCTTTTACTACTCTCTACTGTGAATCACAAACATAGAGAACTATGGTTAGGCTCTATTTCTTTGCATTATTTTTTGTTAAATATTACGTATGTTCAAAAAACCGTTATTCATGTGTATGGAGAATAATAATAAAATGAACACCTGTGTACTCACCAGCTGGCTTGAGAAAGAGAATATTGCCAGTACCTTAGCAGTCCCTGCATGCATCTCTCTAGCCCCATTCTCTTCCCTTTTTTCCCAGAAGTAACCATTATTCTAGTTTTGTGCTTACCCACCTGTGATACACACACACACACACACACACATTTTCATTTTCCATGGTTTTTTTTCACAAATAAGACTTTTTAATTGCCATTTTAAATGTCTGAGCATTAAACAGATTCTTGGACTGGTGGTTCATACCCATCAGCTCATTCAACTTTAGCACCTGTCTCTTCTCCAGTAGCTTTTCCAGAACTGCTACCTTTGCCATGAAGCTCCATGAGATTTTCCAATTCAAACTTGGTCTTCTTCAGCATTTTTACTTTTCTAATGAAGACACATTGAGAGAATAAATAGATTGGTAAGCCTTATCTATGTCTTTTCCAATGCTGTCTGGAATCAGTTTATTGACCACTTCTTTCAAGTCATTTGTCTGTACCTCTCAGGTCATGATTTCCATCATCTTCTTCCAGATTTGGCGGACCTGTTGGTGCTGAATGTAAGAGGTCTTCCAGGTCTGATTGTTAAGTTTTCTAGTAAAAGCAACACAGAATAGACAAAGCAAGTAACCATCAGTAGTCTTGACATCAACATGAGCTTCAATCATGTCTGCCAGTTTTTGACCACATAACACATTCTGCCACAGGTAAGATCCATGCCATGGAAGTTAGGTAGTTTTTTCCCTGAACACCTTTAGTAATCAGCTTGAAGTTTCTAAATGCAACTTCATAATTTTGCAGATCATCAAGACTCACTTCAAACACACGACCCTTGAGGCCATCTGATGCAATTTTGGTTCCTTCAGTCCTGGTGACTAGTGTCTCTCCAATATTTCTTATATTGAACATAGCAAGTGCTTTCACATCCTACCAGTCTTTCTTAGAAAATAGATCAACTAGGCTGGGCATGGTGGCTCATGCCTGCAATCCCAGCACTTTGGGAGGCCAAGGTGGGTGGATCACGAAGTCAAGAGATTGAGACCATCCAGGCCAACATGGTGAAACCCCATCTCTACTAAAAATACAAAAAGTAGCTGGGCATGGTGGCGCTTGCCTGTAGTCCCAGCTACTCGGGAGGCTGAGGCAGGAGAATCGCTTGAATCCAGGGGGCGGATGTTGCAGTGAGCCAAGATCACGCCACTGCACTCCAGCCTGGTGACAGAGCAAGACTCCATCTCAAAAATTAAAAAAAAGAAGAAAATAGATCAACCACTTTCTTCTTGGTTCCCCTTTTGCTGCCTTTTGTGAGGCACTTGTTCTTGCTGCTCAGAGAGCCAAAAGGCATTTTGCATGTTTTCAAAATCTAAATGATTCATGTGTTATTCTGGGACTCACTTGTTTCCTACTCAATATTAGGTTCCTAACTGATTCAGGCTGATACACGTAACCATCATTATATCCCCAGGGCCTCTGATGGTCTAGTACCACCAACCTAGTCTCCAGAATTCTGTTATTCCCATTTACTCTGGGACATTTCTTACCATCAAGCTTAATCTAGAGGACAAGCAGTTCTGAGCTTCTCAGAATATATTAGCATATTGTTTATCACTTCAGTAAGGGAGTGTCCTCTAGGACCTCCCAAGAAACATTGTTGGCTGGTGGGTTCTCTGGTATTACATAGTAAATGCATTCTTGGCCAGGTGCGGTGGCTCACGCCTGTAATCCCAGCACTTTGGGAGGCTGAGGTGGGCAGATCGCTTGAGCCCAGAAGTTCAAGACCAGCCTGAGCAACATGGAAAAACACCATTTCTACAAAAAATACAAAACTTAGCTGGGCATGGTAGTGCATGCCTGTAGTTCCAACTACTCAGAGGGCTGAGGTGGGAGGATCACTTGAGCCCAGGAAGTTGAGTCTGCAGAGAACTGAGATTGTGCCACTGCACTCCAGCCTGGATGACAGAGTGAAACCCTGTCTCAAAAAAAAAAAAAAAAAAAAATGCATCCTTACTTCTAATCTCTTTGAAATTGCTGACCTCTTCTTCATCTCTCTTCTAAGAGGTTCCAGTATCTCCATCTTATCATTATTTTCAAGTTTCAAGGAGCTATTTCTGCAATGTATTAGGTACAGTTCTAGGCATTCTACCAGGAGAGTGAGTCCCGTGTCACTGAATAATACACCTGTATTAACAAACTGTCCCCTATTCAGTCTTATATTCTGCCCTCCCTGATTTGGCACCTTTAAGATTCATTTCCAGGCAAGTTCTCCCACTTCCTGCTAGTACATATTTGCCAGGTTTTGCAGTGCTTTTGGTGAATAACCCCTTTCTTCACATAACAGTATTTCCTTGCTTGACTCATAATAAGATTTCTCACTATTGGTCTAGAAGCAATGAAGAGAGGTAGGGACGGATCTTAGAAACAAGCATCGTCCTGCAAGGCATTTGCCCTTGCTATGTGAGACCTTGGCATAGTCTCTGAGCAATAGAAGTCTGATTTCTCCTAGCAAGGAGAAAGGTTCCAGAGTATTCTCACTCTGAGTTTTAAGAGGAATCTGGGGTTTTAAGGTCCTCGAGCCCATCCACCCAAATATCTCCATCGGAACTCTCAGGGTCCCTCTCCTTCTTTTTCAGGTCCCTTACTTTAGCATTAGAAATTTGGGGTCTGGGCACAGTGGCTCACACCTGTAATCCCAACACTTTAGGAGGCTGAGGTGGGTGGATTGCTTGAGCCAGGAGTTGGAGACTAGCTTGGCAACATGGTGAAACCTCATCTCTATGAAAAAAAAAAAAAAAATTAGCTGAGCATGGTGGTGCATGCCTATAGTCCCAGTTACCTGGAGGCCTGAGGTGAGGATCACTGGAGGCTGAGGCTGCAGTGAGGCGTGAGCCAACTGACTGTGACCCAGCCTGATGGCAAAGTTAGACAAAGAAAGAAAAGAAAGAAAGAAAGAAAGAAAGAAAGAAAGAAAGAAAGAAAAGAAAGAAAGAAAGAAAGAGAGGGAGGGAGGGAGGAGGAGGGAGGAGGAGTAAAGAGGAAAGAATAAAGAAACAGGTACACAATAAAATGTCAAATGTTGCTTGAAAGAAGTTGTTGTTGTTTGAAAACACATATGAGGAGGAGAGAGAGAGAAAGAAAGAAAGAAAGGCATGAAAGAAAAAGAAAGAAGGCATGTTACAGAAAGAAAGAAAGAAAGAAAGAAAAGAAGAAAGAAAGAAAGAAAGAAAAGAAAAGAGCAAGTTAGTTACAGGAACTGTCACTTGAGTCTTAGAGCGATATTTGCGTGGATAAAGGTTTGCAACCACTGCACTCCAGCCTAGATGGCAAAGCACTCAAGAAAGAAAAGAAAGAGAGAAAGAGAGAAAGAAAGAGAGAAAGAAAGAGAGAAAGAAAGAGAGAAAGGCAGAGGAGAAAGAAAGAAAGAAAGAAAGAAAGAAAGAAAGAAAGCATGGAAAGAAAGAAAGAAAGAAAGAAAGAGAGAAAGAAAGTTAGTTGGTTGGTGGACTGTGAAGCCAGCCTCCTTTTTAGCTCTGTTGCATTTAAAATCAAACTTGGGGTCTTATTCTCCAGCTCATTATACCCTCTGTCTACAGATGAGGCTCCCTTTAAGTGATGCCATGAAAGATTTCTGGCTTTTAACCCATGCTCTAAGTCAATGATTACCTCACCTGAGCCTGCTATTTCCTTCCTTTGTGGCTTCTCTAGCAGTTAACAACAACCAACCAGCTCCACAGTTGTCATAATTATCATTGTCCCTGTATCTTTCAGTTCAAGAGCTACTCTATCAGCCAGTGCATTCCCTCCCCTCCCTCCCACACACACACCTACACACTACCCCAGTTAATCACAGGCAAGACTCGTAGTAATAGTGATGCTATAGCACTCCAGAGATCATCACTGCCCCACTTACTAACAATGATGGGATTTCTGTTGACCTGCTCTCTGTTGGCCAGCAAGTGATCCAATGCTAGAATCTCATTCTGAGGGTCTCCTGCCTTGGGCCACTGCTCTGATTTACTGACTTAGGCTAGGTTCCTCCAAAACTAAGGATTTGAGTACAAGTGGTAAGTTTGAAGTGTAAAATGTACCAGGAAGAACTAGTAGAGAAGTGGAGACATGAGCCAGCAAAGGAAAGAGGCCAGCAGAATATTTAATTGCCAGGTTACCCACTGAGAACAATTGGGGCTCAATCCCACCAAAAACCTCTGGGAGATGTGGAATACACATCAAAATTTTCCCACCCAGTGGGTGCAGGAAAGTTGGGGTATTTGTCTTTCAACTCCCATTTGCCCTTGAGTAAGAGCTGTTCCCCCAGCATGGACCTGCCCCATAGACAGAGAGAAGCCTTTGGGCCACAGGCAGAAAGTCACAGGTGCTTTCAATAACACTGGCTTTTACTAGATAGTCCCAAGGGATCTGGGGGATGTGGGCAGGGCACTGATGGCTGTCAGCTATACATGTTCCAACGACTTCCTGTCTAAAATAGCTTTGTCACCCTTCTTTATCATTACCCTTCCTCTTCAGCTGCTTTCTTTTACTTCTACCTGACATTCTATTCTATTTCTATTTCTTTTGTCTTTCTTTCTCTCTCTCTCTCTCTTTTTTTTTTTTTTTTTTGGAGGCAGGGTCTGGCTCTGTTGCCCAGGCTGGAGGCTGGAGTGCAGTGCAGTGGTGTGATCTTGGCTCACTGCAACCTCTGCTTCCTGAGCTCAAGCAATCTTCCCACCTCAGCCTCCTGAGTAGCTGGAACCACAGGGGCACACCACCATGCCTAGCTAATTTTTTGTATTTTTGGTAGAGTCAAGGTTTCACTATGTTGCCCACTATGTTGGTCTCAAACTCCTGACCTCAAGTGATCCACCTGCCTTGGCCTCCCAAAGTGCTGGGATAATAGGCATGAGCCACCGTGCCTAGCCACTATTTATATTTATTTTCTTATCTGTCTCTCCACTCCCACTAGAATATAGGCCAGGGACTTCATCTGATTTATTCACCACTATATACATCCTTATACCCAGAACAGTGCCTAAGACATAGTATGGACACAAAAAAATGCAGAATGAATGAGTGAATGAAAAAAAAGTGATATTTGCAATATAGTTTGAAAACAGCCTCTGTGACTAGGAAGTTAGGAAGGAGAAGGAAATTATTAGGGTTTGAGAAGAGGGGTTAATTGAGTGGAGCCATAAGAAGCGAATATGAATTTGCCAAGGGAATCAAACATGAAAAAGTTGTTCCTTTCAAAAACTTTTCAGTTTCAATTGACTAAGAAGAAAACAGCTAATGCATTGAGAAGAAATAACAGAATTTTAAAAATCAATCCTCTTTTAAAAAACAAACAAACAAACAATGGAATAATCAGTTTAGCCAAAGATTACCAATGGACGCTAAAACTGTTAGGAAAAAGTTAATGCCAAACAAGATATTCAATTGTGGTTAAAGTACAGCACACAGATTGCTTGCTAATTGCTAAGGAAAAAATACACCTTCATAGAAGAGAGATCTAGCAATCACCACCTTAAACACACGATCAAATTTAGCATCACACAGTGAAACAGCCTATTTACCTCCTCGTGTGATACAATATGAAGGACCCAGCATGATCTAGGAAGTATTCTTGCCAAAAATAAATCAAGCCTTCAGGCCTAACTTCCAAAACATGGAGGTGTAAGTTAAACATCATCACAAGGAAATAATTGGACCAATCATTTTTGTCTGGATTTTTTCACTTAGCATAATTATTTTGAGTTGGTTTTTTTCCCTCCTGTATCAACGGGGTGTTTGTTTGTTTGTTTGTTTTTCATTTCTGAGTTCCATTGTGTGGGTATACCCCAATTTGTTTATCTGTTCACCTGTTGATGGATATTCGAGTTGTTTCCAGTTTGGGGATATTACAAATAAAGCTACTAGGAACATTTGTGGACTCATGTTTCTTTCAACTTTTGCTTTCATTTCTCTTGAGTGAAAAACCTAAGGGTTGAATGGCTGCATAAGTATTCATAGACAGTTACATCTGGCAGGTATGTGTGTAATTTTTAAAGAAATGGTTCAACTGTTTTTCAAAGTATCATTTTACATGCCCACCAGCAGTACATGAGAAATCCACATTCTCATCAATGCTTAGTTTGGTCAGTCTTTTTACTATTATCCATTCTATCAGGTGTGTGATGGTATCTCCCTGTGGTTTTAATTTGCATTTTAATTTTATGAAGCCCAACTGATTGATTTTCTTTCTTTTATAGTCCAAGCTTTTTGTGTTATATTTAAGAAACCTTTGCCAAACCCAGAGTCACTAAGATTTTTCCTTCTGTTTTCTTCTAGAAATTTTACAGGTTTTTTGTTTGTTTGTTTGTTTGTTTTGAGACAGTCTTGCTCTGTCACCCATGCTGGAGTGCTGTGGCACGATGTCGGCTCACTGCAACATCCGCCTCCCAAGTTCAAGGGTTTCTCCTGCCTCAGCCTCATGAGTAGCTGGGATTACAGACATGAGCCACCATGCCCAGCTAATTTTTTGTATTTTTAGCTTTTGCATGTAGGCCCTATGATCAAATTTAAGTTACTTTTTGTATATGATGTGAGGTGAAAGTCAATATTTATTATTATTTTTATTTAAAGTATACACTTATTCTAAATCAGGTGCGAAGTGCTGAGATTGAATATACAGAAGATACCAGTGAGAAGGTAGACACTGGTAGGAAAAGGACTTGGTGACTGACTACAGTCTACATTTTCCAGGACAGTCCCGATTTTTAATTTTCTGTCCTATTTTCTTCCCAACTTCTATTATTAAATAGTTCAAACATACAGAGAAGTTGAACTAGTCCTACTATGTAGAAAACCCATATTCCTAGTATATAGATTCAACAGTTGTTAAAGTGTTTCCATATTGCTTTATTTAGATATTTTTCGGAACTATTTAAACATAAATTATATAAACTGTGACACTTTACCCCAAATGCTTCAAAATGCAATGTTAGGCTAGGCTCCTACATAAAAAGTAATACAATTTTTATACCCAAGGAAATTAACGATGATTCCTTATTGTCACTTTGTATTCAATCCTATTCAAATTTGAGTTGGTTTTTTTCCCTCCTGTATCAACGGGGTGTTTGTTTGTTTGTTTGTTTTTCATTTCTGAGTTCCATTGTGTGGGTATACCCTAGTAGTGTCAACAGTGTTTTCAAACCAGCATTCAATCAAGTTGCACCCACTGCATTTGCTTTTTTTCTTTTATTTCTTTAGTCCTTTAATCTGGAACATTCCTCCACCTTTTGAAAAAAGAAGCATCTTATAGACTGTAGCATATACAGTACATATTGCATAATTCCATATATATAACATTTTGGAAAATGCAAATTAATGTATAGTGACAGACAGCAGATCAATGGTTATCTGGAAAAGAGGCAGAGTGGGGAAAGGAAGGAAAAGTGGATTGCTCTGAGGAAATTTTTGGGGTGATATGTGCATTATTTGATTGTGATCATGGTTCCACAGTTCTATACATACATCAAAACTACTAAGTTGTACATTTTTAATATATGCAATTTACTGTATATTAATTATAATTCAATACTCTAAAAAGCTGGAGGGGACAGAATGCACTTGCTTCTAAATTTCTGATATCCTACTTCCACTTACAGCACTTTACAAGGGATTTGAAGAGGCATCGATCTTAAACAATAGCAACAATACACTTTAAGTTTTAAACTACATTTTATGAAAGTGCCTGAAAACAATTTCGGAAAACATTTTAAAATGCATTTTCATTTAAAATCAAAAGAAAAAAATTTCAGTGGCTGCGCATTAATTGCCTGCTGAATTAAAGAGGGAGCTCACAGAAGGGTCTAAACCTTTCTTTTCTGCCTTTTCTCCCATTACTACCTTATGTACATCCCATCCCAGATTGACTGAAGCCTGTACCGCTGATGCCCTTGTCCATGTTCTTTCTGCTTGAGAGACCCTCTTTCCACATGGGCCTCCTTCTCCCGTCAGCCATCTCCGATAGGTAGAAATCCTACTCATCCTGTAAAGCTTCTTCTGGAAGCTTTGCTGATTACTCTCACCCTAACCAGCTGTGTGTTCATTCCCACAGGCACCTCCACCCATGGTTCATCCCGCCCCTGGTGTTCTTTCCAGGACTGGGGCCAGGGGGAGGCAAGTGAAGCACTTACTTGAGTTGCAAATTTTAAGGGGATGCCAAATAACTCAGTAACCCAGTATTTTCAAATCAGTATCTAATCAAGAGTCACTCATTGCATTTAGTTGTCTCTTTAGACCCTTTTCATCTAGAACATTCCCCCACCTTTATCAAATGTATCTTGCAGAACGGCACTATATTTAGTACATATTGAATAACTCCATTTTCTAATTGTATATAATATAATATTTTAAATAAATTTTTTAACAAATCAAGATAATGCAAAAAATTGATGTTAAACAAAATATCAGAATTTAAAATAAAGACAGGATCAGCATTACTGATTCTTCCTGAGCCTTGGGCTCCAACATGGCTCCAGCCAGCACTGGCTCCTTTACAAACTGCTGGGATACAAGATCTCACTCATCTTGTATGCCCTGCCACACCTGTCCTAGGGCCTGGCAAGTCACAGGCACCCATTCGTCTGACAACAATTTTCTGCTCCTTCCATGTATTACTTCCCTCATTAAAAGAAGCAAATAAAACAGCAGCAGTGATTAAGTCATCTAAGGATAGATTCATGAAGGAAAAAATATATAACAGGTTTGTATTCAAAGAAAATAAGAATTATCTCTAAGACAAAGTATTTCAGCTATATCCTACAAGTGAAGATAGACCACAAGGGGAAAAAAGCTATTATTCTAAATATTTTTCATTTTAAAATACTCTTTTTTATTGCCAATAATAATCAGCCTGAATAACTGAAATCATCACACCTCCTTCTTATCTTTGGTATAGAAAATTTGGGTTATAAACAGATGCACAATTCTTGATATAAAATTTAATATACTACATATAGCCCCATTTCCAGATTTTCTTATCTTTCAGTTATAGATTTCTTTCTTGCAGCAGGGATGAAAAGAATTGTCTGTTTGTGGGCGTTCACATTCTTTGTGATTTAATAACCATTTTGACAGTCCTTTTTTGTTGGCCTAAGACTTTAAAATAAAATCTAGGGAAAGATTCAATGACAAATATGGTATCTCAGTATCACCATTGTGTTCCTGCATTAATCAGAGATTTAATTATTTAATTCATTTCTTCGAGTATCATGATATCATCCTGTGTAGTCTATTTTCTAATCTGGCTAAAACCGGTTTAGTTCTCATGACTCTGTAATACACGGATAGTACAGAAAACCTCAGTGCTTAAAGGGGAAACAAAACTAAAATAACTTACTGATTTGCTGTATATTTTCATGTTCTTAGAACTATTGTTTCTAATGTTATATGTACAATTAAACTGCTTTGTTTGGTAACGTATTCAATTTTTAGCATTATCTAGTCTTATCAGGAGATAAACACAGCAGAATTCAAATGGCTTAAGTACTCTCTGTGTAAAAGGATAAATTCTTGCTCCTTAAATTAGGGTAAATTATGCCCCACATTCACTGGAAACTTAAAACTGCCATTAACTATCATGGAGATCCATCAATTTAGTTCCATCTTAAGAGTGAACAATAATGAACAAGGATAAGAGACATAAAACATGAAATGGTTTTAAATGAAACAAAACTGATTAGAACCTAGGACTAGATTCCTCCATTTGTTAATCCAGTAAAATCTACCATATATAAGAGTATCTTGCCTATCTTCAGGGGAAAAACCAGCCAAAGACTTGGAGGATGTCTTATGTATTTTTTCATCAATATTATTGGTGATTCATAAATTGTCTTTTGAAAGTTTAACTATAATTTTAGACTTTACTGCTGACAATAGGCAGAAATGAATTCATGTATGTTAGTTATTTGCTAGGAAGGAAGATCTCATGATTCTTTAGGTTAAAAAACAAAAACAAAACAACACAACTAGAGACCACCTTTTGGGGGGCAGTTGCCTTTCTCTTGCTTCATCAAGTTTTGTAGCAAGAATTAGAATAGGGCCAGGTGCCGTAACTCAATGTCGAATCCCAACACTTTGGAAGGCTGAGGCAAGAGGGTCACTTGAGGCCAGGAGTTCAAGACCAGCCTGGGCAACATAGCAAGGCCCTGTCTCCAATAAATAAATAAATAAATAAATAAATAAAATTAACTGGGCATGGTGACATGCAGCTGTGTTCCCAGCTACTTGGGAGGCTGAGGTGGGAGGATGGTTTGAGCCCAGGAGTTCAAGCCTGCAGGGAGTCATGATTATGCCACTATACTCCAGCCTGCGTGACACAGCAAGGCACTGTCTCTTAAAAAAAAAAAAATTAGAACAGGATCTGCATTGTAAACTAAACCAGGAGGACTCATTCCTGTTACACGAAGGAGCTGGAACTGGTTAGTCTGGAAAATGGTAAATCAGTTATGGGATTATGGGTAACATTGATCTCCTCATAGATGATGTAAGCAAGTGATTTCCTCAGGGAACGAAGAGAAGAGTTTCAACAGACCAGGAACAGTGCTTATTGTCTTAGAAAATTCATTGTTGCTGGACACTGAATATTGGACAATTTCAAAGCTTAGATCAAGAACCGTAATCTTGTTTGTCTTGTCTACTCAGCACCCATCACCATGTATGGCACATAGTAGGTGTTTAATACAGATGACAAAGTTTTTAAAGTCTATAATCATGAAGATATGTGGAGGAAACAACAGCATATAGCTGAGTGAAAGAAGTCAGTTTGCAATAGATACATATGATTGGAACTACATACATTCTGCAAAAGGCAAAACTACAGAGATCAATGATCTCTGTAGCGGGAGGGAAAGAAGGATAAATCAGTGGAGAGCAGGGCAGGGGATTTTCAGGGCAATGAAACAATTCTGTATAATATGTAGTATTAGATACATGTCATTATATATTTGTCAAAACCCATAAAATGTACAATACCAAAATTGAAACCTAATGAGGTTCAAATTTGAGTCCTAAACTATGGACTTTAGTTCATAATAATGTATCAATATTGGCTCATCAGTTATAAATAACACATGTACTGCACTAATGCAAGATATTAATAATAAGGGCAGTTGTGGTAGGAGAAGAAGGTATGTGGGAACTCCCCGTACTTTCCTGCTCATTTTTCTGTAAACCTAAAGCTGCTCTAAAAAGTAAAGCCTATTAATTTTTTTTAAAAAAAGTCAATGAAGCTTTACTGTGCCCCTGACTTTTTTTTTTTTTTGAGTCTTGCTCTGTCGCCCTGGCTGGAGTGCAGTGGCGCGATCTTGGCTCCCTGCAAGCTCCGCCTCCTGGGTTCACGCCATTCTCCTGCCTCAGCCTCCGGAGTAGCTGGGACTACAGGCGCCTGCCACCACGCCCGGCTAATTTTTTACATTTTTAATAGAGATGGGGTTTCACTGTGTTAGCCAGGATGGTCTCGATCTCCTGACCTCGTGATCCACCTGCCTTGGCCTCCCAAAGTGCTGGGATTACAGGCGTGAGCCACGGCGCCCAGCCTTGTGCCCCTGACTTTCATTCCAGGATGACATAAAAGGAGCTATCAGAAACTGGTTGAATAAATGATTGTGATATCCAAGGTAATATTCATTAGCATCTATTTTCTTTTTTGTTTTGTTTTGTTTTGAGACGGAATCTCGCTCTGTCACCCAGGCTGGAGTGCAATGGCGCCATCTCGGTTCAATGCAACCTCCGCCTCTCGGGTTCAAGCGATTTTCCTGCCTCAGCCTCCCAAGTAGCTGGGATTACAGGCGCGTGCCACGCCGGCTAATTGTTTGTATTTTCAGTAGAGACGGGGTTTCACCGTATTAGCCAGTGTGGTCTCGATCTCCTGACCTCCTGATCTGCCCGCCTCAGCTTTCCAAAGTGCTGGGATTACAGGCGTGAGGCACCGCGCCTGGCCCTCATTAGCATCTATTTTCTTTTGAGTAAATAACTATTGAATGCCAACTACAGGACTGCTAGCCAAGGTATGGTATAGAAAGAAAATAAACTGCTCCTTATCTGAGAACTTCAGATTGTTCTCAGATTTATTTACTGGTTTTCTCAAACAAATAAAAGAGCTGTTTTATTCCCTTGACCACAAGATTCTTCAAGATGGAAAATATGTACTGCCAAAGAAGAAAGAAACACTTTAGGGAGTGTGACTAGCAGGAATTTAAGCAAAAGTGATTGGGTCAAAAACAAAGGCTCAAAACTAAACGTACGAAGGCAGGGAAAGCATCTCGATAAAAGTGAAGGTGCATATAAATGAATATCAGAATTAGGATCTCTTAAAACAGTCAGAAAGTTTATGTATGTATGATTTTGTAAGTCATCTGTGACACACTATAATCACCTGGAATTGGACAGAGGATGGAACAAAATCAACCCCTTTGCCTGCTTGCCTTGGACCCACCTCCAACATACACATGCACACACACATGCATGGACACACATGTGCACACACAAACACACACAAACTGTATTGTTTTTAAGGATCTCTAAGTTATAGACAGTTCAACGCAGCCACCGGAGGAAACTGGCATGGGAAAAGGAGATGTCCCATCTGGTGTTTAAAATGAAACAAAACAAAACACAGGTGTATACAATTAAGACATCTTTCTCATCACGAAAAAGGCACAGGTAGTTCTGCCTCTGTTTCCACATCCACTCCTTTGGCTGACCTTTTGTAACTTCCATTATTCTTCACATCTGGCTGGGTGTATAATTTAAGCTGGTTTTATCTCCACACCAATTGCAATACATCAAGTGGTAAAGAAGGTGACAAAATGAAAGCAATACAATTTTCCCTAAATCCCACCCCACACAAAGACAGGCCAAACTTGAATTGAGGTGTTTTGTTTTTGTTTTTGTTTTTGACAGTCTCATTCTGTCACTCAGGCTGGAGTACAGTGTTGCGATCTCGGCTCAGTGCAATCTCCACCTTCCAGGTTCAAGCAATCCTCCCACCTCAGCCTCTGAGTAGCTGAGACTACAGATGTGCACCACCATGCCTGGCTAATTTTTTGTATTTTTAGTAGAGATGGGGTTTAGCCGTGTTGGCCAGGCTAGTCTTGAACTCCTGGCCTCAAGTGATCCACCCTCCTTGGCCTCCCAAAGTCTTGGGATTACAGGTGTGAGCCACCATGCCCAGCCAATTAAAAAAAAAAAAAAAAATTTTTTTGAGGGCGGAGCAAGATGGCCGAATAGGAACAGCTCCAGTCTCCAACTCCCAGCGCCAGCGACACAGAAGACCGGTGATTTCTGCATTTTCAACTGAGGTACTGGGTTCATCTCACTGGGGAGTGCCGGACCATCGGTGCTGGTCAGCTGCTGCAGCCCGACCAGCGAGAGCTGAAGCAGGGCGAGGCATCGCCTCACCTGGGAAGCGCAAGGGGGAAGGGAATCCCTTTTCCTAGCCAGGGGAACTGAGACACACAACACCTGGAAAATCGGGTAACTCCCACCCCAATATTGCGCTTTAAGCAAACAGGCACACCAGGAGATCATATCCCACACCTGGCCGGGAGGGTCCCACGCCCACAGAGCCTCCCTCATTGCTAGCACAGCAGTCTGTGATCTACCGGCAAGGCAGCAGCCAGGTTGGGGGAGGGGCGCCCACCATTGCTGAGGCTTAAGTAGGTAAACAAAGCTGCTGGGAAGCTGCAACTGGGTGGAGCTCACAGCAGCTCAAGGAAACCTGCCTGTCTCTGTAGATTCCACCTCTGGGGACAGCGCACAGCTACACAACAACAACAACAACAACAACAACAAAAGCAGCAGAAACCTCTGCAGACGCAAACGACTCTGTCTGACAGCTTTGAAGAGAGCAGTGGATCTCCCAACACGGAGGTTGAGATCTGAGAAGGGACAGACTGCCTGCTCAAGTGGGTCCCTGACCCCTGAGTAGCCTAACTGGGAGACATCCCCCACTAGGGGCAGTCTGACACCCCACACCTCACAGGGTGGAGTACACCCCTGAGAGGAAGCTTCCAAAGCAAGAATCAGACAGGTACACTCGCTGTTCAGAAATATTCTATCTTCTGCAGCCTCTGCTGCTGATACCCAGGCAAACAGGGTCTGGAGTGGACCTCAAGCAATCTCCAACAGACCTACAGCTGAGGGTCCTGACTGTTAGAAGGAAAACTATCAAACAGGAAGGACACCTACACCAAAACCCCATCAGTACATCACCATCATCAAAGACCAGAGGCAGATAAAACCACAAAGATGGGGAAAAAGCAGGGCAGAAAAGCTGGAAATTCAAAAAATAAGAGCACATCTCCCCCGGCAAAGGAGCGCAGCTCATCGCCAGCAACGGATCAAAGCTGGACGGAAAATGACTTTGACGAGATGAGAGAAGAAGGCTTCAGTCCATCAAATTTCTCAGAGCTAAAGGAGGAATTACGTACCCAGCGCAAAGAAACTAAAAATCTTGAAAAAAAAGTGGAAGAATTGACGGCTAGAGTAATTAATGCAGAGAAGGTCATAAACGAAATGAAAGAGATGAAAACCATGACACGAGAAATACGTGACAAATGCACAAGCTTCAGTAACTGACTCGATCAACTGGAAGAAAGAGTATCAGCGATTGAGGATCAAATGAATGAAATGAAGCGAGAAGAGAAACCAAAAGAAAAAAGAAGAAAAAGAAATGAACAAAGCCTGCAAGAAGTATGGGATTATGTAAAAAGACCAAATCTCCGTCTGATTGGGGTGCCTGAAAGTGAGGGGGAAAATGGAACCAAGTTGGAAAACACTCTTCAGGATATCATCCAGGAGAACTTCCCCAACCTAGTAGGGCAGGCCAACATTCAAATCCAGGAAATACAGAGAACGCCACAAAGATACTCCTCGAGAAGAGCAACTCCAAGACACATAATTGCCAGATTCACCAAAGTTGAAATGAAGGAAAAAATCTTAAGGGCAGCCAGAGAGAAAGGTCGGGTTACCCACAAAGGGAAGCCCATCAGACTCACAGCAGATCTCTCGGCAGAAACTCTCCAAGCCAGAAGAGAGTGGGGGCCAATATTCAACATTCTTAAAGAAAAGAATTTTAAACCCAGAATTTCATATCCAGCCAAACTAAGTTTCATAAGTGAAGGAGAAATAAAATCCTTTACAGATAAGCAAATGCTTAGAGATTTTGTCACCACTAGGCCTGCCTTACAAGAGACCCTGAAGGAAGCACTCAACATGGAAAGGAACAATCGGTACCAGCCATTGCAAAAACATGCCAAAATGTAAAGACCATCGAGGCTAGGAAGAAACTGCATCAACTAACGAGCAAAATAACCAGTTAATATCATAATGGCAGGATCAAGTTCACACATAACAATCTTAACCTTAAATGTAAATGGACTAAATGCTCCAATGAAAAGACACAGACTGGCAAACTGGATAAAGAGTCAAGACCCATCAGTCTGCTGTATTCAGGAGACCCATCTCACACGCAGAGACATACATAGGCTCAAAATAAAGGGATGGAGGAAGATTTACCAAGCAAATGGAGAACAAAAAAAAGCAGGGGTTGCAATACTAGTCTCTGATAAAACAGACTTTAAACCATCAAAGATCAAAAGAGACAAAGAAGGCCATTACATAATGGTAAAGGGATCAATTCAACAGGAAGAGCTAACTATCCTAAATATATATGCACCCAATACAGGAGCACCCAGATTCATAAAGCAAGTCCTTAGAGACTTACAAAGAGACTTAGACTCCCATACAATAATAATGGGAGACTTCAACACTGCACTGTCAACATTAGACAGATCAACAAGACAGAAAGTTAACAAGGATATCCAGGAATTGAACTCATCTCTGCAGCAAGCAGACCTAATAGACATCTATAGAACTCTCCACCCCAAATCAACAGAATATACATTCTTCTCAGCACCACATCGTACTTACTCCAAAATTGATCATATAATTGGAAGTAAAGCACTCCTCAGCAAATGTACAAGAACAGAAATTATAACAAACTGTCTCTCAGACCACAGTGCAATCAAACTAGAACTCAGGACTAAGAAACTCAATCAAAACTGCTCAACTACATGGAAACTGAACAACCTGCTCCTGAATGACTACTGGGTACATAATGAAATGAAGGCAGAAATAAAGATGTTCTTTGAAACCAATGAGAACAAAGATACAACATACCAGAATCTCTGGGACACATTTAAAGCAGTGTGTAGAGGGAAATTTATAGCACTAAATGCCCACAAGAGAAAGCAGGAAAGATCAAAAATCGACACTCTAACATCGCAATTAAAAGAACTAGAGAAGCAAGAGCAAACACATTCGAAAGCTAGCAGAAGGCAAGAAATAACTAAGATCAGAGCAGAACTGAAGGAGATAGAGACACAAAAAACCCTCCAAAAAATCCATGAATCCAGGAGTTGGTTTTTTGAAAAGATCAACAAAATTGACAGACCGCTAGCAAGACTAATAAAGAAGAAAAGAAAGAAGAATCAAATCGACGCAATTAAAAATGATAAAGGGGATATCACCACCGACCCCACAGAAATACAAACTACCATCAGAGAATACTATAAACACCTCTACGCAAATAAACTGGAAAACCTAGAAGAAATGGATAATTTCCTGGACACTTACACTCTTCCAAGACTAAACCAGGAAGAAGTTGAATCCCTGAATAGACCAATAGTAGGCTCTGAAATTGAGGCAATAATTAATAGCCTACCAACCAAAAAAAGTCCAGGACCAGATGGATTCACAGCTGAATTCTACCAGAGGTACAAGGAGGAGTTGGTACCATTCCTTCTGAAACAATTCCAATCAATAGAAAAAGAGGGAATCCTCCCTAACTCATTTTATGAGGCCAACATCATCCTGATACCAAAGCCTGGCAGAGACACAACAAAAAAAGAGAATTTTAGACCAATATCCCTGATAAACATCGATGCAAAAATCCTCAATAAAATACTGGCAAACCGGATTCAACAACACATCAAAAAGCTTATCCACCATGATCAAGTGGGCTTCATCCCTGGGATGCAAGGCTGGTTCAACATTCGCAAATCAATAAACATAATCCAGCATATAAACAGAACCAAAGACAAGAACCACATGATTATTTCAATAGATGCAGAAAAGGCTTTTGACAAAATTCAACAGCCCTTCATGCTAAAAACGCTCAATAAATTCGGTATTGATGGAACGTACCTCAAAATAATAAGAGCTATTTATGACAAACCCACAGCCAATATCATACTGAATGGGCAAAAACTGGAAAAATTCCCTTTGAAAACTGGCACAAGACAGGGATGCCCTCTCTCACCACTCCTATTCAACATAGTGTTGGAAGTTCTGGCTAGGGCAATGAGGCAAGAGAAAGAAATCAGGGGTATTCAGTTAGGAAAAGAAGAAGTCAAATTGTCCCTGTTTGCAGTTGACATGATTGTATATTTAGAAAACCCCATTGTCTCAGCCCAAAATCTCCTTAAGCTGATAAGCAACTTCAGCAAAGTCTCAGGATACAAAATTAATGTGCAAAAATCACAAGCATTCTTATACACCAGTAACAGACAAACAGAGAGCCAAATCATGAATGAACTTCCATTCACAATTGCTTCAAAGAGAATAAAATACCTAGGAATCCAACTTACAAGGGATGTAAAGGACCTCTTCAAGGAGAACTACAAACCACTGCTCAGTGAAATAAAAGAGGACACAAACAAATGGAAGAACATACCATGCTCATGGATAGGAAGAATCAATATCGTGAAAATGGCCATACTGCCCAAGGTTATTTATAGATTCAATGCCATCCCCATCAAGCTACCAATGAGTTTCTTCACAGAATTGGAAAAAACTGCTTTAAAGTTCATATGGAACCAAAAAAGAGCCCGCATCTCCAAGACAATCCTAAGTCAAAAGAACAAAGCTGGAGGCATCACGCTACCTGACTTCAAACTATACTACAAGGCTACAGTAACCAAAACAGCATGGTACTGGTACCAAAACAGAGATATAGACCAATGGAACAGAACAGAGTCCTCAGAAATAATACCACACATCTACAGCCATCTGATCTTTGACAAACCTGAGAAAAACAAGAAATGGGGAAAGGATTCCCTATTTAATAAATGGTGCTGGGAAAATTGGCTAGCCATAAGTAGAAAGCTGAAACTGGATCCTTTCCTTACTCCTTATACAAAAATTAATTCAAGATTGATTAGAGACTTAAATGTTAGACCTAATACCATAAAAATCCTAGAGGAAAACCTAGGTAGTACCATTCAGGACATAGGCATGGGCAAAGACTTCATGTCTAAAACACCAAAAGCAACGGCAGCAAAAGCTAAAATTGACAAATGGGATCTAATTAAACTAAAGAGCTTCTGCACAGCAAAAGAAACTACCATCAGAGTGAACAGGCAACCTACAGAATGGGAGAAAATTTTTGCAATCTACTCATCTGACAAAGGGCTAATATCCAGAACCTACAAAGAACTCAAACAAATTTACAAGAAAAAAACAAACAACCCCATCAAAAAGTGGGCAAAGGATATGAACAGACATTTCTCAAAAGAAGACATTCATACAGCCAACAGACATATGAAAAAATGCTCCTCATCACTGGCCATCAGAGAAATGCAAATCAAAACCACAATGAGATACCATCTCACACCAGTTAGAATGGCGATCATTAAAAAGTCAGGAAACAACAGGTGCTGGAGAGGATGTGGAGAAATAGGAACACTTTTACACTGTTGGTGGGATTGTAAACTAGTTCAACCATTATGGAAAACAGTATGGCAATTCCTCAAGGATCTAGAACTAGATGTACCATATGACCCAGCCATCCCATTACTGGGGATATACCCAAAGGATTATAAATTATGCTGCTATAAAGACACATGCACACGTATGTTTATTGCAGCACTATTCACAATAGCAAAGACTTGGAATCAACCCAAATGTCCATCAGTGACAGATTGGATTAAGAAAATGTGGCACATATACACCATGGAATACTATGCAGCCATAAAAAAGGATGAGTTTGCGTCCTTTGTAGGGACATGGATGCAGCTGGAAACCATCATTCTTAGCAAACTATCACAAGAACAGAAAACCAAACACCGCATGTTCTCACTCATAGGTGGGAACTGAACAATGAGATCACTTGGACTCAGGAAGGGGAACATCACACACCGGGGCCTATCATGGGGAGGGGGGAGGGGGGAGGGATTGCATTGGGAGTTATACCTGATGTAAATGACGAGTTCATGGGTGCAGCAGACCAACATGGCACAAGTATACATATGTAACAAACCTGCACGTTATGCACATGTACCCTACAACTTAAAGTATAATAATAATAAATAAATTTAAAAAAAAAAATGTAATAAACATTAAAAAAAAAAAAAATTTTTTTTTAAGAGATGAGGTCTTGCTGTGTTGGCCAGGCTGGTCCCAAACTCCTGGCCTCAGGTGATCCTCCTACCTTGACCTCCCAAAGTGCTGGTACTATTGGTGTGAACCAACACACCCAGCCCTCAAGATAGATTAAAACAAAACAAAACAACAGCAACAACAACAAAAAAACCCCACAAAAACCAACAACCCACACACAATCCCCAAGATTCCAAGCATTGGGAAAAGCTTCTTAAAGAGTTGAATTATAACAGATTCAGGGCATTTTTTGAATATCCCTAATGAGGAAGTAATATAGAGTTAATGCTTTATAGTTGAAGGCTCAGTTCTACTACTTACCAGCCAGGAAAGTCACACAGAGTGTCTGAACCTCATTGTCCACATCTCTAATACAAGGGTTGTAATAACACTTATCCTTTACAACAGACAGTTGTTATAACAAAGATAAAATGAGATCAATGAAAGCAAAAGTATCTCTCTATCATTGTCATCATTGTGATCATTATTCCTTCTCTCCCTAGAAAAATACAGATTCCCCAAGAGATACCCAGGAAAGTGCCTACATATTTTTAGGGTATAATTCAACCCTTGGTGAAACCTTGAAAAACTGGAAATATGTAGGTTTGCTTTCAATTTCAGCAGATTGTTATCACCAAAGCTGCAGCATTCCGACATGCTGGTTATGCACTGCACAGCTCCAGGGGACACCATTCATGTGATTCAGGACCCATAGCTGAAAACTAAGGTTTAGTAGGTGAAGATTTCAGATCCTACCTTCTGTAATAAACGCGTAAATGGTTAAGCAAACCAGATAGCTAGCTATCCAAACAATTGGCACGTGGCCCTCATATTTTCAAATAAATTTGAGAAGTGTAAAAAATTCAGTGAACAAAAAGGATCTCTATTCTGGAGATGTAGCTAAGCCTTTTTTATTATTCATTTATTTATTTATTTACTTTTTCATTAAAAAGCTAAGCCTTTTTTATTATTCATTAATATTTATTATAAATAAATATTATTAATTTAGCCATGGCCCAGGCTAGAGTGCAGTGGCGCAATCTTGGCTCACTGCAAACCCTGCCTCCCAGGTTCAAGCAATTCTTGTGCCTCAGCCTCCTGAGTAGCTAGGATTACAGACGCCCACCACCATGCCCAGCTAATGTTTGTATTTTTAGTGGAGACGAGGTTTCACCATGTTGGTCAGGCTGGTTTCAAACTCCTGACCTCAGGTGATCCACCCGCCTCAGTCTTCCAAAGTGCTGGGATTACAAGCGTGAGCCACCACGCCCAGCCAACTGACCCTTTTTTTTTTAAAGTGATAAAAGATATATACAAATACTACAACTAAAAAGAGACAACAAAAAGTGGAGGAATTTTAGCTAAAAAAAAAAAAAAAAAATCCCACTTATTTGGAAAGGTATCCAATCTTATTTTACTACAAAGAAAGTGCTAAAAATACATTAAGTCCTACCTCCAATTCTGATATCAGCCACAACAGAAATGTCTCCTAAAATGCAAATTTTAAATAGTGTCCTAAGAGAAAACAACACAAAGTTTCTTCCTCATGCAAATGAATTTTGCCCTCAAAAAGAGGAGACTGTGATACCAGAGCCTCACCTACTTGAGGGCAGGAAACTTTGACCCTAGACAAATTTGGACATTTTCCAGAAGTTTTCGCTCCTAAAGTATATGCAGTTCCAACCAACAACTCAAAGCAATTTTTTTTTAACTTAAAAGTTATCCCAATCTTTGTCTGAAAGAGTAAACACATTAAAATAACATGAACATTCTAGAGCGAAATAAAGTAGGGAGCTAGCTCTACCAGGCACTAAAACATATCATAAAGCAAGCTTGTCTAACCCATGGTCTGAGGGCCGCGTGTGGGTCAGGATGGCTTTGAATGCAGCCCAGCACAAATGTGTAAACTTTCTTAAAACATTATGAGGCTTTTTTTGCCATTTTTTTTCTTTTAGCTCATCAGCTATTGTTAGTATATTTTATGTGTGGCCCAAGACAATTCTTAAGCCAAAAGATTGGACACCACCTGTATATAAAGCAATACTAATTAAAACTTGGTGGCACTGGTATGTGAATTGAGTTGACAAAGCTCTCCGTGAAACATAATAACCTATAGTTAAATTCTAGTATGTATAAAACACAGTTAAAAATTGTATCACAAATCAATTCACTCCACATTACTCTCACTCCACATTACTCTCCTTTATTTACTTCCCCTTACTTATTTCTATCATAAATTATCTTACTTATTTGCTTGTTTATTATCCGCCTTCTGTTTTAGAATGAAGGAAACATTTAGGATAAAAACTCGTATGTACACTAAGAATATAGCAAGGGAACAATAAGCATTTGAGAAAAGATTAAAAGAAAATACATAGATTTACAACATTGGGGTGATGGGGATGGATTGTGTCTTAATTTCCTTCATCTTTTTTTTATTATCCACATTTCCTGTAATGTGTTTATACTGCTTGGTGATTAAGACACAGATAGAAAAAGATCATATGTTTTTCAGAATCCACTAAACTTCCTGGCATTTTAATAAAGAATTTCAGTCTTAATTTTCAGAAATTGTAGCAACAGGTTTTGCCAACAACTACCCTCACAAAAATCTCTTGGTTAAAAAAGAAGGGGGAAAAAACAGAATAAAGCAAAAAAGAACTGAAAAGGAACATCAGGATGGTGGTTCATTAGAGTGCTCCTAATCACTAAGGATAACACTTGCATTGGATTATTCGTTAAAGCTGCTGATTCACAAAATATAACTGTGGTGGGTTTCTATACATAAACATCAGCGCCCATCAAGACCTATCAAAGATCAGCTACAATAATAAAAGTTCTTAGAATTATCTGGCCCAGGCCATGTGCGGTGGCTCACACCTGTAATCCCAGCACTTTGGGAGGCTGAGGCGGGCAGACCACGAGATCAGGAGATCGAGACCACCCTGGCAAACACGGTGAAACCCTGTCTCTACTAAAAATTAAAAAAAAAAAAAATTAGCTGGGCGTGGTGGCGGGCACCTGTAGTCCCAGCTACTAGGGAGGCTGAGGCAGGAGAATGGCATGAACCCGGGAGGCGGAGTTTGCGGTGAGCTGAGATCATGCCACTAGTCTGGGCGACAGAGCGAGACTCCGTCTCAAAAAAAAAAAAAGAATTATTTGGCCCAATGCCACAGCCAAGTGCATGATGAACAGAGTCTGCAGCCCAGTAGTTAATTGAGAATAAAAGGCCTAGGGTCTATATGTTCTGCAATTTTTATAATTTCAGTGGTATTCACTTTTTCTTTTTTCATGTAACACTCCATGCTATGGTTTGAATGTTTGTGTCTCTCAAAAATTTATGTTGAATCTGAATCCCTAGTGTAGCACTATTAAGCGGTGAGATCTTCGAAAAGTGATTAGGTCATGAGGGCTCTACCCTCATGGATGGAATGCATGACTATGTAAGAGGTCTTGTGGGAGTAAATTCATCTCTACTCATTCTTCTGCCATGTGAAGACACAGCATTCATCTGCTCCTGAGGACACAGCAAGGCGGCGCCATCTTGGAGGCAGAAAACAAGTGCTTACCAGACACTGAATCTGCCAGCACCTTGATCTGGGACTTCTCAGCCTCCAGAACTGTGAGAAATAAATTTCTACTATTTGTACATTACCCAGTCTAAGGTACTTTGTTATAGCATCAAGAATGAACTAAGACACTCCACAAAAGTTTTCCCAGCCTAAGGTTCTCACATCTGTTTCTTCAACTCCATGGTGATCTACTTCCTGGAAATCACATTTCTCTCTTTCCAGGCCCTCTCCTAACCTTGTCATACACATGGACCTTGGGCCTCTCAGAGATCCCCAAATCACCTCTGGTTTATCTGAGTTTCATATGTTTTTCAACTACCTAGTCTCACCTTGATGGATAACGTCATTTACTTTTTCTATAAACAGTTACTGAGTGCCTATGTATGGTAGATTCTAGCCATTAACAAGGGATGCCTCTTTTCTTAGAGCCTGTAGTTTGCTAGAAGAACCAAGCAGAACCAAGTGAACAAACAAAGTAAGTATAAATTTTGGCAAGTTGTAGGAAGGAAACAAATAGGATTGCCTGTGAGGATGATTTGGGAAGGTCCTCTGAAAAGGTAAGATGAGATCTGAAGTATGAGGAGGGATAGCCTGGGGCAGGAAAAAGCACAGCTTATTTGAAGGCTTATATAGCTGGAGTATCATAAGCAAGGAGCTAAGTGGCACAAAAAAAGATGAGTGTGGTTGGAAGATGCCAGATCAAGCGTGGCCTTATAGGTCCTGGTAAGGAGGTTGGCTTTTATTTAAAGTGCAATTTGAAGCAATGAAAAAGCTTTAATCTGAAAAACAACATGTATAATTTACTTTTAGTTTTGTTTTACTCTTTTCCTTTACTTATCAGTTCTCAAAATAAATGAGTGGGTTCCTAAGGATTATTTCCGTATAAACTTTATAATGAGTTTGTCAATATCCATAAAATAACTGGGTGAGATTTTGATTGGAATTGTATGGAATCTATAGATTAGGTTGGGAAAAGCTGACACCTTGACAATATTGCATATTCCTATCTATGAATATTGAATATCTCTCTCTCTCCATTTAGTTGTATCCTTGATATCTTTTAACACAGTTTTTTTAGTTTTCCTTATCCTGCAACCTTGCTTTAATCACTAAAAAAGTCCAACTTTGCAGTAATCACTAATGAGTTTCTTTTTTAATGATTCTTTGGGGTTTTCTACACAGGCAGTCATTTAATATCCTTCAGAGTTTTTTTTAGTACATCATTATTAACTCATGAATTTAAACATTTTGATCTGGTTCAATCTCTTATAATTACTATTTTATCAATACTTAAATTATCCTTTCTTGGGCCAGTGGGATTCTCTTTAAGTGGCCTCCTGAGTCCTTTTGACATGACCTCAGTAGCCTTGAATTGCTTCACTGCTAACTGGTATGACAAGATATTCAAGGCTAGTCTTTCACATTTCTTGCTCCAGACCTGTAGTCAGCTTATTCTCCAAGTTGCCCTAATTTCTTTTATTGGAAAATTGTAGTTAGAAGTCACAATTCTGGATGTTATTTTAAAATAATCCTTGCTTTTATGTGAAGAATGAGATAAAAGAAAGCTGAGTGGAATCGGAGAAACTGGTTAGGAGGCAGTGTGTGTTACCCCCAGTGAAGAGACAATGGCAATCTGGACTGTGTTACTGGCAAAGAAATTGGAGCGAAATGGGTGAATTTGAAATATATATTCGTGTCATGGCCAATGAACTTGCTATTGGGTTAGATGTGGGGAAATAAAAGAAGAGAAAAACTTGAGGACAACTTTCAAGTTATTGGGGGAAGACAGACGGAGCATATCATCAGAATAATGACTCTTCTGGGATAGACACGAAGTGGAATATTAAATCCCTATTTCAAAATCCTAGTGGCTTAATTTTATTGTAAATATATTATACAAATACTGTTTCAAAAAATCCCACATACTTTGTAACTGTTTATATTACTTTGTCTTCTCTTGCAGTCCTTGTTGACTAAATCTGCAATTTAGCAGTTGCAAGCAATATGTTCACGCAGTCTAATGGTCTGCCTTTTTCCATGTAGACAATTTAAAATATTGCTTTAAAGAGTACTCAATATACAATAAAAATATTTGACATACAATAATTTATTTAAGTATTTGGGGGTATTTCAGTTGCTTCCAATTTTTAATTACTGTATTTTAGTTAAGACTCAGTTATAAGCAACAAGTGATTTAAGTTACTTTAACTTGAAAAAGGTGATTTATTGTAAAGATAGAAGGGTATGCCATGGGGTCAAAGAATAGGAAAGTAGTTGGGCATCTGGAAGGAGACAGAAATGGGTCGGCCTTTTCTTTGTTTCTTACCTGTTTCTCTTGGTAAATCTGTTTTGTTCTTCTTTCCTTTACCCTAATTACCTCTTTGTAGGGGAGTAGAGTTACCTCATAGCCTGAGATTATTTTATCACCCTGACCACATACAAAGACTAACCTGCAATTCTCTGGTCTAGTTTCACATTCTAGCTTGTGTTAGACTGATTTCTGGTTGAACTGTAGATCAGGAGGTGGGATTACCCAAGACAAACATGGCTGCTAGCGACTCACCCTCTCGAATGGGAGTGGGAGGAGTTCTAGGGAAGAGAGGATGGCTCATGGGCTGGGCTGACCCCTAAAAGATGTCTCTGTATTTTGAATAATGTTACTATAAACAAATTTGCAGAAGTTACTTTTTTTCTTTGTACATTCATCGAGGCAAAATTACGGGGTCTCAGAATTGGAACAGTTTCATGACTTACTCCCTATGCCAGCCGGGCTGTGTTGATGACATGAGAGGAAATAAGGAAGTTAGGAAATACTGGTCTGGCAACTCTCAGGAAACTCTTCCTTATCTCCATGATTCACCTTTTAAATCACTGCCTCTTCTACTCTCAGTAAGTACCAGAATGAATATATGCTCTTCACTTTTGTTTTTTTTGTTTTGTTTTGTTTTGTTTTGTTTTGTTTTGTTTGGTTCCCTCAGTAATGTTTGTTGAACAGAAGAAATTAGAGGGCAATCCAATCCGATGCTCATGTAGTAGCATCACATCATTAAGGGAATTATGAAGTCACAAATTAATTTCTTCTCACAAATAAATAACCCATACCCTCTAATTTTCTTATTGGTCCCATTGTTCAATTCTTGTAAGCACTTTTCTGGTCTTTGCCATCCTCTTTCTAATTTCTCCCCTCAGACTGATGATCTGAAAACATCCCCTTCAGAGTACAATACTAAGAAATGCTCATCAGCATGAACTATTAATTTCTCTGAGTAAATGATAACTTTCAAGGATATTGATCACCTAAGTACTTTACATTTTTTTCACAAAAGTTTTTCCACAATTTTTCCACATGGTTCATTTTCAGTCAGGTCCAGAATTTTAACCTACCCTGGGATTCCGTAGCTCATGAATTTGGGAATTGGACAGGAGTCGGTACAAGATCACAGGAATTGGGAGGAAGAGTAGAGAGAAGCAAGTCCAAGGATTTCCCAGGTCAACGCTGTCCAGGATGACATGGGTTGGTAGACCCTGAAAGAGGCCACATGAAGGCAGATAGGAAGTGAGATGTCAGCCAGTTGAAAAGATGGGAGGCATCCAACTAAACTAGAGGAAATGGCAAAGTATGGCCTCTGAGCAGGATAAGTAGCTACTGAAACAAAGGGTCCTGACTGGGCAAGGAGGCAAAAGCAGGCATGGGGTCCAGGTGTCCAAATGGGAGTCAAAGGGGTAAATAAACCTGGTCCAACCAATGGACCAGGCAGATAGCCAAAAAGGTTTGATCCCATATATTGAGGGAAGTATTTGACATGTGTTTTCAATACATTAAAGTGCCAAAAAATTGACCTTTTTCTTCACTCTATTGTGATGTCCCCATGTTGCTTTATTAAAATAGTGTAATTCAGAATTCACCAAGAGCCTGACTCTTGGTTCAAAGCCTCATCCTTCTGTCCTGTTTTTAAATGCAAGTGAAGAGGGCTGACATAGTCTGGCAGGCATGTTTTTGTGCGCAGCAAGACAGAACTCGTCATGTACCATTGTCTGGGGCTGCAATGTCCTCTGGAGGGTCACACAGTCCTTAAAATTTGAGTATTTCCACAGTTATAATGGGGAATGAAGAAGTCCTTTCCTCATATCATTCATTGTTTTACACACCCCAACCTAATTTTAAGGGTACAGAGGGAATGGCAGCTGGTTTCTGAGTTTGTAGGAAAAAGTACTAAGAGCAAATAAGTAGTTGGGAAATTGTCTTGACATTTATGGAATGAACGAGGCATTATTGTGTAATAGAGGGGCTTATAACTGTTCTGGGAACACTATTCCAGTGTGTTAGAGATGGTTGGCCATTTATTTTAAAGAATTAAAAGAATAGCAAAAGCCACTCTAGCGGTTTCAGAGGAATAGCTGTGGGAAAAACTTACAGAAGAGGAGGGGGAGGGGAAATGTATGAGGGCTATTAAGCAGCTGTCTGTTAAGGAACATTTAATTTAAAATAAGATAAACATTCATTGTGCTGTAAACAAACAAACAAACATTTTTTGCAACATTTTCATTCCCACCTCCTTACGTTGGTGTTTTCAGACTTTATTAGAGTGTAGTGTTGAAAAACGATGTGAAGCTCAGATAGATTATGGTTTTATTCCATTTGTCAGTATTGAGGGAAGTATTTGGCATGTGTTTTCAATACATTATAATTTTAAAAAATGCTTTTTTCTTCACTGTATTGCAAGTACCTCCATGTTGCTCTGTTTAAAATTGTATAGTTCATAATAGATTAGGAATTACTCTAATAAATATGGTCAAATTTCTCATTTGACACAGAACTGTGTGTTCTTCTGTCTTTGTTAGTTACTAGACCCCTCTGTGTACTTAGTTCTTAATAAATATTAAGTTATATATTTGCTTTCATGTCCTTGGCTAGAAATTACATGACTGGCCATACTCTGAAATTTTGTACCATTTTGGTTAATGCACTTTTTGTAATAATGAATCAAAATAGATTTATTGTCAAATGCTTTCTTCAATTCAAAGTACAGAGAAAGGAATTCCAGGATCTTGAAAGCGCTAGGGAAATGTGACTCTGTAATGGAATTGTGTCTAATGAAATCTCCAGGACCAACTGAGGAATGTTCTTCTCACCATAAACTCCAGAATTGGAAGAATTCTTTTAAAAGAGGAATATCTCAAATGAGATGTTATTAGCAATTTTAACAATTATTTCAATTATCCTGGGTTATGCATGATAACTTGAATCTATTAAAAGGAATGAATTGGGCTCTGAATTAACTAGATGGGACTATAATTTTTCAAAGCAGCGAACTCCAACTTGTATTTAGTAGTATTTTTTTTTACTATGTTTCTGACCTAGTTTCAGACATGGACTTGCAAACCCCAGGTCCCTAGGAGAGTAGGAAGAAAAGTTACTCACTTATATTCTGCAATTTATTACACTAATTTATGGTCCTTCAAGTCTGGGCAGGGGATGGGCTGTTGTTTTATAGAAGAACCTTTTTGTCCTTTGTTGGGGACATTTCCAGCAATTTAACAATTGACTCTAATAGAATCTTATGAATAAAACTAATGAAAACATGAAGAAATGAACTCTAGAGACCAAACATACAGTAGCTTATTGTTCACTCTCTGGAGAATAGAAATACCTTCTCTAACAAGGTACAATGGTGCAAACAGGAACTAACACTCGGGTTTCAATGCACCAGGCACTCAGGGTCAGGAGACGGCCAATACTGCTGACCTTAGTCAGGTCAGTATGAACAAACTCAAGAAACTGGATAAGGGAACAAATAAATGTGCTTTAGCTTTTGGATGAGTTCATATGATTATTAAAATTATTTTAAGAGAGAACAAATTATCAAATCTAGTTCTTTGTCCTTTGACCCATATCAATGCTTTTTTGTTTATTTATTTATTTATTTATTTATTTATTTTAGGGGCCTATGTATAATAAGCAGTGCTTTCTTCTCTTTCTGTAAGGCCAGTCCTTATTTTGATTACTGCCTTGGATCTTGGGGAGTATATGGCTAATATGAAAAGGAAGGATTAGTACAACTGAAATACCTAGATGGTTTTTAATTACCAAATTCTTCAATACGTCAAGCCTTTTACTGGAGTTGCAAACATAGAGAGACTCCACCAGGGCTAATTACTTCACTTGCCGGGGTCTGAGTGTCCTCACTTATACAATAAGGGGTATATGTGATCAGTGCTATCCAAGTCTGTTACCCATGCCACTGGTAGTATAGAAGATGACTGTAGGTGATAATGGACAATTACTTTAAGTGACCCAATCTTGGCTCACTGCAACCTCCACCTTCTGAGTGATTCTCCAGCCTCATCCTCACAAGTAACTGGAATTACAGGTGCCCACTGGCTAATTTGTGTGTGTGTGTGTGTATATACATACATATATATATATATATATATATATATATATATATATATATATATTTTTTTTTTTTTTTTTTTTTTTTTTTTTTTGAGATGGAGTTTCACTCTTGTTGCCCAGGCTGGAGTGCAATGGTGCGATCTCCACTCACCACAACCTCTGCCTCCCGGGTTCAAGCAATTCTCTTGCCTTAGCCTCCCGAGTAGCTGGGATTATAGGCATGCCCCACCACGCCTGGCTAATTTTGTATTTTCAGTAGACACGGGTTTCACCATGTTGGCCAGGCTGGTCTCGAACTCCTAACTTCAGGTGATCCACCTGCCTCGGCCTCCCAAAGTGCTGGGATTACAGGCATGCACCACTGTGCCTGACCCAACATTTCTGAATATTATTGTTTAGTAGTAAAGTAGGTAGTTTTTAAGGGAAAATTTTAAATAAATGATATAAGGATGACAAAACAGTGACACATTATTTTCTAATGAGTGATATTCGGGAGACACTAGACAAGCTAGTCCCTAAAGTATATTTTAGCTTTAAGTCTAAAGTGTCTATAATTTTTAAAGCTTTTCTTCCAAACTTTACTCAATTAATCTCACTAGAAAAGCCATAATTAAATAAAACAGATGAATGTTAAACAGTAGAAGTAGAAAGAAAGAAATGCCAAGTGCTTGGATAATTCTTAGACTTGAAAATCACTCAAGAATTAAAACTGGGCCAGGCATGGCAGCTCACACCTGTAATCCCAGCACTTTGGGAGGCCGAGTTGGGCGGGTCCCCTGAGGTCAGGAGTTCAAGCCCAGCCTGGGCAACATAGTGAAATACCATCTCTACTAAAAATACAAAAATTAGCCAGGCATGGTGGAGCGTGCCTGTAGTCCCAGCTACTCAGGAGGCTGAGGTGGGAGAATCACTTGAGCCCGGGAGGCAGAGGTTGCAGTGAGCCAAGATCGCACCACTGCACTCTAGCCTGGGTGACAAAGCAATATTCCATCTCAAAAAAAAAAAAAGAATTAAAACTAAATACCTTTCTTCTTACATAGGATTTTCATGCAATTATCTAAGCAACTTCATGCAACACTTTCATAAAAGCCTTTAAAAAATCCCCATCTTGAATTATAAATTCTGTAAATATGTCCCAAATGTTTATATTATGATCAACACTGGTGTTCTAAGAGAGTTGTAAATTCCATTGTGGTTACCCTTTAGCTGCTTGTTGAGATGGTGGCACTTATAAGAAAGGTAATAATAATACATATACTAATTTTGTTTCTTGAGTGCCCAGCAATAGCCTTGCACTTCATAAACTTTACCTTATGTAATCCTCACAACAACCCTACAGATGTATCAGTTCCCCTATTTGCAGGTTAAGAAACTGCAGTTCTTTGAGTTTCCTAACTTACTATTACTCAAGGGCTCACAGCTAGACTGTGGTGAGCATTTAAAAAAATGCTACATAGGTCTGTCTCATTTCTAAGCACATGCTTTTTCTACAACATAAAAGTTTTATGTAAGAGCTTTAAAGAAACATCCCTCTGTCTCTCTACATAGGAAATAAAGAGCCCTTTGGACTTGACCAAGAAAAGCTTTTGAAGGAACTCAAATTCTTGAAGAGTCAGTCAGAGACTTAGGCTGGAGAAGTAACTACAGGGTGGGTCACTTCAAAGAAATAAGTGGCTGCCCTAGATATCTGTCATCTCATCTTAACAGTTGATGCCAGCTCCCAGGGTCTCTGGATTGAGGCTCTTCCTCGCCTCTGCAGATCACCACTCCTGCCAGGGTAAAAGCTCGCTTCTTTCCTTCCTGCAGTGGCTTTTTCCTCCCCCACAACTTATCTGTTCGAATCCCTAGGTAGGAGCCTGCCCTCTTACCGCCCTTTCCACCAACTGTTAACTTTCAACAGACAGTCACCACGCTATTTGTCAAGGTAAAACATCACCCCCAACCTTCCGTCCCATTTTATCATCAAGGAGTCCCCTTTAGGATGCTCTTAAGAACTCAGAGGAAAACCGCCCATTCATTCCTTTTCTTTGATAATTCTCTATGTCATCCCAAAACAATGTGGGGAGATCTGAAGTTAGAAATTATTTCTGAAAATAAAATGACCAACCCTCCGATCCTCGCAAGAAAAGAAGTTTTTACATATATATATATTTTAAATAAATAGACCAAAAGAAGTATCTTATCAAGTGAGGAAATAAAACTGAAAACATCTCTGGTATTTGGAAAGCAGTCTTAATCATCAGGATGCTAAGGTGAGAAGGAAGCTACCTGTAGGCATACCTTGTTTAAAACACAATGGTTTCAGTTATAGACAGCTGACAGGTGCTGAGAGCAGTTGCTCAAGGGCAGAGAGCCCAGCAAAGAAACTATGGATGCAAATCCTTGGCTTAATCTCACTATAAATTATCTCTTATCAGCTCCTTTCTCACTCATAGGCAAAGCCCTGAAGGAGGTTGCATCCATAAGGTGCCTCTTCAAGGCCCCCCCGCCAACCCAATATATGGATTGACATTTTTATAGCTCAAAAATGGCTGAATATCGGGAACACCAATCTGTACCTTTCCTCCCCATGATAGGAGGTGGGATGTGCACTTCTGTATTTTACTAGGTCTCCGCCTCTGTCACTTTGCCTCATCCACACTGCACACTGCATGTCTGCATGTGGATTGTCCCTTTGCAGTGCCAACTCCCACATCCAGACATCATCTTAGCTCAGATTGACCCCTGAGCTTCAGCCTGGGCAGATACTCCGCTCTTTGGCCCCTGTCCTTGTGCAATCTGCTTGGGAGAGAGTTTTAACTTTACAAGGATCCCATCCAGAGAAAAGTAGGGACAGGATGTTCTTTAGGGAATTCCCAGCACTGAACAGGGCCCAGAGGGTCACTTAGTATACATATACACACCAAAGCACAGATGCCCTCACCCCTATTACATACTGTACACTGACGTTTTCTTTTCTTTTCTTTTCTTTCTTTCTTTTTTTTTTTTTTTTGGAGACAGAGTCTGTCTCTGTCGCCCAGGCTGGAGTGCAGTGGTGCAATCTCTCACTGCAACGTCTGCTTCCCAGGCTCAAATGATTTTCCTGCCTCAGCCTCCTAAGTAGCTGAGATTACAGGCGTGTGCCACCACACTAGGCTAATTTTTGTATTTTTAGTAGAGATGAAGTTTCACTATGTTGGCCAGGCTGGTCTCAAACTCCTGATCTCAGGTGATCCGCCTGCCTCTGCCTCCCGAAGTGCTGGGATTACAGATGTGAGCCATCATGCCCAGCCACACTGACATTTTCTAGTTTATTTTTTTCTATTTTGTTTTACTTTTTTAATGCATGTGGGTACTCACTAAATTTACGTCATGATCTGTGGATGGGCCATGACCTACAGCTTGAAAATTACTGCTCCATGGGGAAAATGTAGGCGAAGGCCTTCGGGATAAATTATTTGTACAAACGAAAACTTATTAAAGTGAGCTCCTTTGTTAAAGTGATCTCGCTTTCCTGCATGCCATGACCTGGTCCTTTGGTCGTATCTCACTCATTTTTTCAGGACCATGACCCAGCGTTCTGTGACCAAGGGGGCTGGATGGTGGCTTTCCGACCTTATCCTTGCCGTCCTTAGGCCTCCGCTCCCCAGCTTTACCCCGGGCTTTCTTGCCCCGTGGAAATGTATGTGTGCTGTGATACGAAATTGTAACTTCAGAGACTCAACTGTTTGCCATTTTAAGGAGTCTATGTTTTAATCTAATTCTAAACATTCAAGATGTATTTGGCACAGTTTATCTTAACCAATAACACCACACACAACAAGTGGACCCGAGCACTAACATCATCTCAATGATGAAGAAGATTGAGATTGAGAAATGGCAAAATTACACTTCCCTAGTATAATATTTTTCAATGTCTATTCTATTCTATGAGATTAAAACTAAGTTAGAATTTGTCTTCGTAACTTTTATTATAGATTGTGTTACTTATTTGTGGTATTTGATTAGTCAGTCTCCTCTGCTAGAGGAGTTCAATGAGAACAGAGATTATTTCGTTCACTCCCCAGCAACTAGCACACTGCTTGGTACACAGTAGTTTTCAATAATTATTTATGGAATGAATAAAGAATTCCCTTTAAGAAGACATCTGTAAGCTATTTTTTTCCCCACAAAGGCTTTAAACTTTCATGCCTTATAAGCTAGAGTAATGAATGTGGATTTGACATTGTATCTAAAAACTTGTAGGGTCCTACAAGTTTGGGTTATCTTTAGAATCCCAATTGGACCCAAGATTCAACTGTCACTTTCTAATTATGATAGCTGCCATCTATTGCAAACCTCACAATAACTCTAGGAGGTGGGTAGTAGTATTGTCCTCCATTTCGCAGAAGAGGAAATTGAGGCCCAGAAAGGTTTAATCTCTATCTCTTAAGGCAATGCAATTTTGACTTTATACTGCCCTTTTTGAAAGATCTTGTTATTCTAAAAAAAAACAAAACAAAACAAAACTTTTTTTCTCCCTATTCTTGTGAGAATCTTTTGTGCAAAGGGAGCATTAAGAAATGGCATGGAGAGGAATGACTTTAAAATCAAGTTACTCTGGCCGGGCGCGGTGGCTCACGCCTGTCATCCCAACACTGGGAGGCCAAGGCAGGCGGATCACTTGAAGTCAGGAGTTTGAGACCAGCCTGGCCAACGTGGTGAAACCCTGTCTCTACTGAAAATGCAAAAATTAGCCGGGTGTGGTGATGCATGCCTGTAGTCCCAGCACTCGTGAGGCTGAGGCAGGAGAATCACTTGTACCTGGGAGGTCGAGGTTGTAGTGAGCTGAGATCACACCACTGCACCCCAGCCTGGGTGACAGAGAGTGAGGTTCCATCTCAAAAAAAAAAAAAAAAGATTGGATATTAAGACAGAACTTTAAGGACCAGGCTAAAGCTGCTCTTGCCAACACCTAGATAACAGTGAAGGTTGACTGTTGGTTCTTCCACTTTCCTTCCACTCCTTCTTTTCCCTTGTCCAACCCCACCTCTGACCTTAGGAACTACACTGACATTCTATCTGCGTGCTCACAATGGAAAGGTGTCAATAACTAACGAAGTATTAGCTGATAACATTCAGGCAACAGTCCCCTTAATTTCCTCTCCCAGGTAGCACAACTAGGGCTTGGACAGCTGCTGGAGATGCCATGGTGGTCCAGCCACCAGGCGGAGCAAACCCATGGAATGATATTTAGGTGTAAAAATCAAAGAGGGAAATTACACAGATACCGAATGATCCTTTGGTGGCCAACTCTGATCTTTTATGAAGAAGAAGTTAGGAAACAGGGTGAGAAATAGATTTTAGGGCTACTGGAATTGATTATTTTGCAATGCTAAGGAATGGCGGGAAAAGGATTATACAACATAATGAGGGAGACCTGTTACTGGTCTTCCCACACTGACTCACTCTGACCCAGGGTCATTTCTTACCTATCTGGCCTGGTGATTTCACATAAAATATATATATACATATATGTATATAACATACACACATATATATGCAAAAATATATATATACATATGTTAAGCAGAAACTACAAAAACCCGAGTTCCTTTTTTTCCATGTCATGTAAAATAAATTTTTCTTTTCCTTCTTTTTTGAAAAAGAGAATACAGTGGCGATATAAACATCATTTTTTTTTAAAAACATGTAAATATTATAACTAACAAAATTTCTTCATTTTTGCTTGTTACTTCCCACATGCATCATTCAAATATAGTTTTATTTGTAGTGTACATACATTTTGTGCAGAAATATTTAACAGTAAATAAATCCACCCACTTGAATAAAAATCTGTGCTTCTATCTGTTTATTAAAATTTACTATATACATTGCCAGATCCTTTAATTTACAAATTCTCCACAGGTTCGTTTATTCTTCTTGTTTCCAGGAATGAAGGCTACTACAGGACATTAGACATTTTGCTTAACTTTTGGACTTGTGCTGTCAGGGAGATTTTACTTGTAAACTAAACCTGATACACAATTGAACCAAACAGGGCATTTACAACCACAGTGAATTCACAATAGCAAAGATATGGAATCAAGCTAAATGCCCATCAAGTGTGGAGTAGATGAAGAAAATTTGGTACCTATGCACCATGGAATACTATGCAGCCAGAAAAGAGAACAAGATCATGTCCTTTGCAGCAACATGGATGGAGCTGGAGATCATTATCCTAAGTGAATTAATGCAGAAAGATAAAACCAAATACCACATGTTCTCATCTGTAAGTGGGAGTTAAACATTGAGTGCACATGGACACAAAAAAAAGGAACAATAGACACTGGAATCTACCTGAGGATGGAGAGTGGGAGGAGGGTGAGGATCGAAAAACTACCTATTGGGTGCTATGCTTGTGACCTGGGAGATGAAATAATCTGTACACCAAACCCCTGTGATACCAAAGTTACCTAGATAACAAACCTGTGCATATACCTCTGAACCTAAACAAAAGTTGGAAAGAACAAACAAACGTAATAAATCAAGCCACAGTGCCTTTTGGGTTCTCCCTAGCTTTCATATGGCATCAGCTTTGACCACTCCATTACAGTTTCTCGTCTTGCAATGAGAGACCATCCATCTCCACCTTCTCAGACACTCTCTTGCCTGCTTTCCTGACTTCACATTCTCCTGGCGCCCTTCCTGCTTCTTCAGCCGTTCCTTCTCAGGCTCTTTTCTGGCTTCTCCGCAACACAGTCTTTAAATGTTGGGATTTTCCAGGCTTCAATTCAGGGCCCCCATTTCTTCTCTCACAATATTCTCTCCCTAGGGCAGTTCATGTATTCTATCTATTCTCATTATTTTAATGACTTCCCCACCCTCCTCTCTAGGCTCATATACCCCACATATTCACACTACCCCAGCTTATCAAACCGCCCACCTGCCATTTCCCTTGTTTTACTGAAGGTGGAAGATGCTGGTGGAAATAATCACAGAAACATCATAGAGCAAGCCATCTTTAAGAATTCTGAACTTTCCTCTGCCAGTGTTTATGGGAAGAGATAATGTCAATAACTGTGTTAGCCAAGGCTGCTCTTGTTGAATTATCAGTAAAAATAAAGAAGTCATTTGATCTGACAAAATGAGTGACAAAAGGGGTTTATCATCGTGAAACGGGTTCTGATAAAATGTTCAAACATCTGGCATTCTCTCAGAGTTGGATATCCCTTTCTGGTTTATGAAAAATGCATTTTTAGAAAATACCTGGCTTGAATTCCTTCCGTTTTGTTAATTTGGTAGGCAGTTCAAAATACTAAATAGTGTGAGTTAGCCAGTCTATTCAAGTGTTTTGAAAGGAAAGGAGTGTGCATTGAGTGGCATTACAGAACTAGAAAGCAAGATAATTTTATAATATTCCTTTAGATTTGCATTACTTTATTTAACTATACAAAATGTATGCAACTTCTTTATTATCACCATAATGGCAAAGATGAACAGACTTTTTTTTTTTTTTTTTTGAGCCAGAGTCTCACTCTGTTGCCCAGGCTTGAGTTCAGTGGCACAATCTCAGCTCACTGCAACCTCCACCTCTCGGGTTCCAGCGATTCTCCTGCCTCAGCCTTCTGAGCTGGGATTACAGGTGTGTGCCACCATGTTGGGCTAATTTTTGTATTTTTAATAGAGATGGGATTCCACCATATTGGCCAGGCTGGTCTTGAACTCCTGGCCTCAAGTGATCCACCCGCCTGGGCTTCCCAAAGTGCTGGGATTACAGGTGTGAGCCACTGTGCCTGGCCTAGAAATATTTATTGATTTAATTAATTACATGTGTATCTTTGGCTGTAGCATTATATATAAGGGTTCTCTAGAGGGACAGAATTAATAGGATAGATGTACATGTGAAGGCGAGTTTATTAAGGAGTATTGACTCACATGATCACAAAGTGAAGTCCCACAATAGGCTGTCTGCAAGCTGAGCAGTAAGGAAGCAAGTCCAAGTCTCAAAACCTCGCTGTAGGGAAACCAACAGTGCAGCCTTCAGTCTGTGGCTGAAGGCCCGAGAGCCCCTGGCAAACCACGGGTGTAGGTCCAAGAGTCCACAAGCTGAAGAACTTGGAGTCTGATGTTCCAGGGCAGGAAGCACCCAGCACAGAAGAAAGATGAAAGCCAGAAGACTCAGCAAGTCGACTTCTCCCACCTTCTTCTGCCTCCTTTATTCTAGCCGTGCTGGCAGCTGATTACATGGTGCCCACCCACACTGAGGGTGGGTCTGCCTCTCCCAGTCCACTGACTCAAATGTTAATCTCCTTTGGCAACACCCTCACAGACATAACCAGGAACAATACTTTGCATCCTCACTCCAATCAAGTTGACACTTAGTTTTAACCATCACACATTTTAGCAGCATGTTTCAATTGATCAAAAAGGAAATAGCTCAGATACATAATCAAGTCTAAGGGGAGCTGGGCTGAGTGACCAAGCAGGCCCTCCCAGAGCCCCTCAGTTTTTCTTTTAAATGGAATCATCCCCACAGCAGAAGTAGCATTTTTGCCTGAGTGTGTGGGGTGGTGGGGAGACAGGGACTTGTTAACATGCAAAGTTACCAACCCAAGGGAGCAAATACACCCATATATAAAAACAGAAACTGAGGAGAGCTGACACCGAGAAGGGTTGAATAACAAAACCAGGGTGCTTATATCAGCCATGACTTCTAGGCAAGATAGGAGATTTTTTAAAGATTGTACTAAAACTAGATGTTATAAACATCCTCTCTACTTCTATGAGAGCCTGCGGGGACAGCTCAACACAGAGCAAAGGATCAACTGAGAGAGAGAGAGAGAATTTCCTGGGTAACAGGTGGCCGCTGCAGGCACTTGCTGCGTGTGTATTGACAGAGGGAACACTTGCCTTCTGCTCCACACTCATACATATCTGGCTTACGACAGAAACACAGTCGACGAAGGCTCTGTTCTTAAAGGGAGCGCTTTGGGCAACTGCAGATGGAGAAAGAAAACTAATGAAGAGCCTTCATGCAAGGAAATGACCATTTTGATGATTACAGGCATGGATGAAGAACAGCATGGAGCCTAGAAGAAGATTCTTAATGAAAAATATCTAGGGGAAAGTAGATCCTGAGAGGCCAGCATGGACACAGTAACCTCTGTGAAATCTGGCTAAGAATCAAATGAAATCCTCAGTGAGATTAAAGGTTAACATCAGAACTGCCCTGTACATTTTTATACGTTTAGTAGATATACATTTTGATTGGGTTAACTATTTGGTTAACTCTATATTGTTAGCTGTCAGAGTATGGATTCAATCCGTCTGAACTTATTTTCTGAGGTGTATGTAAAGCTCTGAGTTAAAAAAATCTAGAGGCTTTGTTAAAGAAAGAAAGCTGTCCTTCATGAACCCCACTATCAACTGCAATCAAGACTCCAGAGTGGACAGACCAGCCTGGAGAGCAGTAAAACCAGGTAAGCAGCACCTCTTCAGGAACAGGGATGTGAGGAGGTTTATTCCTGCCTGCTCATAGTTGTTTTACTTCGAACTCGTAAGAATTGAGGTTAATGAACGTGACGGCTTCTGATTGTACAGTGAGAGGTTAAAGAAATAAGGAGAAGGACTAACAGAAGGTTCTTACTTTACCATCTGCCATAGTTCGGATGTTTGTCCCCTCTGGATCTCACGTCGAAATGTGATCTCCAGTGCTGAAGGTGGGCCTAGAGGGAGGTTTTTGGAGCGTGGGGGAGGATCCCTCATGAATGTCTTGGTGTCCTCCTCATAGTAATAAGTGAGTTCATGCAAGATCTGATTGTTAAAGAGTCTAGGGTCCCTCTTACTTCTCGCCTCCTTTTGCCATGTGTGTCACGTTCCACCATGAGTGGAAGCTTCCTGAGGCCCTCACCAGAAGCAATGCTGGTGCCATGCTTGTGCAGACTGCCAAACTGTAGCCAAATAAAACTATTTTCTTTACAAATTACCCAGCCTCAGGTATACCTTTTTAGCAGTGCAAAATGGACTAATACAGAACATTTATGCTGAGGAATGTGGTGTTGCTGTAAAGACACATGAAGATGTGGAAGCAGCTTTGAAACTGTGTAATGGGCAGAGGTTAGAAAAATTTGGAGGGTTCAGAAGAAGACAGGAAAGTTTGGAACTTCTTAGAGACTGGTTAGTCTTAGAGACTTCTTAGAGACTGATTGTGACCAAAATACTCATAGAAACATGGACAGTGAAAGCCAGGCTAAGCAGGTCTCAGATGGAAATGAGGAAGTTATTGGGAAATGGAGCAAAGGTCACGCTTGTTACACCCTAGCAAATAACTTTGCTGCGTTGTGCCTATGTCCTAGGGCTCTGTGGAAGGTTGAACTTGAGAGTGATGACCTAGGGTATCTGGTGCAGGAAATTTCTCAGCAGCAAAACATTCAAGAAGCTGAGTGGCTGCTTCTAACAACCTACATCAGATATGAGAGCAAAGAAATGACTTAAAGTTGGAATTCATATTTAAAAGGGAAGCAGAGTGTAATGTTTGGAAACATCACAACCTAGCCATGTAGTGGAGAAGGAAAAAGCATTTCAGGACAGAAATACAAGTAGGCTAAGGAGCAACCACTTGGTAGAGAAATTTGCATGATTAAAAAGGAGTCAAGTGCTTATAGCCAAGATAATGGGAAAAGTGCCTAGAAGGCATTTTGGAAATCTCTGAGGTAGTCCCTCGCATCACAGACCTGGAGGCCTAGGAGGAAAGAATGGCTCCAGGGGACAGGCTCATGGCACCTTGACCTGTGCAATCTCGGGACACTGCTCCCCCCATCCCCACTGGGGCTCAAAGGGTCCCAGGCACAGTTTGGGCTATTACTTTGAAGAGTGCAAGTCACTGTAAGCCTTGGCAACTTCCATGAAGTGTTAAGCCAGCAGGTGCTCAGAATGTAACAGCAAAGAAGGCTCAGCGGTTTCCACCTAGATTTCAGAGGGTGTATGGGAAAGTCTGAGTGCTTAAGCAGAAGCCTGCCACAGGGGCAGAGCCTCACAGAGAGACTCTACTTCCTCTTGCTCCTTTTTGCCATGTGATGCGCCTGATCCCCCTTTGCCTTCTGCCATGAGAGGATGCTTCCTGAGGCCCTAGCCAGAAGCAGTACTGGCTCCATGCTTTTACAGCCTGCAGAACTGTGAGCCAAATCCTTTTTTCTTTATCAATTGCCCAGCCTCAGGTATTCCTCTATGGCAATGCAAAATGCACTAACACATCACCTTTTTTACTTTTGTCTTTCACCTTTTCAAAGTATAGAAGGTCCTCAATTTATAGTGGTTTGACATACGATATTGTGGCTCTATGATGGTGTGAAAGGGAAATGCATTTAGTAGAAACCATACTTTTTTTTTTTTTTAGTTTACACTGATAAGAAAGATATAGACTTTATGTTAGATTATTTTGCCCAACTGCAGACTAGTGTGAGTGTTCTGATTGCATTTAAGGTAGGTTAGACTAAGCTGCGTTGTTCAGTAGGTTAGGTGTATTAAGTGCATAACAATGCATATCCTGTCAACAGACTTAAGATATTTTCAATTTAGGATGGGTTTTTCAGGATATAACCCCATCGTACATAAATCAAGGAACACCTGTATGTGTTTGTCCCTAAAAAACAGGCTGCAATCTCCCAAGACCACTGGCATCCCTTGCTGGGGATGGTGTGCAATGCATTATCACCTTCACTCCAAGGGAGTGATGACTGAGCTGAGAGTCAGAAAAACAGATTTTAGTTCATGTTCTGTACTAGCAGCTAGCTGGAATGACCCTGTTCAAGTCTTCTGATTTTTTCATGTCATTTCATAATCTACTTCTGCTGACAGTACTCTCCCCTCATCAGACCCAGGGCCCTTTCTAACTTGGCTCTTCCTACTCCCACTCTATTTAACTCTGCCTGGAGAAGCTCTCCATGGGCTGGACCCATAAACTCACCTGGGCTGGGGCCTCTTTCCAAGAAAGCCTCTGTCAGCTTGCAAAGGATCTAAGACATTTCTCTACTTCCATCCCCTCTCCCAGTCCCCCTTACTTATCTATAATTCCAATGCCTTCCAGGCCAAGTCAAATCCTGATTTCCCCAAGAAACATTGCCAGAGTCTCTCAGAATCTGTCCTCTGTCCTCCAGGGTGATTTACGTACATGTCTCTTTCTCCTGCTCCTGCTTAATTATGGATTCCTCAAAGGAGGGGTTAAATCTCCTTTGCCACAGCAAACATTTTGCTTTGTTGAGTCTGTTGGACAAAATAATTGGTTTGAACAAAATAATTTGTACTAAATTTGTATTAAATAAATGTCATTGGGATACATGTAGAAAATTTCTGTTTAGGTTATTTAATACACACACAACATATTCTAAGTGTTTCTAAAATGCCTTTATTGAGATATAATTTACATGCCATAGAATTCACTATGTAAAGTGTACAATTCAATGTTTTTAGTATATTCACAGGGTTATGCAACCATCACCAGAATCCAATTTTAGAATCTCTTTGTCTCTCCAAAAGGAAACCCCGTACCCATTAGCAGTCACTCTCCATTTCCACCTATCACCCAGCCCCTGACAACTACTCATCTACTTTCTGTCTCTATAGATTTGCCTATACTGGACATATAAATAGAATCATACAAGACATGGTCTTTTATGACCTAAGTTTTATGCTATTGAAACGCTCCGAAATTTTTCTTTTTGAAAGGTTGGCTCCTTTAAATAAACCTCTGGCAAAATCCATTCCAGAAGGGAGAAATCATTAATCAGGCAAGAGGAACACTGAATGACCTTTCTAAGGGTATTTGTATTTTAGCAGGGAATGACAACAACGTCGCACAAATACATGATTCTTATTTAAGAGGAAGACACTTTGGGCAAATGTAGAACACATCATAGGAGCAGTTGTCCCCTCCTAAGGCTGACTCTTGCTTCTGGCATCTTCTGCTCCTCCCAGTCCTCCAGCATACCCTGCTTGGAGAAATTGTCAAGCTCTTGGAAAGGGCCAAAATTCACTATGTACCTTCTCGCTAATAGGATGAGGCTGAGGGTTTTTTTTTTTTTTTTTAAATAACTCTTGAAAAGTTTCCTGAGAAGTAAACGTATCCTCTCTAAGAAATAAGTATAAATTTTTATCACCAATCTCATGTATTCTAAGATGCACATTTTTTCACACTTAAATGTTCCTCAAATTGGGATGCATCTTACAGTTGCTGCTGGCCTGGTGACAGTCAAGGAGTTGCCATTGCTTACAGGAGCACAAGCCTATTGTAGCTGTTCACAGGGCATTTTAATTAAGATGTGTGCCTGGTTGGTCCCACCCATGTGAGCTCCCAGGCTGCTGGCAATGTGTATGCTATGATTTGACATCAACATTCTACACAATGTCAATGTGTAGGAATTTCAGGAATACCCTGGCCTTATATTTTCCTGTTAACAAATGCACAAGAGTGATATGCAATCTAAAAATAACCTGTGTCTAAAGAAGTCTGAAGGAGCATTTTCAAACTGATTATAAAGAAAAAAGCTTATGTTAGAGTTTAATTAGGTATCTGTTCCTTTTCTTAGTGATACAAAAAAAAAAAAAATGATACATTTTACGATCTTCCATTCTGCATCTTAAACTCAGTATATCCCTGGTGTGTTATCTCAGTCTATGCTCTTCATGCATCAGAGAAGGGTTGTGAAATGAAGCAGAATTCTGACCGAAGTAAGGGGAGCTGAAAAAGGGAGCTTTGCTTTAGAAACTTTTGAGGTTACTTCTCATTCCCTGGTGCTTGTACAGAAGACAACAACAACAACAAAAATCATGACAGAGAAAAACAAGTTGGGTTACACAAGATTCTAGTGGGATTCAGTTTTCAGAGTGCTGGCAAATAGCCTGGAAACAGCTCTATAAGCTCCTGGAATCCTCCAGAGGACTGCAGAACTCCATAAACCATATGCTGACATCATCCCTGTCTGGGCATAGACAGGACCAGCAGCCACCCAGGAATGGCCTTAAAGAATCCCTAATGAATTAATCATCATAAAGCAGCTTGGAAGCAGGAGAACATGCTCATGCCGTCAGTCTGCCTTTGCCCAGGAGTTCCACCTCCCATTCACCAATTAACTTTACAGTTGCATCTGCCTTTCCTGCCAAGCTCTCCCATAAAGGAATTTATCACCTTCTGTTCTGCTTTTCTTCCCAAATGTGAATCAGAAACCAACAGCACTGTTTAAAAAGGCACTTTCAGCAATCCAATTATGCCCCCAAGCACCTTTACACAGAATGAGTGAGCTCTTCTGCCCGTCCTTTTGTGGCTTTATTAAACCCTGCTGGCCCAGAAGCTCACTGCTAGCTTGGGCCAATCATAATAAGAAACACTTGTTTATGTGCCAGGTACTGTTCTAAGGGTTTCATATATATTAACTCATTTCATCCTCATGACAATCCTTTGAGATCAGTACTATTATTATCCCGTGTTACAGATAAGGAAACTGAATCATAGAAAAGTTAAGAAACTTGCCCAGGGTCACACAGCTCCAGGAAGATGAGATGAGGGTTGAACCCAGGCAATCTGGCTCCAGAGTCCATGCTTGTAACCACTCCACATGCTCTATAATGAAGAAAGATGGTCAGACATTTTACTTTGCTTTTTTCTAAGTAAAGATGTGAAAGTTAGCTGGTCCTGTGGCGTTCACACCTTAATCAGTCTTGCTTGGAACTCAGTATATATAAAGGATCCAATCAGAGATGCCTTGTTTGAAATGTGGGTAAGGGCCTGCAGGCATTGCCCCTGTATGCCTTCCTGCTGAACCCCTGCAGTGGCCTTGGGTATTTCCTAGGACACCAGGGTCTTCCGGAAATCACAACGGGGAAACCTCCACCTAAATGCCTCTTCTTACAGATGAGTTACCTGAGATCTCCAAGCAGCCGGAGTTCCCAAGGCTGCAGAGCTCAGCAGGGGCAGAGCTGCTGGCAGAGCCCAGCTCCCCTGACGCTCCACCAGATTCTGGCTCCCTGGCCCCACCCCAGTATGCTGCCTCTGCATGTCAGTTAGCGCCTGCAACACCGCACTTAATGAGGACAAACAAATGTGCTCATCGCATTGAGTTCAAGTGTGAATGATGTGGTCTTTCTGCTCCTGCTTAGCAATCCTTTCTCTGGAAAGATCTAGGGCAGACACCACAGAGCTTTATACATTAACTTCCAGAGAGCAGGGGTGGGTTTACTGGGAAGCCCTCAAAATCAGAGCTGCAGCAGTTCCGATTAATCTCAATTAGTCTCATCTTCAAGGGAATTTCCACTATCACTATTATTTCATCCATGGATATTGTTTGGAAGCCTGTCCTTCTAACCTATCCCTAGTACGATAGGGGATAGAACCCTTAAACCACCTGAGAAATTTGGAAGGGCTCATGCAAGTTAGTAATATCTCTTTTTTTCTGGAGTATACATCTCCAGTTTCTTCTGTATGGATCACTTTGTATTTGCAGAGAGCCCACAAAGCGTCATTGTTTTTGAAAGCATTGCCTCTTGAAAATAAATCTGTGTCCTTGCCTCGCAGCAGGCGCTATCAAGACCTTTTCTGAGGGCTCAAACCAGACAGACGGAGTAAGTGGCCATGAAGTAGTAGTAACTTACAATTACTGCTGTGTATTTTTAAGTTAATAAATAAATAATTGTTCAATTGCAACACTTTCCTTTGTGCTAACTGAACTTTTACACATGGTGTACATCTACTGTGATAGTAGGAGTAATATCTCCCTAGGATATTATGAATAATACCACAGGCTGTACATCCACTGTAATATCCTACTCCTAGTAATATCTCCCTAGTATATTATGATATCACATCACAGGGTGTATACCCACTGTAATATTAGAAGTAATATCTCCATAGGATATTACAAATGATATCACAAGGTGCACACCAACTGTGATATTAGCAGTAATATCTCCTAGGATAGTAGGAATAATACCACCAGGTGTACCACTGTGATGTGAGGGTAAATATACCTAGGATATTACAAAATGGCATCAAAGTTGTACACCACTATCATCATGGGGTTATATGTTACAAATTATTATAGTTATATGCAGAATTGTACACCGCTGTGATGAAAGTAGGGTAATATCTCCCTCACGATGGCCCTGGATAATATAGGTGGGTACACCTATGATAGCATGGTGGTGGCGCACCCGCAGATGTGAACAACCTCTCCATAGGATGTGCAGGTAATCACAAGGTGCACCAGCTGCTTGTGCGTTAGCGGTAATATCTCCTAGGATAGTAGGAAGAATACCACGAATTTATTTTTCCCGCAGGTAATTGGAATTAATACCTCCCTAGGATGAGTAGATATGTCATGGCACTCCTCTGTGATGTGCTGAGTATTGCTCCTAGGTCATCTCCATGTATCACGGGGTGCCCTGTAAATATTAGAGTAATATCTCCTAGAATGTTGAACTCTGTATCTGGAGTTGTACCCACTGTGATATTAGGAGTAAAATATCTTCCTAGGAATATATCAGGGCCGTAACAGGTGCTCCTGTGATACTGAGGGAGTAATATCTTCCCACAGATATATCAGATAATATCTACCTAGGATATTATGTATAATATCATAGGGTGTACACTCACTTTGGTATGAGAAGTAATTTCTCCCTAGGATATTATGAATAATATCACATGGTGTATACCCACTGTGATATGAGGAGTAATATCATCTCCCTAGGATATTACAAATAATATCACAGGGTGCACACGAACTGTGATGTTAGATGTTAGGATATTATGAATAATATCACATGGTGTATACCCACTGTGATATGAGGAGTAATATCATCTCCCTAAGATATAATGAATAATATCATAGTGGGTGTACACATATGGTATATACCCACTGTGATATTAGGGGTAATATTTTTCTAGGATGTTATGAATGATATCACAGGGTGTACACCCACAGTGATATTAGGAGTAACATCTCCTAGGAAGATATTACTCCTAATATCACTGTGGGTGTACACCCTGTGATATCATTCATAATATCCTATTGATATATTACTCCTAGTATCACAGTGGGTGTACCTGACATGGTCATTTAATAACTTTTTTATAACTCCAGTCACATGCATAAAAAAATCGACATTGGCCAGGCACGGTGGCTCACGCCTGTAATCCCAGCACTTTGGGAGGCTGAGGCAGGCAGATCACAAAGTCAGGAGATTGAGACCATCCTGGCTAACACGGTGAAACCCTGCCTCTACTAAAAATACAAAAAATTAGCTGGGAGTGGTGGCGGGTGCCTACAGTCCCACTCCTTGGGAACTAGGGAGGCCAAGCTTGCAGTGAGCCGAGATCATGCCACTGCACTCCAGCCTGAGCGGCTCCAACCTTGAGACTCCATCTCAAAAAAAAAAAAAAAAATCGACGTAGACTTGCCTCCCTTTCTGACATTGTCTGATGGTGTTTTGATAACTTTGATAGTGTGATACATTTATGCAGGATAGAAGGAAAAAAGGAAATAATCATATTTTTTGCTCATTACTGATTTTTTAAAAATCCTCCCTTCCTCTGCCTGAATAGATGCGTTATATTAAGAGTCAAATGGCAACCACTGTATTAGGTTCGCATCTCTGGCCATCTTCAGATATGTCTGTCTTTGTCTTTTGTAAACTTAGCCAAGTTATTTATGCTCACACTTAACTTCTCTCTAGAAATAATGCCATTCCAGTCATTAAGAAATAGGAATTCTTAAGAGAGAGAATTCACAGGTATGGCATTATTGTGGGGAAATTGAGCTGCTTATTTATAAAAGACATTATTAACAAAGGAAGAGAATTCCACTTTATGTTCAGATGGCTATTTTCTTGGATCTCATGCAAATCTTGATGTCATAGTCTGGGGCAGGAATGAGCACCAAGTAAATGCCTTCTTAAGTAGATGCAGCCAAGTATAAAAGAAAATATATACTGTCCCTTAAAATTTAGTCTATGGACCATAAATGCTATTAGAATTGCCTCATTTCTTCCAGCAGTTTTCTAATCTAATTGCCGTAAGTGGAATACTTTCAATACACAGATGTTCAGTCTCCACCCAAGACCTCCTAGGTCAGAATCTATTGGGATCTGTCCCAAGCAGTGTGTGTAAAGGTTTTCTGCTATGCCTACCCTAATTGGCTAAGAACAACAACTGTCAATGGTTCATCCTTTGATATCCTTTAAAAAACAAAAACAAAACAAAAAAACCCTAAAGCATTTTTGTAACTTTTTATAATGTTTTCTTGATTCCACTGATGCCAAAATTAATTTTCCTGGTTAAAACATCACAACTCCAGGCTGGGCCTGGTGGCTGGTGCCTGTAATCTCAGCACTTTGTGACGCCAAGGCGGACGAATCACAACTTCAAGAGATCAAGACCATCCTGGCCAACATGGTGAAACCTGTCTGCACTAAAAATACAAAAATTAGCTGGGCATGGTGGTGTGTGCCTGTAGTCCTAGCTACTTGGGAGGCTGAGGCAGGAGAATCGCTTGAATGTGGGAGGCAGAGGATGCAGTGAGCCGAGATCCTGCCATTGCACTCCAGCCTGGGCAACAAATTGAGACTCCATCTCAAAAAAAAAAAAAAAAAAAAAAAAATCAGAACTCCAGAAGATGATTTGAAGGGTAAAATTGACAGCAAACGATCCTTGGGGGAAAAGACGGGATAGAAAGTTTGGGGACTTCACCAAGTTTCAATTTGAAAGAAGTGCAGTGTATGCAGGTTAAAACCTCTTGTCAACTGCTGACTTTATGAAATGACTTGGTGTCAAGCCAGTAGCAGACAGGTGCCTCTGTGCCACTAAGTATTGACTTGACCCTTGTCATTAACAGGCAGGTTTAAGCATAGTGGCCCGGCAGCACAGCCTCTGAGGCATGTAGATATTCCCTTTCCTGGGTGGGACCTCCAAACCTTGGGAAGAATTGGACTGAGTATCCGTGGAGAGGGCCTTCCAAAGCTGTCATTCCCAACCAGTGCTCAATTCCTTCTGGAAGCACATTTCCATACACACCCAGCATTGCTGATAAGACAGGTTGCTGTCCTGGAGTGTGAGCTGTGCAAGGGTGAGAAATGGTTAAACAAGGCATAAAAGGTAGGCAAGATTATACGAAGCTTAGGTTAACAGGTATTTTCATATGTCTACAAAGCCATTTTACACAAAAAGATCATTCTCCCTTATGTAAATCAACACCCTTTCAAAATGGAAAAACATGAAATAAAAAGGAATCACAATAGGTTGAATATAGTCTGAGCTACGGTTTTCTATGTGCAGATGCCTGTCGTGAGTAGCTTGTAAAGTCAGTCACTGTGACCGTTCATGCATAGGCTTTGCTGATTTTACAAATACATAGTAATGCAGCCGCCTCTCCAAGGGCAGGCTGCAGCCTGACGTTTGCACAGCCAGCAGAAATAATTTCTTGTGGGAGATAGAATTTCGTCGTTTAGCAATATTCCATCAAAGGAAGCTGCACCCTCAGCCACACACGCTGTCTATTTCAGGGGAGTTGGCTGCCCTTCCCCTGGCTGCTTCCCTTCTAATTAATAGGCAGCCAGCAGGTAAATCAATGCATTTTACACAGGATGGCAGAGTAGATTCTGGATATCTCTATATTAGGAATATTTATTATGTGATGTAGCCACAAGGTTTTAAAACATATGTGTTGATTTTTCTTGATTATTGAAGTAAATCATGTTCAAGAAAGAAAGGTTGAAAAATAATAAACCTTGAAAAAATCATTCTTAATTCAGTCATTCAAAGATAACCATTCTAACATAGTAGTGTACTTTGTACCCTTTTTTTTTTTTACAGTATTGGCATTATAATATAAAATCAGTTTGCCCTTCTGCTTTCTTATGTAAAATTATCTTGTACATGCTGGACATTTAGTTGCTCCTTTTTGTGATTATAAATAATGTTCCAGTGAATATTCTTCTATGCAATGTTTAGTCTATATCTCTGATAATTTCCTTAAGGCAGAATTCAGGAGGTAGGATTTCTAGATCAAAAGATGTAAATAAATAAATAAACAGCATGGCATTTAAACAAAGATCTTCTGGGTTCATTGGAAAACACACTGCTGGGCTTACTGGTTGTATACTGCTGTTTCTGGGTAAGAAAAAACACTGCCATCCGCTTTCCTCATACCAACTCTTCTTAACACTAAGGTAGCAGGTTTGATGCTTTCTCTAGAGGGGAGATGATGGAATGAAGGGACCAATGCTGTCCAGCTTCCTCTGTTCCTTCTGATCTTCCTCTCATCTCTACCCTGTTCTGTGCCCTGGATGCTGATCTTTGTGAAATACATTAATGGGCTCCCTTTGCTCATGAATCTCAGTTGGGTTCAACCAACGGGAGACTCTGGCTGTGGATTGGAGAGGGGTAGGATGGAGAATAAGGGACTTTATTCCTCAGGTGCTCCCTGAAGAATTGTTGTGGGTTGTCTGCATCTTTTTCTTTTCTTATCTGCATTTTTTGGTGTCATGAAATATACATGATATTTACCATCTTAACCGTTTTTAGATGTACAATTCACAATGTCAAGCAACCATCGCTACTACCCATTTCCCAAACCTTTCATCATTCCCAACAGAAATCCATACCCACTAAACAATAACTGCCCATTATCCACCCTCCTCCCCGCTCCCGGTAACCTATATTCTACTTTCTGTGTCTATGAATTTACCTTTTCTATGTACCTCATATAAGTGGGAATCATATAATATTTGTCCTTTTATGTCTGGCTTATGTCATTTAGCATAATGTTTTCAAGGTTTATCCATGTTGTTGTATGCAGGAGGATTTCCTTCCTTTTTAAGGCCGAATAATATATTATTGTATGTATAGATGCCACGTTTTGTTTCTCCATTCATCTATTGATGGATTTGGGTTGTTTCCACCTTTTGGCTATTGTGAATGATGCTGCTATAAATGTTGATGTACAATGGCTGCATCCTTTTACAAGGCCAGAAATCCTGCCAGGTGGCCCTGTCCATTCAGCTACCCTGTGTTTGTTCCAATAACTGCTCCTTTTCCTTGGCCCTTTGGGCCTAAAGTGGTAGTGGCCCCCTACTGTTTATAATCTTAGAGTATGGTACCATCCCTTGTGGGTTTCTCTACACCCTATCCATGACTCTGTACATCTTCTCTATTAATTTCTTCAAATTACCCAGTTTGAGTATGCCATCTATTCTCTGCCAGGATTCTGACTTTCACAGAAATTTTGATGTAAACTGTCTTCACTTTAGACCTCTCAAGTTGTATCTGAGTATATGGCCAATGCATCCCATCTGTAGATCCTGACAAACATCTGGAACTTCAAAATAATACAGATGCTCAGGCCTCATTCCACTGCAATCGATTCAAAATACCTACTGCTATGACCTGGAAAATGTTCATTATAAAGATGTTTCTCAGCGATTCTAATGCTGGGAAGGTCTAACATGAGTCCCTGCCATTTCAACTCTTGTTTGCAGCCCTGACCCAACATGTAGTTCTAGGTCTATTTTAGGAACTTAGGCCAATTATCCTAAGTGAATTAATGCAGAAACAGAAAACAAAATACCCCATGTTCTCAGTTATAAGTGGGAGCTAAACATGGACACGAAGATGGAAACAATAAATACTGGGGATTCCAAAAGCCAGGAGAGAGTGAGAGGGATAAGGGTTAAAAAACCACCTATCGGTTACCAGGTTCACTACTTAAGCAATGGGATCATTAAAAGCCCAAACTTCAGCATACCCATGTAACAAACCTGCACATGCACCTACTGAATCTAAAATTTTAAAATGAAAATGGTTGGGTGCAGTGGCTCATGCCTGTAATCCCAGCACTTTGGGAGGCCGAGGCAAGCAGATCACTTGAGGTCAGGAGTTCAAGACCAGCCTGGTCAACATGGTGAAACCACTTCTCTACTAAAAATACAAAACTAATTAATTAATTAATTAAAATATAAAAGAAGAATTTAGGCCAGCATTTCTGAACTAAAATACCTAAGGTGAAAGTATTTGAAAATTAATCACACTTTACTCACATGTACATTCTAAATTCACTTTGTTTCATATTGGATTGTCTTCAAAATGATCAAGCTTTTAGGAAGAACAGAGAATTACTTTCATACCCAGAGACTGTCTTCTAAGCTGCCAAAATCTTGTCCATTTTTCTCCAGGCATCGTCTTACTGTGTACTAGACTTTTTATGATTACAATTCTATGGTAGCAGTAAAGTGCTAAGTCTGAGGAGATACCAGCATGCAACCTACATACTTCTAAAGGTTGCTTTACTAACAATACTTCTTGTGTATACCTCCCAAAGTGTACAAATACAGCTGTCCTGAGTAGAATGTCAAAAACCACACTAGATAGCATTTCCATTCCTTTCTGGCAAACTGGCTGTGAATCTGAAGAGTATTCAGAGATGAGGGGGAGCTGAAAGGCGAGATAAAAAACAGGCTTTATTTACCTCAATATTTTGCCAAAGGCAACTCAATTCAGAGTATTACATAATTGTTTGCTTATTACTTCATTTTTATTATCAACCCTGGGAGGTGGTAGATTTGAGTAATTCATTTAACTTCACTGATCTTCAATTTCTTCATCTTCAAAAAAGAGAGACAGAGAGACAGAAAATATTTTGCTGTACGAAAAAGCATCCAAGATCTTATCAAATTAAAAATTCTTGGTTCATGAGTTCTATATTGCAAATGAGAAAATGAGGTGCAAAGGGGTTTAAATGCCATCTCCAAGTTCAAAAAGTGATATTATAGCAGGATTAAGTTCAAATCCCAGCCTCCTGGTTCCTAGCAGAGTACATAGGCCAAAACAAAGCCAGTCAGAAGGTTAAGGGGAATTTAATTTGCAGTAAAATAAATCAACAGCAAAAAGGGAGAGGAAGCAAGCAAACAAGAACCGATGCTGCAAATACTGGCTTTCCCTCATCACTGGCTAGACTGAACAGGAGTGTGGTTGCCATGGTTAATGCAACCACTAAGTCCTGAGGTTTTAAAAAAATATTGCAGATCAGGTGTGGTGGCTCATGCCTGTAATCCCAGCACTTTGGGAGACCGAGGCGGACAGATTGCCTGAGTTCAGGAGTTCAAGACCAGCCTGGGCAATATGACAAAACTCTGTCTCCACAAAAAATACAAAAATTAACCGGGCATGGTGGTACATACCTGCAGTCCCAGCTACTGGGGAGACTGAGGCACGAGAATCACTTGAACCCAGGAGGCAGAGGTTGCACTGACCCGAGATCATGCCACTGCACTCCAGCCAGGGTGACAGGGTGAGAGATCCTGCCTCCAAAAAAAAAAAAAAAAAAAGCAAAAAATGTTGAATACCTGTAACCTTAAGTGAACTGGATGGGAGCTATTAAAAATGGCCAAGAGGCCCTTGTCTGGTTCACTGTGGCATTCACTCAGTTCAGGTCAACCACTAGAAATAAGCCATGGCTCTAGATGCAATCTGAGTTGCTCCACAGCCAGATGGGGATTATTCACAGGGCTAAAAAGTATCCCTTCTCTGGCTTGATGAATCGTTCAACACTTAACAAACCTCTTTTGTCCTCTCATTTATAATATAAGAAGTTGATTTACTAAGTTTCTTTTTCCTTTTTTTTTTTTAAATGAGATGGGGTGGCGGTGGGGTCTCATTACGTTGCCCAGGCTGGTCTCGAACTCCTGGGGTCAAGTGCTCCATCCTGTCTCAGCTCCCCAAAGTGCTGGGATTACAGGTGTGAGCCACCAGTGCCTAGCCCAGAATCACTAAGTTTCCTTGCTGCTCTTTAACTTGAAAGATCAATAACCTTCATTTTCTAAGCATCTTTTTTGAGTCTGCAAGAGGCTGCCTTATAGTTGACAAAATTGCTTGCATAATAACTCAGACTATGAACTGTTGGTAAATCGAGTTTTTAATGTAATATTTAAATGTAATCACATTTGGGAATATCACATTTATCACTTGAAGAACTCAATCGTAAAACACTATCATAATCACTACAGCAAGTTGCTGTTTTTAACCAGAAGTGGTTAAGAGAGATAAATGTGCCAGGTGCAGTGGCTCACGTCTGCAATCCCAGCACTTTTGGGAGGCCAAGGTGGGAGGATGGCTTGAACCCAGGAGTTTGAGGCCAGCCTGGACAGCATGGTGAGATCCCATCTCTACAAGAAATTGTTTTAAAAATTGGCCAGGTGTGGTGGTGCATTCCTGTGGTCCCAGCTACTCAAGAGGCTGAGGCAGGAGGATCACTTGAGCCCAGGAGGTGGAGGCTGCAGTGAGCCATTTTTGTGCCACTGCACTCCAGCCTGAGTGATAGAACAAGACACTGTCTCAAAAAAAAAATTATTTTTAGCACGTAACGCATAACTTGTGTTTAGTTTAAAAATCAGAAATAGGACCAGTGAGGTGGCTCACACCTGTAATCCCAGCACTTTGGGAGGCTGAGTCAGGAGGATCACTGGACGTCGGGAGTTGGAGACCAGCCTGGCCAAGATAGTGAAACTCCATCTCTACTAAAAATAAAAGAATTAGCCAGGTGTGGTGGCTTGTGCCTGTAGCCCCAGCTACTTGGGAGACTGAGGCAAGAGAATCACTTGAACCTGGGAGGCAGAGGCTGCAGTCAGCCGAGATTGCGTCACCAGCCTGGGTGACAGAGCAAGACTGTCCCCCCCCCAAAAAAAAAAAAAATAAAAATAAAAAATACAGAAAATAAAAATTAGAAATAAGTTTCTACTGGGGGGAAGAAACCCAAAAAACTTCTGTTGCTCATAGGTACTGGTTTAGGAAGGTGTACTGCAGGTTGTCCCAAATACAGAAACATACTTTCACTTCTGCAGCCTGTGCAGCCTTTTACCAGCACTGATAGGTAACTAAATTTGAAATAATTTTGACACGCCACACCCTAGCATTAACTGTTGGAGCCACTGGCACTGGCAGGAACTAGAAGGCAGTACGGCCAAGCCCTAACATTTTTGGCTGTGAAGACAAGATAAAATGAAGCATGTATGCTCAGGACAGCTTCCTGGAAGCCAGGTGTTAGCTTTTTCCTGCCAGTGTCATTGTCAGATTCACTTTCTGCGTGTTTTGGGCTAATTGGATAGCACCGTGAGCCCACTGAGGCCTTATGTCTTCACACTGCAATGAATACATGAAACAAGAATTGAACATTCCTAATACTCCTCAGTAATTTTAGTTCCTTTTGTTCCCTATTCACCTCTTTAAAGAAACATCTTTTTCATTATAGCAGTGAGGAAATGGCTCATTGAAATATGAACAAGCCTACGCTGACAAATTACAAGAGGATGAACGGAGCCAGGCACAGTGACTCATGCCTCTTAACACACTGAACCTGGTAAATCCCAGCACTTTGGGAAGCTGAGGTTGGCGGATCACTAGAGGTCAGGAGTTTGAGACCAGCCTGGACAACATGTTGAAACCCTGTCTCTATTAAAAATACAAAAATTAGCCAGGCATGTAATTAGCACGCCTGTAATTCCAGCTACTCAGGAGACTGAGGCAGGAGAATGGCTTGAACCCGGGAGGTGGACGTTATAGTGAGGCAAGATCATGCCACTGCATTCCAACCCGGGTGACAGAGCAAGACTCTTTCTTGCTTACAAAAAACTCTGTTTTGTTTACAACAAACAAACAAACAAAACACAGAGGATGAAAGGTGGTGAGCACCACCTTGCTGATGAGATGGTAAAAGACTGCTTCCTCCATGGTAGATAGGAAGGATGGGCCTGGGGGGCTTGGCGGTGATGCCAGGTTTATTGTGTTGGATCACGATGTGGGCTCCTGTTGAGAGCATGTGGTAAGGCTACACCCTTGAAGTCAGAGGGAGGAATTTTCTTAATGGGGGGTGTGTGTGTGTGTGTGTCTGTGTGTGTACCGTGGGGATTATCCCAGGCAAAAGGCTGGCCTTCAGTAGAGCGCCAGAAGTTCGAGGGCAGGCAGGCGAACAGCACCAGCAGCCCCTTCTTCTCACAGCCTTCCCTTACTCCTCAGGCCAGGAGTTAGATGTAATTTTTTGACCCCATCTCTCTGGGGAGAGAATAAGACAGACTCTATTGTGGAGGCAGCTCAGGAGCAAAGCGTCAGGGTACCTCTGTCTGAGAGCCAGAGGAGGTGGGGACCTGTTGTTACTCTGAGTCTCCAGTCAGTCTTGCTTTAAGGATTTCAGCCCAGCTGTGGTTGTGCTGTGAAGAATTAAAGGTAGAACTGCGTGTCTTCACCAGGTTCAGTGTGTTACGAAGGTAAGCTTCAGTCTCAAGTGGGATCGTCCCAAGGGATGGTGAACGTCAGGGAGCAGAGGAGAGGCATCCGGCTTCTCCCTCTGTTGCTAACCTTGAGACCGTTTGCAGAGCAGGTAGGCATGGGACACTTGAGCCAGACTTTGTAGATTTATGTCTCATTCCCCTTACCTACTACTTATTGACTTTGGGCAGGTTACACAGCCTCTCTGGGCCTCCATTTTATTGTCTGTGAATGTGGCATAATAAGTAACAGGTCGACTGCGAGAATTAAAGGAGTTTATCTGGTAACCTGTTATACTGTGTAGTGTTGGCTTTTAAGATGAAGAATGCTGGTGATTTCCTTACAATAGGATTCACAGGAACACTGGTGAAGGGTGAGCAGCTGTGGAAGGCAAAGCCAAAGAAGAGGAAGGGTGGGAAGAAGATCAGAGAAAAGGAAGATGTGGCCGCCCATGGCAATGGGTGAGAAAAGGTTAAAAAGGACACCCTGGCAGGGTGCAGTGGCTCACGCCTGTAATCCCAGCACTTTGGGAGGCCGAGGCAGGTGGATCACGAGGTCAGGAGATTGAGACTATCCTGGCCAACATGGTGAAACCCCGTCTCTACTAAAAATACAAAAAACTTAGCTGGGCATGGTGGCACGTGCCTGTAGTCCCAGCTACTCGGGAAGCTGAGGCAGGAGAATCGCTTGAACCCAGGAGGCAGAGGTTGCAGTAAGCCAAGATCGCACCACTGTACTCCAGCCTGGTGACAGAGCGAGACTCTGTCAAAAAAAAAAAAAAAAAAAGGACACCCTAAGCTGCCACCTCCAGCGAAAACGTCATGGCATCTTTGTTTCTGCCCAGTGGGGAAAAGGGCAGGGTGGGCTCTCAGCTCGGACTGCAGTATTCCCACTAAACAGAGCAGAGGATAACTCTTCTCTTGTGCCACAAAAAGAAGCCCAGAGGGGTTGAGCAAGAGTGCCAAGGTTGGAGGCTCAAGCCTGTAGAAACGGAGACTCTGTTCCTAGAGTGAGAACAACCAGCAGCAGGCAGTTTCCCCAGCATGTCACAGGAAGTATCTCTTTTGAGTAATACAGTTTACATAATTTCAAGGTCTATGAGGCATCCCAGTAAAGCCTGGCTTGGAAAAAGAACACCCAGATAGTGAGTGTAAGTGGATTGAACTATGGCCCCTTACAAATATGTCTAAGTCCTCGGTCCTAGTACCTGTACATGTGACCTTATTTGGAAAAATGGTCTTTGCAGATATAATTCAATTAAGGATCTTGAGGTGAGATTATTCTGCATTAACCAGGTGGACCCTAAATCCAAAGGCAAGTGTCTTTGTAAGAAGAGGAGAAGACACAGAGATACAGACAGAAGACCCTGTGGAGATGGAGGTGGAGACTGGAGTAATGCAGGCACAAGCCAAGGAATGCCAAAGATTGCCTGCAGCTGCTAGAGGCTAGGGGGGAGGCCTGGAACAGAGAGGGAGCACCAATGTGTGGATTTTGGACTTCAGCCTCCAGAACTGTGAGAGAATATATGTTATCTTCTTTATGGTACCCAGTTGGTGGGTAATTTGTGATGGCAGCCCTAGGAAACTGACACAGTAGGGGACCAGCAGACCTTGTATGTCACACGAAAAGCACAGATGAGAACCAGACTCCCCTGATAACTCACGGTTTTCATCAGTTCCTTTGGGAGTTGCCACACCAGATATCCTTTAGAGCAGGGGTCCCAAACCCCCGCCAGGTACAGTCTGTGGCCTGTAGGGAACTGGGCCTCACAGTAGGAGCGGTGGGGGAGTGAGCATTACCGCCTGAGCGCTGCCTCCCGCTAGATCGGAGTGGCAATAGAGCCTCCTAGGAGCACGACCCCTACTGTGAACTGCACATGCGAGGGATCTAGCTGGAGCACTCCCTATGAGAATCTAATGCCTGATGATCTGAGGTGGAACAATTTCATCCCCAAACTATCCATGCCCCTCTGCCTCGTGGAAAAATCGCCTTCCATGAAACCAGTCCCTGATGCCAAAAAGGCTGGAGACTGCTGCTTTAGAGTCTGGGTTTACGGTCACTCTATTGTAAAGCACAGAAAGTTTTCATTCCATAGGGAGGGTTGGTTTATCTGAATCCACTCCTGTTACACTCCAGGAACCCTGAGTGGGAAAGCCCTGGGGACACAGACATTCCTTTTAACTCCTGCCAGGCAGACAGCCCATGGGAGAGGCTGCTGCCTAGCTATTCTGGCTCATTTCTGGCTGCTCCCTACTGTTTGCAGAAGACTCTACTAATGGAAAGTTCCGGCGCAGATGGGCCTCTTGACACGAAAGGTTTCCTGTCAAGGAAAGGGAGAGCCTTGCCCTCCTGGGTCTGGGTTGCAGTCATTATTTCTGCTCTAAGCAAACACCCATCTCTCCCCTAAGCTGCCTTACAGTGGGCTTCCTAGAAACACATGTGAGATGGTTTCTCTTGCAGTCAGAGAAGGCTGGGAAGCCTGCCTTCATGAGGGGAGGGCCCCTGCAGTGCAGTTTGGTAAGCATCTTGATGGCAGACACCCTGCCCTATGCTCTGCCCCATCTCCAGGGCTCTCCAGGCACCCAGCACACGGTTCAGGTTCAGTGCGCACCTGTGGAACCCTTTTCTCCAGCTGCCAATGAGAATTTCCACAGGAGCCAACTCCAACAGTAGGGTGGAGGGCTCCTGTGGTGGGATTAGGGTTTGCACAGACCAGCTCTGGGGCAGATGCTTGAGGCAGGGGATTGCATAAAAAACTGCATCCCCATCTGTTTCTGCTGCCCTTTCCACACCAAACTGCTAAGCCTCTGTAAGAGAATTACCTAGCTGGCCACAGAGAGGAAGGACAGAGAGCCCAGCAGAAGTCCTCTGTCCATAAAAACAGAGGGGTCAGCTTCCAATGTGAAGGATGGCCCGTTGCTAGATGGATGCAAAGATGACATTCGGAGCCACTTCATTTTCAAATGGGCAAAAGCAAAGCAATAGCCCTTCCTCTTCATCTGGCAGGGTATTTTCTTCACGCAGCAGCACTTAGCAACGGCTTCATCCCTCCTGATTAGTGCTGCCATTAGAGAAATGATTCCTCAGCACAGTGAGTCATCTCGGAGCCTGACAACTGTAACCATTCCAGATGGTGAGAACATCAGTGACCATAATGGCCCTTCCTGTCAGTGTTTGCTGCGGATTGTTCTCGGAACCGCAGGGGACAGACACAGGCTTGTAGCCCGTAGAGATTTACAAGGGGTGACTGCAAAGTGATGACACTGAGTCCACAAGCCACATGTGGAAGTCAGTCGCCTTTTCTGTATAGTCACAGTTTACATGAGGGGGCAGAACACAACACCAACTGGGAGAGGCAAAGAACAAAAAGACGCATGCGACCCAGCAGACTGCCAGGCAAGAAACAAGAAACAGGTGCTCAGACTGTCTCTGGGACAGAGCTGTCAACATGAGGGCTCTTTGCGGGCTTCTTTCACAGACAGACTTGCAGGCCTCAGAGGAAAAGAGAGGCGTCCAAGATGTGTGCCTTTCAGTGTGAAGGGAAAAAAAAGAAGCAATCTGTGGTTACTCATGTAGACAGCAAAAAGTCCAACATCTTGGCATTTCAGATTTTCAGGGAAAGATATGCCAAGTTAAAGAAAAATAAAGCCAGTTTTTAGAATTTGTGGAAATGACTTCATGAAGCTGGTTAAATTAAGCAGCTTCCCCCCACCTGAATTTCTGGCTCCTTGGGAGAGCTACAAGAACGTTCTAAGCACAGCTGAATTTATTTTACCAATTTTCAGGCTTACGTTATAAAAAATAGTACAGGCAAAACCTCATCATCATTATGGCAAAGTGAAGTGCTCATTTCACAATTGGTTGTTTAAAGTTAATACTAAATCAACTGAGCAGCCGCTAAAAAGATGAGGCATTGGCTGAATTCCTTGTTGTTACAGAGATAGCAGCTGAGTTAATATATACATGGAGATGCTGGCAGACGGTGCCTTTTGGTAATAATATTCATTTTTATGAATGGCTCATTTATTTTTTATGCATTCCTCTTTAGCCCTGCCCTCATTTCTCCCCTCCGTACTAAGTCTGGGTCCCAGGACTCTGAAGGTGGAAGAGGAAGGATGGTGCTGCATGCTAATGGAGAGGAGGCTGCCGCCCAGGATAGCTCCAAGGCAGTGAAAAATGAGGAGAAAAAAAGATGAGGAAAACAACTCAGTGGCAGAAATTGGGTGCCAGTCAGCTGGTTATTTACTGAGTCTACGCCCAGTGTGTCTTCGTAGGTGTGTTTGTTTCAAATCCAGGCAGTGACGCATGGCTACAGTGAAGATCTGCCTGCTCACCTCCTGCAGGGGGAACTTAATATGCACAAGGCGTTTTATCTCTTTCATCTAATCAACTGAAGAACGAGAGGAGCACACTCTCATTTGAGGTACAACCCTCAAAGAAGAATGCATCAGACCTTTGTCTTCAAAGTCACTGAGGCAGGATGGAGAGAGGCTGTCAATTGCTCCAGCTTTCCTTGCGGCTGCCCATACGTTTACAGCAGAGCCCTGAAGGGTCTGATCAACACTATTAAACAGTTTCTGTGATTTGTCTGCCCACCAGGCTATTCGCTCTCCCAGAGTGTCTGAGTGTTTACCAGCACTTCAGCAGGAGGGCACTGAGACTGCCCCTGTTATCCCCCAGAACATTTCTTCCTCTCTGCTTGGCTCTCCCTCCGCATAGCCGTCCTGTGGAACACAGATGCCAATGGGAACACCGGAAAAGGGATGGTTAAGGAGCTCTTTGGGCTCACAGGCCACAGCTGCAGGAGATCTGAGACTCCTCAAACAGATGAGAGGCAGTTGAGCAAAGTGGTTAAGAACTTTAGCTCCAGAGGCAAACTGCCTTGCCTGGAATCCTGGGTCTCTGCTGACTAGATGTGTGACCCTCAGCAAGTTGCTTAACCTCTTTGTGCCTCGGTTTCTGGGAGATGAATAGAATAATAGTACTTCTCTCATAGGCTTGTTGTGAGGTTTAAGTGAGTTAGTGCGGGTAAATTACTTAGAACGTTACCTGGTGTTAGGGTCTGAACGTTTGTGTTTCCCCACAATTCATATGTTGAAATCTAATCACCAAGATGATAGTATTCGAAGCTGGGACTTTTGGGAGGTCATCAGGTCACAAGGACAGAGCCCTCAGTAATGGGATTAGTGCCATTTTTAAAAAGACCCCAGGCTGGGCACAGTGACTCATACCTGTAATCCCTGAGAGGCTGAGGCCACAGGATTGCTTGAGTCCAGGAGTTTGCCCAGCCTGGGTAACATAGTGAGACCCGGTCTCTACAAAAAATAAAAAAGTTAGGCCGGGCACGGTGGTTCATGCCTATAATTCCAGCACTTTGGGAGGCCGAGGTGGGAGGATCACTTGAGGTCAGGAGTCCTAGACCAGCCTGGCCAACATGGTGAAATCCCATCTCTATTAAAAATACAAAAATTAGCCAGATGTGTGGTGCATGCCTGTAATCCCAGCTACACAGGAGGCTGAGGCAGGAGAATCGCTTGAACCCTGGAGGTGGAGATTGCAGTAAGCTGAGATCGTGCCACTGCACCCCAGCCTGGGCAACAGAGTGAGACTCTGTCTGGAAAAAAAAAAAAAAAAAGTTAGCTGGTGTGGTGGCACACGCCTGTAGTCCTAGCTAGTCCAGAGGCTAAGGTGGGAAGATTGCTTGAAGCTGGGAGGTTCAGGTTGCAGTGAGCCGTAATTGCACTGCTACATGACCCTGGGCAACACAGCGAGACCCTATCTCTAAAAATAAAAATAAAAACACTCCAGAGAGCGAGCTAGCCCCTTCCACCATATAAGGACACAGCAAGAAGGTATCACCTGTGATGCAACAGGCCCTCACCAAATACCAAATCTGCAGGCACTTTGATCTCGGACTTCCCAGCCAACAGAACTGTGAGAAATAAATTTCTGTCATTTACAAGCCACCTGGTCTATGGTATTTTGTTATAGCAGCCCAGGTTGACTAAGACAAATGGCACAAAGTTTTACCTACTGTTATTATCTCAGCTTCCTGTATCAGGCAGTTCCTGATTTAAACACCAAGAAATGCCTGCTTGTACTTATCACCCTAAACTTCACTAGCAATAAGAAGACCCCATCAGGGAAAATTAAGCATTCCTGTCTCACCCTCTCAGATCCATAATGAAGAGAGCTGGTCTTTTAAAGTAATTGTCCTTGGCTGGGCATGGTGGCTTGTGCCTGTAATCTCAGCACTTTGGGAGGCAGAGGTAGGCGAATCACCTGAGGTCAGGAGTTTGAGACCAGCCTGGCCAACATGGTGGAACCCTGTCTCTACTAAAAATACAAAACTCCCAGCACTTTGAGAGGCCAAGATGGGCAGATCACAAGGTCAAGAGTTCAAGACAAGCCTGGCCAAGATGGTGAAACCCCGTCTTTACTAAAAATACAAAATAATTAGCCCAGCATGGTCGTGGGCACCTGTAATCCCAGCTACTCAGGAGGCTGAGGCAGAGAATTGCTTGAACCCAGGAGGCGGAGGTTGCAGTGAACCGAGATGGCGCCACTGCACTCCAGCCTGGGCGACAGAGTGATACTTCGTCTCAAAAAAAACAAAAACAAAAATCAGCTGGGCATAATGGTGCGCACCTGTTAGTCCTGGCTACTCAGGAGGCTGAGATAGAAGAATCTCTTGAATTCGGGAGGTGGAGGTTGCAGTGAGCCGAGATTGCACCACTGCACTCCAGCCCAGGCAACAGAACGAGACTCTGTCTCAAAAAAAAAAAAATTAATTAAATTAAAAATAATAGGCCAGGCGCAGTGGCTCAAGCCTGTAATCCCAGCACTTTGGGAGGCCGAGACGGGTGGATCACGAGGTCAGGAGATCAACACCATCCTGGCTAACATGGTGAAACCCCGTCTCTACTAAAAAATACAAAAAACTAGCCGGGCGAGGCGGCGGGTGCCTGTAGTCCCAGTTACTCGGGAGGCTGAGGCAGGAGAATAGCGTAAACCCGGGAGGTGGAGCTTGCAGTGAGCTGAGATCCGGCCACTGCACTCCAGCCTGGGTGACAGAGCGAGACTCTGTCTCAAAAAAAAAAAATTAAAAATAATAAAATAAGTAAATAAATAAAGTAATTGTCCTTGGATACTAAGGGAGAAATGCTGGAGGGATGTTCTCTTTCTGGTGGAAAACTGGAAAGTGCTCCTCTTCCAGGACTCAAAGTTGGCCATCACCCTTCTTGTATTATCTCATCAGGCCTTTGGGGGCTCAGCTGGCACCGTTCAGGGACTGCTAAAAATGCCCAATAGGTCAAAGCAGATCCTGCGGCTGAAGGACTCACACTTTAAAGGAGATAAGACATTCATTCATAGGGAGCAGTCAGATAATACAGAAGGCAGCCTCTGATCAAGCTTCCCCAATGTGTGGTTGAGAGTGGGGTGCTCAGGGGAGAGAGAGGTCAGTGCAAACAGCTCAGCTCTGCTAATCTCAACACTTGCCCTTCAGACCTCTTTCTCAGGGATAATAAGGTTTTCTCTTATTTTCTTCTCCTCCTTCTTCTAGAATTTATTTGCCATATGTTTCAGAGAAAGACTCAGAATATTGAGGCTGGATAAGTGCTTAGAGTGGCTTTTCTCAAAGTGTGGTCGTCAGACTCCCTGCTTGAGGATTATCTGGCGTGTTCATCAAAACTGTTGATTCCTGGGCCAAACCCTGGGCTACTGATTTAGACTCTGGGGTGGGGGGTATGCACTGGGACTCTGCATTTTTAAGAAGTTGCATAGATGCTTTTTATGCACACTTTAGCATGAGAACTGTTGATATGGAAGTAATTTAGCTTCTTTAATTTGCTAATGGGGAAACTGAGGCCCAGAGGAATGAAACTGCTTTCCCAAAGCCACCCAGCTAGTTACTGGCAGAAGCAAAAGTCCATAGGAGAGGAAATGTGGAATGTTCTTATTGCAGAGAGGGCTTCAGGCTTTCTGGATGTGAAACCTTCATAGACAAGCAAATATTGAGTTCCATTTCCTCTCCAGCTGGCATGTAGTCCTGGCTACAGCAATGTGGGACTTATTGCCATATTTTACAACAGACATAAATTCTGCATTTCCAAATAAAATTAGAATCTAGTTTATGCCCAATGAAAATAAATTAATTTTAATGAGAATCTCACTTATAGTGTTTACAGATTTTTGCATCTTTCATTTGGTAATTTAATACTATTTTACCTTGAGTGTTGATATTAAGTTGATGAAGTGGCATTTAAGACAATAAAGAAAAGACCATAAATATAACTGTTTCCTAGCCTTTTAAATTTCAAAATTGTTACTAGTTATAACACAAAACTAGGTAAAGTAGCAAATGATAGAGAGATGGGAAAATGGCAGAGGTAAAGGGGGAAGGTGGGAAACGTACAACTACAGGACAGATATCTGTATATCTGACTCCAAATCCATGATGTCTGATAAAATGGCACTGCATTTTTCTTCATATTGCAAGTAGCGTGAGGCCAGATTCTATGGTTTCTGCCTTCTTTAGGCTGTCCCTCAACATTAAGTTCAGTCTTCTGTAAACACTCAAAATGTGTTGCATGAACAGGAGAAGAAGCTGATAAAGATGGAATAGTGAGAGAGGGGGTATATGAGGAGATGTGAGGGCGAGAAAAGGAAAATGAAATCCAGGAGTGGAGGAAGCCTGTGTCTAACTCTCCTTTATGGGACTGGTATATTTAGAAGGGGATCAAATGTCACAGAGGAGAGTGGCATGGTTTGGCAGGAAGGCCACAGGAAGTCTAAGGAAACATCAATGTTTGTAGGGCAAATATGGGAAGCTAGAGTAATGTAATTTAAAGCTAGGGTATATAAGAAACCACCTATCCAGCTTTATATCTGTTATTGAGCAAATCACCAAACCATGTAAGATAAATAGCTTTCTGTTCTAATTTCGTTCATTAGTGTTTCATTTGTTCAGATTCAGTTATTCCAAAAATATTTGTTGCTTTCTAAAAATAATGATAAGAATGACTGCCATTTATAGCGTGCCTGTTTTATGCCATTACCCCATTACCCAGATGAGGACCGAGGCTCAGGGAAGCTGGGTAACTCACCCAAAGTCACACAGCTGGGATTCAACCCCAAGCCTGCTCCATCCCAGACTCTCCTCTGAGTTGCTGTAGTGTTGCCTAAAGTCAGCCCTTACTCAGGCATGCTCAGGTGGAGCTTCTGCAAACTCCCCACAGTCTTTTCTGCCACTTACTTCATCAGGGGGAGCTAATTCTGGCCCCAGCTCTGCCACACACGTGCTGTGTGGTCTTGGCCAAGGCGGGGACTGGACTAGGCGATTGCTGAGATTCCTTGCTCCTCTAAAATTCTGTATGTCTATTACTGGCTACTGTCATTCCTCTCAGTCAGGGGAGCATTCTCTCTAGACCTTGGCTGTCTCCTGTAGTAGTAGAATAAGCCATTGCCCACCTAATAGCTCTTCTTCTCTTTCTCCTTCTCCTTCTTTTTTTTTTTTTTTTAGACAGAGTCTTGGTCTATCAGCCAGGCCGGAGTGCAATAGTATGATCTCGGCTCACTGCAACCTCCGCCTCCCAGGTTCAAGCAATTTCTCCTGTCTCAGCCTCCCGAGTAGCTGGGACTACAGGCCCGCGCCACCAAGCCCAGCTAATTTTTGCATTTGTTAGTAGAAACGGGGTTTCTCCATGTTAGCCAGGCTGGTCTCAAATTCCTGGCCTCAAGTGATCTGCCCGTCTCAGCCTCCCAAAGTGCTGGGATTATAGGTGTGAGCCCCGGCACCCGGTCCATTATTCTTTAGTAACAGAATCCCTGACTTTAAGGTAGCAATGTGCCTCCTAAAAGGCCACATTTTCCGGCTTTCCTGGAAGTAAATGCACCCTTTTCTAAATTTTGCCAGTGAGATGTAAGTGGATCAGGGTTTTTGGAGAGTTCACTTCACCTTCGCCCTTCTTCCTTCGTGCTGCCAGGAAGGAAGTTTTGACGACTACCAAAGGAGAATTTGAGGATAGAACCCACATGCTAACAACGGTGGCACAGAGAGCTGGAGCACGATCTCAGATGACCATGGAGCCGGCCCACCCACCCTGGACTTTCTATCTTTGAACTGCTTCTTTTGTTTTGTTTCTGAGATAGGGTCTCGCTCTGTTGCCCAGGCTGGAGTATAGTGGCATAATCAGGGCTCATTGCAGACTTACCTCTTGAGCTCAAGCAATCCTCCCACCTCAGCCTCCAGAGTAGCTAGGACTATAGGCACATATGACCATGCCCAGCTAATTTAAAAAAAAAAAAAATTGTAGAGAGGAGCAGTGGGGGTGGGGATTTTACTACGTTGCCCAGGGTAGTCTTGAACCTCTGGGCTCAAGTGATCCTCACAACTCAGCCTCCCAGAGTGTTGAGATTACAGGCATGAGCCACTGAGCCCAGCCCCAAACTGCTTTTATGTGGGAGAAAAATAAACCCTTACATCATAAGCCTTTATTCTTTCTGATTTTTTTTTCCTACATGAAGCAAACTAATTCTCATGGATACATCTTCAAACTCTTCATTCTTTATTTCTCTAGCTGTAATATTTCCCTTAAACTGTGGTGGTAAATTTGTTATGGCCTGCTGGACAAATTGATAACCTGCTGGCACCTCCAAGTCAATATGTACAATGCCGGATTCATAATAACCTCTGGGAAACTGTTTCTCCTGTGTTCCCTGTTGCTGTAAATGGCAGCACCACTTTACCTGTCACCAGTGATTAAAAAGCCTGATGTTATCTTTCATCCTCTTATTCAGTCAGTTACCAAATCTTACAGATTCTCCATTCATTGATCTAACATTTTAAGAGCATATTATCTCAAGAGATGATTGGTATTGAGGATACAAGAATAAGCCAAACAGATATTTACCCCTTGTCAGGAAGCTTATAATCAAGACAGGCATTATTTAAATAATCATGCAAACAAATGTAAAATTGCCACTGGGTCAAGTGCTACAAAGAAAAGGTACTGAGAATACACACTGAGCTAATATCTGAGGATGAATGGAACCTAATGTGGTAAAGAGTAGGGAAGGCAGTCACAGTTCTGGCAGAGTAAACAGCAGGTGAGAAGGAAGGGGTTGATATACTCCATGAGTGAAAAGAAGGCTGTTGGCTGAAGCTCTAGGAGCCAAAGAGGCAAAGGCAGGGTGCAGACCGGGCTGACTTTGAGCTTCCTTTCAAACCAATGGGAAGCCATTTGAAAGGTTTTAAGCAGCAAAGAGAGGGTTGGCAGTGACCTGATCACTCTGCAGTGCCCTTCCTCTTTCTTTCCGCCTCTTTTCTTGATTCCCCCTGCTGCTGCGCTCATTTTCTCTCCCCTGCCATCTCTTCCTGAACTCCCCCTCCACAGGCCGGGGATCATTCTTCAAATCCCAGTGTTGATCATTTGGCTCCCACTCTTATTTGTTTTGTTATTGTTGTTGTTTACACGTAAAGGCAATTTATTAACAGAAAATATTTTGAGGGCTCTTGCTCCCAGGCGGTGACCATGGCAATCCTCCTTCCTCTAGTGCTGTCGGAGGGGAATGGGAGTGGCGTCCTCGATCTGCTCTGATCTTTATCCCCAAGCAGGCAAGGACTCTGAGGGCCGACTGGGCCCCAGGTCCAGGATGCTTGGTCCTATTTCCTGCTGCGGCCTGGAGTTTGCAGATGTGTAGGGCAGTAATGCCCAGCTCCTTGCACTGCTGGGCCACCTCCTGGGCAGCCAACATGGCAGTGTGTGGTGAGGATTCATCCTGTCAGCTTTCATCTTCATCCCGGCAGCCACATGGCAGGTGGTTCCCTTGCCAGAAACATCAGTGACATGGACAAAGGTGTCATTGAAGGAGACAAAGCTGTGGCAGGCACCAACTACATTCTCTCCTTCAACCACCTGAGGTCCAAGGCTGATGACGTGTTCTTCCTTTTTCTTCTTCCTCTTGTAGGCACCATTTCTGTGCACTGTCTCCAACCTCCACAAGGGGAAGAGGACCCATTCTTAAAAGCCTCCATAAGCTCCTCACTTCCTACTAAATGCAATCCAACTTGCCAAACCAGAGTTCAAGGGCTCTTCAAGGAGGCCCTAGCCACCGGTACAGCCTTCATTGCCTGCCACTCCCCCTACGCACCCCGAGTGCTGCAGCCGAGCTGTGCAGTCCCGTGCTTTCTGGCTTACATCTTCCTCACGCCCTCCCCAGGGTGGGAATGCCATTTTCTCGAAGGGCCTTTTGTCCTTTAAGATCCAGCTCAAACTCAACTGCTGTCTCCAATCCAGTCATCCATCCCTCCTCCCTGTGTCTGAGCACTGTAAGTGCTCCTCATGGGAACCTGCCACTCTGTGTTTGGGCACAGCCTTATCTCCCGAATCAACTTGTTGACAGGAGGATCCTGGCTTTCTTTTTGTACCAAAGAGGGCTCACTGTGCCCTCCTTAGACAAGGGGCTCAGGAAATGTCAGCTGAAACAACAAATGAATGACACTCAAATAAGTGGGTGAATAGCGTCCAGGGTCACACTTGGCATAATTCTTTTGCAGTTGATGTTCACAATACATCTGCAGCGTGATGCTGGTGACATGCAGGCTGATGTGGGACACAGACTACCTGTGTTCAACTCTCAGCTCTGCCACATGCTACCTGTGTGACCATGGACAAGTCGCCTCATTTCTCTGTGCCCAGTTTCCCTATCTGTAAAATGGGGGCAATAGTTTATCGTTAACCTGGGGAGTTAAGCGAGTTAATTCACATGAAGCACTTAGAAAAGTGCCAGTCATGGAGTGAGTACTCAACACACATCCGCATCGTCTCATCATGCCTGCTTCGAACGCCTCTCACTGTGGGGGAATGCCTGCTCTGACCCAGTGACCTACAAAATAACACTTGGGCTCAGACTTCAGGGCAGCGTGATCTACCAGCCATCTAGGAGGGAGCCACCCAGCAACGCCCTATCTTAACAAAATACACCTGTCATGTCCTCTGTCTTGTCCCACAGACTTCCAGTTTGTGTCATTTCAGCTACTGGACTGTGAACTGCTCAAATGCAGAGACTGTCCTGGTAACAACCAGCATGGCAGAATCTTAACCACACTCTAGGCACTCACTGTTCAGAGCATTCGTATCTATTAACTCGAGTCGTTTTTCCAAAAGTCTTGTGGGGGACCTGGGGCACCAAGAGGCTAGGTAACCTGTCCAGAGGCACAGAAGCAGCTTTAACCCCAGGCAGTCTGGCTCTAGGGGCCATTGGCTTTTCTGCAATATTTCACCTCCTTTCTATATCTTTAGCTCCTGGTGCATAGTAGGCACTCAGGAAAATGTTTGCTGAAGGAGTGAATCCCAGTGGCATCTTGAGGGAAGCTTTCTAGTATTTTCTCTGTCCAGGATTTCTGACTAGTTTCCTCTCCCACTGACCCTTCCACTACAGCTGATAAATGCTCCTTCTCTTTTCAGGAAACCGTTGCATGCTCCCCCTGGGCTGCTGGAGGAAGTCATCCTGTGTAACTCCACACTGTGGTCCACTTCCAGACCCTTCTCTCTTTCTCTTTCTTAGAAAGAGATAGGTGGAGACTCCGGCACACTCCTAAAACGAAAATTGCTTTGCTAGGCTGGTGGAATTCAAAATGATTTTTTAAAAAATTTAACTGGATTTTATTTACAATATACATTTTGTTACTCTGTGAAATATGTATATGTTAATTGTAGACATTATAGCAACTACAGAAGTATACAAGGAACAGAATTTAAAATGGAGGCTAGTTTTGCTCTTTACTCAAAATATTCTTTCAAGTTAAAAGATCCTTACAGCAAAAAACATGAAAAGAATCTAAGTGATTAGACATTATGCATTATGGGAAGAAAAAATGTTTCCAGTTCTGCCTTGTTCCCATTTAGCTTCTCAGGGTCTTGACAACTGCCTTAACATCCTCCTCTCCTGCCCTAACTGGTGAATTGAGCCACAAGGTGAATACAGAGGCCCAGAAAGTTCCCCGATTCTCCCATAGTTTCCAAAGGGAAATGGGCAGAGTGTTCAGCCTGGATTAAAGGAATGCATGCAGAAAAAGCCTGTACATTCCATACCAACAAGCAAGTCTTTGAGGGTTTTCTACCTTCCCTTTCAGGATCCTTTCTCTTTCCTACAAAAAAATGGTTCTGGTCACATATACCTCAATATATTTGTTCAGTTTTGCAAATGAGTTTCAAGCGACATTTATGCTATAAGAATGATAGACCTAAAGTTAGGATTTTTCTGTTTTGGTTCTTAATATTTCTTCTTTGGTTAATAAAACGTATTCACCCTATTTTTTAAAAAAAACAACATATATTACAAGGTAAAATGTATGTGTCGTAGAACATTTGGAAAATATTAAAAATGTACAAAGAAGGAAATGAAAAGCATCAGTAAATCCACCATCCAGAGAACCTGGCTCATTTTCAACTTCTGACTCTCTAGATGCGGATAAGTAAGTACAGAGGGAAAGAAACATATGCATGGTGGATACCTCTGCGTTTGGCTGCTCCTGAGTGCCCGGCATCTGTTCCTAGCACTCTGATTCCCTTTAGAAACTGCTTTCCCCTGTATCTGCTCCCCACTGCCAACACCCAACCACCCACCACCTGCCCATCCACTCACCCACCCACGGGAATAGAGAAAAATGTCAGGCCCTTTCCATCCCTGTATGCATTTTTACTGGGTTAGCCATAAAACCGAGATAGTCCAATCAAATTCCTCTTGGGGGCAGGGGCGGGCTTTTAAATATTGGACCCAGGGAAGGAGTTTCCCTTCTACTCCGGTGGTAAAGACGGAAGACTCCTGGAGCTCCCAGCTGCAATAATTACAGCCCTGTAGAGAAAGCTGGTCCCAGAGAATGAATGAAAGACAAAATACTGGAGAAGCCTGATGGGGTTTGAGTCCCTGGTCTCATTGTTACTCATGTCAGTTTTACCTGGTTCTGGTTGTCCCTGGAATTGGCAACTTCTTGCCCTTTCCCAGCGTGATGACATGAGCCAATAAATTTCCTTTTGGTCTGGACTAGTTTGAGTTGGACATTTTCTCATTGGAACCAAGAGTCTTGTTTAAACAAACACACCACTATTGCACTTACAGAGAGACAATTAGAAGTGTATTTATTTAGTATATATATAATTTATTTATGTATTATATATGTAATACTATATGTACGTGTGTGTGTGTCAGCCCCTCCCATGGTTGACCCAGTTAGCTCCTAGCATTTGCACAGCTCTTGTGGGAGTCAGCCTGTGTGCCCTGATGCTGTGGGAGCGTGGGTCCAAGTTTAGGGTCTGTGATTCACACTGTTTCTCTGGAACTGGGCTTTCTAACCTAACAGGGAAACTGGGCAATGCTGCCAAAAAGAAGGTATTGACTATCCAGCATCCTTCCCAGTCTTGCACTCTCAGGCCACACTGACCCCTGTTTACTGTGCAGCCAGCGGCCAATAAAGGCAGACTGCATAGCTCAGCTCCGTTGTGGAAACCACCTCTCCTCACCTCATACCTGGCCCTTTCCAGTCTGCCTCTGTTTCCCTCTTGCCTCTAATTTATAGCCCAGATTTCGACCCCTCCCCTGCCCCTTTGGTTTTAATAACGAATCTTAGCTTCTCCTGTTTAACCACATCCTCCCACCCTGCTTCTCCTGCTCATGCTCTGGACGCCCCTGGAACACTAATCCTGATGTGAATTCATGTGGCTGCTTCTTCAGAATCTTCATCTCAGTTGCCGGAAGGCAGAGGGTCTGACAGTACGAGCCAAGAGGAAGCATGGGAGTCCCTTAGGAATGGGATGGAGTGGGTTGTGAATGGAAAGGCACATTCACGTCAGGTAGAAAGCAATCAGTTGGCACTTGTAACAAGATGGAGTATTTCTGCATGGATTTCATGGATTTAAGAGGTAAGTGGATCGTACCCATTAACTGGCTTAGTTGGTCTCATTGACATTGGGAGGTGCTGGGGAACATCTCAGGAAGGATTCACGGTGCCTCTTATTTTGTGAATCTGTCCTCCTGCCCAGAGAAGAAACAATCCATCTCTTGTGCTTGTATCATCACCTAAAATAGATGCTTTCCTCTTTTTCTTAATAAAACTTGTATTTCCTTTTTCTGTGAACCCTCCAGAGGTCAAAGAAGAGAAGCTCAGAGGTGGGTTGGAAAGAGCCACTTCAAGCATTTTAATGATCTGCTAGGCTCCATCCGCAGTTTTCCTTCACCTTCCAAATTGGGGCCACTTTCTCTCCACCTCCACTTGCTTGTTAGTTAAATTATGATTGTTCTCTGCTTCCTTCCATATTGGATTGAATGTAGCTACAAATACAATACAATACACACAATAGGACACTATGAAATAAAGATAAAGAATGACATCAGGATCCATTGGGTGGAAAGTGAGGAAAATGCAATTAAGCCAGGAAACTTGGGAGGAAATGGTGATGGAAGATGAACAATGCCATATTTTGGTTCTGCACTCACTGATCATAAAGACTGATTAGGTACTTATGGAAAGAGGCTATGTAACTCCTAGCTCATTAAATAATTGTTTTTTCCATTATTATTGAGCATTCAGTAGTGCCAAGCACTTTTCAGGATACAGAGATAAGTAAGACTGATCCCTGTCCTCAAGGTGCTCAGTCTAATCTGCTCCCATTTTAACCTCAGGCTTTGAGAGTAGTCATACATTTCTATGTGTCTGATTCACCTATAGCCCATTCAGTCCCATGGCTCATGACTCATGAGTTGGTAAAACTAGTTCTACCACCTACTACAGACTACTGGATCAGGGGTCTGTGTCCAAGCCAAAGAGCATATAGGCACTGGATTCAGGGGAGGTCAAATATCCACAATGATCCTTGACATGAAATTACCTAATATATTTCCTCGATATTGCATGAAGATACACCAGTTTGGGCAAATCACCTTTTCCAACGCTGCCTGCAACAAATCCCTTATCCCACTTACTCTTCTTATAATGTGGCTTTGACACACCTCCAAGGACAGATGGGGTTTATCTGGGGTTTCCACCTTGAACCTAGGTAGACTTTGTAACTGTCTCAAACAATAAAGTATGGCAGAAGTGATGCGATGTGATTTCTGAGTGTAGATTATAAAAATGCCATGCATTTCTACTTTGCTGTCTTGGGACACTTGCTCTTGGAACTCAGCTGCCATGCTGTGAAGAAGCCCAAGGAGTCTGTGGAGAGGCCCACATGGTAAGAGCCAAGGCCCCTGGACCACAGGCTTGGCTGGGCTCCTACCTGACAGCCAGCACAAACTTGCCAGCCATGTGAGTCATCTGAAAGTGGGACTCCCAGCTCCAGTTGAACTGCCCAGCAAGTGCCATGTGGGAGAGAATTGAACCACCTGCACCGAGCCTCATGCAAATTGCAGATTCATGTGAAAAATAAATGAGTGTTGTTTGTTTAAGCTGCTAAGTTTTGAGGTGTTTAGGCAGCAATAGATGGCTGAAACCCCCATCCAATCAGGTTTTCTCTCTTGGGAAGTATGAACACTGGATGCCTCTGGGGTGGGCCACTTGAGCTCAGGCTGAATCCCAAGCAATGCTGATTTTGCTGTTCTCCACAGTCCTATGTACATTCTAGGCTGGGGTATCCTGCAAGTCAGCATGACTATGGCTGTGAAGAGGCAACATTCCAGGCTGCTTTAATGTCTTTCCAATTCTAGCACTGAACACACCTGTCTCTAACTTGAGAGTCCCTGGACATGCCTCTCCACTGCAACCTTAAAGGGGATCATGTGCTGTTTACGTCAGCTCTAGTAAGTGGAAATTTTATTTTTTCACCTGGTGACCAAACCTTTACCAGTACTTAGATTTTAAAACTAGGCTTTTTACTTATCACCCCTATTCTAAGCCCTGGCTTTTTTCTCAGCATGATAGACCATTGCTTCTGGGCCTAGGGTCCTGCCTTCACTGCCTCTGTTCCTTCTTATCTCAGCCTGCAGCCGCTGTTACTTCTTATCTCAGGCTATGCTCACCTTCAGGCGTCCTTGACAATGACTGAAGCCTTTTTTTTTAGACGAGGCTGGAGTACAATGGTGTGATCTCGGCTCACTGCAACCTCCGCCTCCCCGGTTCAAGTGATTCTCCTGCCTCAGCCTCCCGAGTAGCTGGGATTACAGGTGCGTGCCACTAAACCTGGCTAATTTTTGTATTTTTGGTAGAGATGGGCTTTCACCATGTTGGCCAGGCTGGTCTCGAATTCCTGACCTCAGGTGATCTGCCTGCTTCGGCCTCCCAAAATGCTGGGATTACAGGCGTGAGCCACTGCATCCCGCCAAGTGATGCCTTTTAAAACACTTTCCTATGGCTAATTACTGGGGAGGCAGTGCAGTGCAGTGCGGTGATTAAAAACTTGTGCTTTGGAGCTGGGGAGACATGGAACAAGGTATAAGTTCTCTAAACCTACCTCCTAAGTATATTATTAGGATTAAAAAGAGATTATGTATGTTTAGTGTTAAGCACCTTCTGGCCAGGGTGGCTACCTCTTCAGATACCCAATATTCTTCCACCACTTCGTGAGACAGAAGCCCTTATTGTTGGAAGTGATAATGTACCAACCATAGAGACAACTGTTCCCTGCTGCCTTGCAGAGATTGGCCAATGAGATGTAAGCAGAGTTGCTTCACTGGGCTGGCAGGAAAGCTCTTTAAAAGTGGCTGACCTACTTGGGAGGCTCACCCTTGTGCTGGTTCCTTCTCTTTCCTTCTTGTGAATATCATGCTGGAGTTACAACCATCACTTTGGATCATGTGGCAAGACAGGAAAGAAGCCCTGTACTAATGAAGGTGGGGAAGAGTTAGAAGGGACTTGTGTCCTAGATAACCAGGGAGCAGCCATACCAGCTCACCTTGAATTAGGAACTTAATTCCTAACTGATCCACATGATGAATGCTAGTCAAGATGCATCCTTTCCCTAACTCTGTGGGACTGCAAGCTCTTTGGGTCCATGCTGTCTCCAGTCTGGCTACGTTCTAGTTAAAACAGGGAGGAGATACACTCTGTATCAGTTTCTAAGGGTAGATTGATGCCATAATGGACTAGGTTTCACTTCAGTTGAGACTTTTAGGAGAAATCTTTCTGCCTGTTGTTTGTCAGTAATACTGACTGGTCTTTGTGAGCTGAAAGAATAAATCCTTATTCAAGGAAGTCTTCGTGTAATCTACATCTTACGAATCTGCCGTTCAGCCTAGGGCTCTTCTAATGTCAAGGTGTGAGATGAGGTTAAAATTAAAGGCATGAAGAAAAAAATAAAAAAAAAAAATCAGGAAAAAAGAGAAGGTTTTCTTGTGGATTTCCATTTTTACTAGAATTTTATTTTTTTTATTTTTTTTATTTTTATTTTTTTTTAGACGGAGTTTCACTCTGTCACCCAGCCAGGAGTGCAGTGGCTGAATCTTGGCGCTCACTGCAACCTCCGCCTCCCAGGTTCAAGCAATTCTCCTGCTCAGCCTCCCAACAGCTGGGATTACAGGCGACTGCCACCACACCTGGTTAGTTTTTGTATTTTTAGTAGAGACGGGGTTTCACCATATTGGTCACACTGGTCTCGAACTCCTGACCTCAGGTGATCCACCTGCCTCAGCCTCCCAAAGTGCTGGGATTACAGGTGTGAGCCACCACACCTGGCCTACTAGAAATATTTTTAAAAGTTGTATTCTCATAAACAATTAAAATTTCATTCCTTCATTTAAAAATGTTTTGTAAGGAAGAATAAAGACAAGAATATGTAATAATATATTTTAGATATGCAGAAAGTCTACTTAATTTTTAGGTTAGACAGTTTAATACAAAGCAGGTCCCTTTTTGAACTGGTATTGTTTTATTTATTTAAAGAATTATATGGATCAAAAGAGTGCAATTATGAAGATAAAAATTCTTTTTCATAGACACAGAAATTAAAAGAACTTTTCCTCGGAAAGATGCACAATTCACCTCTATTCATAGTAAATAAAACGTTTTAGTAAACAAATATCTTACCCTCAAATACACTTTTATTCTAAATATTGATATTCATTAATTACATAAGAATTAATGTAGAAGCTATTCATTCCTCATGTCTTGTAGTGCTTTATTATTATTTTTTTAAATTATACTTTAAGTTCTAGGGTACATGTGGATAACGTACAGGTTTGTTACATATGTATACTTGTGCCATGTTGGTGTGCTGATAGTGCTTTATTTTTAAATATATAAATGTTGTTCAGTCTATCACTGCTAAATGAGCAATTTAGCACACACACATGTACTTATTTTATTAAAAAAACATGGAGTTGAGAATAATTTATATACATACATGTATACTGACATTTATAAAATTGTAACTCATATTGGAAAAATACTATACATATTATTCTCAGTATGCAAAGTAGGAGAAAAACACCTAAAACCTTTAATCAGTCTTAAAATTCTGATAATTTTACAAATTAGTTCTAATCCATAGCAGTGAGACCATTTCCTTTTCTTTTTTTTTGAGACAGAATCTTGCTCTGTCACCCAGGATGCAGTGCAGTGGCACAATCTTGGCTCACTGCAACTGCCATCTCCTGGGTTCAAGTGATTCTTGTGCCTCAGTCCCCTGAGTAGGTGGGATTACAGGTGAGTACCACCACACCTGGCTAATTTTTGCATTTTTGTAAAGATGGGGTTTCACCATGTTGGCCAGGCTGGTTTTGAACTCCTGAGCTCAGGCAATCCACCAGCCGTGGACTCCCAAAGTGTTGGGATTACAGGTGTGAGCCACTGTGACTGGCTGAGGCCATTTCTTACATGAGGCTTACAAGGTAGACTTTATATGCTGCTGGGACAAAAGTTAAGTGGTAAATATGACATCTGATGATCTAACTGACGTTCTCAGCAGATACTTTGCATCACTTATAAAACAAAAGAAAGTCAAACACAGAGTTTTATTTTTAACATAATTTTAAGTTAACTTTAAGTACAAGATACATATCTGTTAAATTATTACTGATCTACCACATTATTTTTTAACTTGTTGAATACCTATAATCTCTGTTCTTTCTGAAAGCTGGCATTTATTAAACATGTGGGGTTTTCACATGTTCCTGACATTATTTATAATTTCAGGTGTTTCATCTAAGTCAGAGTAATAAAACGCTTACTCTCCACTGATTTTTACACTGGAAAAATGTTGTTTGTGGCAATGCAGTAGCTACATATCATTCCTTTAGTCCTTTACATGCAGACCGAAGAAATGAAAACTGGCTGGGCACAGTGGCTCATGCCTGTAATCCCAACATGTTGGGAGGCCGAGGTGGGCAGATCACTTGAGCCCAGCAGTTCGAGACTAGCTTGGCCAACATGGCGAAACCCTGTCTCTGCTAAAAATACAAAAATTAGCTGTGTGTGTGGTGGTACACGCCTATAATCCCAGCTACTTGGGAGGTCGAGGCAGGAGGATCGCCTGAGCCTGGGAGGTGGAGGTTGCAGTGAGCCAAGATCGTGCCACTGCACTCCAGCCAGGGCAACAGAGCAAGATCCTATCTTAGAAAAAAAAAAAGGAAATGGAAAACTGTTAAGAATATGCTTTTCATAAAAGTCCAGTTACTTATTTACAAAATACTAAAGACTAATGATAAGGTGATATGAACTGAGGAGTACCATTACCCAAGCCTTCTGTACCTGAAGTCCAGTTGTAAAAAAAACACCAAAGTCCATCCACCTTTGTCCTAAACAGGTCTGCATTGTACCTCTAATCTTGTACAGTCTTCATGAAATTAACGTCTTCATGTTATCTTAAGCACTTTGGTTTAGAAACTTCTTAAAATATCATTCAAAAAGAGCTTAGAGCATGTACAGAGTGCATATAAAGCTCTATTTTACATAATTGTATGTACGGCTATCTCAGGAACATGATATGTTATTTAGAAAAGGTCATAGGGCAAAAAAATAAAACAAAACACCAGGTCCAGGTACAAATAATCCCAGTCAGTTACGCTGGCTCATGCCTGTAATCCCAGCACTTTTGGAGGCTGAGGTGGGAGGATTGCTTGAGCCTAGAAGTTCAAGACCAGCCTGGGCAACATGGTGAAACCCTATCTGTACAAAAGACACAAAAATTTAGCCGGTCCTAGTGGTGCACACCAGTAGTCCCAGCTACTTGGGAGGCTGAGGTAACAGAATCACCTGAGCCTGGGAAGTTGAGGCTGCAGTGAGTCATAATCACACCATTACACTCCAGCCTGGGCATCAGAGTGAGACCCTGTCTCAAAAAAAGAAAAATTAAAAGAAACACCCAAAAACAATCCCCAAGAGGACTAAGAGGGAAATAAAACTTTGGTGCCAGACAAGACAGCATCAAGATAAAGCCAAAGAGTTGCTAAAAACAAAAAATAATAATTCAGGCAATTGGTTGTCTGGGTTCTGCAATTTGACAAATTCCACTCGACACTAATATACAGAACTCTTTTGGTCATTGTCACACAGCAGAAATGCTTCTATATGTGAAGTTGTTCTGGACTGCCTGTTACAGCTATTAAATGGAAACCCCAGAATTCATCCTGAATGTCTCTGAACGTGAAAAGTCACATGTGTTAATTTAATTCAGTATAAAATTTCCATGTTCTCCCACAAGACGAATTTCAGCAGTGTCTTCCCAGTATGAAACCACGTCTTATCACTCCACCAGATTCAGAATTGGTATTAATTCTGACAGAAGCTGAAACTAAAGCCTATGTTTTCTTTAGTCAACATAAGGCCTTTTTTCAGAGATGATGTGAATTAATAGTTTAAACAACCAAAATAAAAGAACAGACAAGAATTTTTTTTCATACATCCATTTCCATTGCTAGAGCTGCAGTGATCAGCAGAAGCATCTGCCTGGCTGTCAGTATCAAGGTGGATCCAGGCTGTTGGAACCGGTGGATCCAGGGGTTGGAATGGAGGATCCAGGGGTTGGAACTGGTGGATCCAGGGGTTGGAACCGGTGGATCCAGGGGTTGGAATGGAGGAAGGCTGACTAAAAATGAGACTCGGAACTTGGAAGGCCTGTACCACGAAGGCCAATTCTGCCATAAGCCCTATTGCCCAGGTATGTTACATAAAACATCCAGAGATTACAGTGAAAGTCAGGGTGTGTCTGGACACAGTGGTTCTCAACTGTAATCCCAGCACTTTGGGAGGCCGAGGCCGGTGGATCACTTGAGGTCAGGAGTTTGAGACCAGCCTGGCCAACATGGTGAAACCCCATCTCTACTAAAAATACAAAAATTAGCTGGGCATAGTGGCACAGACCTGTAATCCCCGCTACTCAGGAGGCTGAGGCAAGAGAATTGCTTGAACCTGGGAGGCAGAGGTTGCAGTGAGCCGAGATCATGACACTGCACTCCAGCCTGGGTGACAGAGTGAGACTCCATCTCAAAAAAAAAAAAAAAAAAAAAAAAGGTGAGAAGTAGCACATAGTGAAAATGAATATAGTAATTTTACAGCTGGTCAGGCTCAGTGGCTCATGCCTGTAATCCCAGCACTTCGGGAGGTTGAGACAGGAGGATTGCTTGAGCCCAGGAGTTTGAAACCAGCCTGGGCAACATAGTGAGACCCTGTCTCTAAAAAATAAAATAAAATAATTTTACAGCTTTTGGTTCTCCTGTATTATATAGCATAACTGGGAATAAAAAACTATGAAATTATTTTCCCAAGACCAGTTTTACTCATGTTTAGCACACCTGTTTGCTGTGGTTATCCAGGAGCCACCTACATCAAGGTGGATCCAGGCTGTGGTCTTGCATTGGGTAACAAAGCCCTTCCCAGAGGGAGGAGTCACACCACTGGGTCAAGAGTCACGAATGAGTATTTTTACACGTTTATTAAAACAAGTTTCCTGAGAAGTTTGACTAGGCTATGTTGTTGTTAACCTAGTTTGCTTAAAATGTACAAAAATGCAATCAAACTTACATATCTGCTAAATATTCTAAAGTCAGATTTTGTTCTGATTGGCTATTAGGGCAAATTAGTGAGGGATTTTTTTGTTTTTTTGTTCTGTTTTGTTTTTCTAACAATAGTCTGAAACATAAAATTAAGTTTGGGTTTAAAAACAATTCTTGAAACTGTCATAAACATATGATATCTATTGATTAAACAGTAATAAAAAGACACAAGGTACAAGAATTGAGGCTTGACTGTTGTGGCCGTATACTAACTTCATATACCTTGATAGAACAAAGCATCTTCTTAAAAAGTGATTTGTACACTGCACAAGTATAGCTTTACCAAATAAAAACTCAATGACATGTCACTGAAATTTGCTTCTTCTAGAATTGGAATTATGTAACATACTGAATGATACTATTTTTATCGTATTATAAAATATGACTTCATCAACATGAGATTCCAGGACCCCAGATACTTCTCTGAACTTCTAAAAGTTCATTATTTGATAGGGTTGGATCAAATGTAAAGGCCCAAGTGTTCAAAGATCTTAGATACCTAAAGAGAGAAAGAGGCAAATGGAGGCTCTTCTGAGAGTCAAAATGTTGATGAGAAACAAACTGGAAGTAGCACACATAGGCAGAAAAATAGACAAGTTATGATTCAGAAAACAATTGTATGCAATTTTGGCATAAATATCTGAGAGTCACTGTGGGCCATGAGTTGAAAAGGAACATGCAAGAGAGCAAGGAAAACACAAAGCCTCATTCAGATGTGCTGGTGAGAATATGACAGACAAATCTGTTGAAGTTATGTACCATGAAGTCTGTCTTTTGTCAAAGCTCTATGCGGTCCCAGGATAGCGTGATAACAGTGGTTAAACACAACCAGCTAGTTATAGCTTTCATTGTATGGAAAGACCTTTCTGGTCTGGAACTCTGCCTTTGAAATTATCCACGTAGTTCAGAAGGCAGATACTTGTTAAAGGGATCCCAAAAGGTAGGAGACAAGTACTTTTTGTTATGCATTAGGGCAGACTTTCAAGCACAAGACACAAAACTGGGCAGCAAATGTTTGGGTAGTCCCATCTCCCCTTGGTTCATATGTGGGTAGCAAAATGAATAAAATTTTCCTTCTTTGTCTTTCTTGAAATAAAATATCAGGTATCCAAGGAGAGCTGAGGACTCTCAATTTGCTAGATTGATTTAAAGGGGTCAGATTTGGAAAATTAAGGAATAAATGGAGATCGGTTTTATTGGAGTAGGTGTGGTCAGTGGGCCCTTTTCCATTTTGTGCCATTGCTTTTAGCACAAGGATGTCAAAAATCCCACATAGAATGTCATCTCTGATGGATTGACAGAGACCTCCTGGGGTGCTGTGTTAGGACATGAGGCTTATCCCAGCTTGGCAGGAGAGAATGCTAAGCATGATGAGTGATACCTGCCACGGGCACAGATATTTCCTGCTTCTCTTCTGTTTGTTTCAAACCACCTTCAGGATCTCTGAAACATAGGCTGACAGATGACTCCTACCTGCACATACTTCCTACCCACATGTCACATCCAAGGGAGGGATGGTGAAACAAGTGTGAGCTTTGCAGAAATGCTGACAAGCAAGGGAATTTCAGCTGAGGAGTACATAAGTTCTTTCACCGAAGATTCCTAGTTTCTCTGAGAAGTTCTTAAGGGTGACCAGACCTGGCCATGTCAGGGTCTACAAGTTACCAAACGCCATCTCATCAGGACTGTGGACCCTCTCACTGTGTCTTCTTGGCAGGCAGAGCACACTGACCCCCTGGGATGGTGTTTTCATTAAAACACTTGCTGTGTTTGGTGTCTTTTCCATGACATAACACTCCTTGAGAAAAGTTCTGCTGAATGTAGTTTACCTGTCCGAGGACTTGAATAATCAGAGGAAATTATCCAAAGCTGGTTAGTGGCCCAAAAGGAAACCATTGATAGAACGGCTTCCTGATTTAGGCCCTAAGGAATGAAACAGAAAGGTGACGAACATTTAGCATGAGCAGAGTGAGTGCAGTGAGCTAGAAGCTGGCTGAGAGGAGGCAACGCGCATTGATCAGAAGTGAGCACATCACCCGCCTCCTTCTCCACCCTCAGAGGCAGCGATGGATGGCAGCCAGGCCTTTTCCTAGTACTTCTCAATTGCACATTCTTCCAAGTGCAAGTGATGCCATCATTAGGAAGAGTGGGCGTTGGAAGAAACAGCAAAAGGTTCTTGTGTCTATGTTGATTTGAAATTAATTAAATTTGTATCCTCTTCATCCTCAGTTGGCAGGCTCAGCGGACTCCCTCAGGGGTTGCTTCTCTTGGAAAACATGAGCGCCATTCAGGCTTAGGATTCATTATCACTGTAAAAAAAACACACACAGACACACACAGACACACAAAAAACCAGTAATATATTTCTTTTTCTTTTCTTTCTTTTTTTTTTTTTTGAGATGGAGTCTCACTCCGTTGCCCAGGCTGGAGAGCAGTGGCACGATCCAGGCTCACTGCAAGCTCCGTCTCCCGGGTTCACGTCATTCTCCTGCCTCAGCCTCCCGAGTAGCTGGGACTACAGGGGCCTGCCACAACGCCCAGCTAATTTTTTGCATTTTTTTTTTTTAGTTTTTTTTTTTTTTTTTTTAGTAGAGATGGGGTTTCACCGTGGTAGCCAGGAGGGTCTCAATCTCCTGACCTCGTGATCTACCCACCTTGGCCTCCCAAAGTGCTGGGATTACAGGTGTGAGCCACTGTGCCGGGTCAACAGTAATATATTTCTAAGAAGCTAAAGAGAGCTGGTCACTCCATTGTGGAGGTGACTGAAGAGATCACAAACCATCAGGAAGCCAATGGTGTCCAGCTTACAATTTCTGAAACGAAGGTCAGTCTGAATTTTACATTTGATTCCTGAGGAAGAAATTAATGAGAGCCAAAAAATAATCCCTAGCTCTTGCCCCTCACAGCCCTCCCCAGTGCTGATGCAGAGAACCAGATGGAGTTGGGGGTTCCCCGTTTAATCAGTCTAATCCCATTCTCTATGAATACATGCCAAATTGCCTTTTTCTAAAACTAATTTTCCACATGCCGTTTTCTCTCAAGAGTTTGTGGTCCTGGCATGTCTTCAATAGCTCGTTTTGTTCATACCTACAAAGGAGCTGGAGGGGCCTTCTCAGTATCATTTAGAATTCAAATATTGGGCATCCTGGGGTGTGAGCAGACATAAATGATCAACATGGTATTGGAACATGACCACACTGTTGGCTGATTTGGTCTTTTGCTTCTAACTTGGCTGTCTTTGCCAAGTGTCTGGCTCCACAGCTTTTTCCTGGTGGGCTCACAGCTCCACCAACTCTCCTGGAAAACAGGTGGCACTTCCCTTCCTCGCATTTCTCTTTTTAGTTCTGTACTCCCTTCACTCACATCCTAGCAGGTCTCTATTTGAAGTGACCTCTGCTTCCAAGGGAGCGCTTGAATGATAATGATCAACAGATCTGGTATCTCCCTCGCTCATAAGTATAGATAGTCTGCAATAGGTGATATTCTTCTGACTCCTACTTCAGTGCTCTCCTACTCAGTGAAACTCCATGTGTTTCTAAAAGGACTTCGGAGCAACTAAGACACACATAGATAGATAGATAGACAGACAGAAAGACAGATAAATAGATAGATAAGTAGGTAGATAATGATGGATCTATCCATGAAAGGGCAGGAGACATTGTGTGTATGTTTGTGTGTGGTGTTGGTTCATGTTGTGAAGACAGAGGCAGAAGCTATCATAAGGAGGGAAGAACAATGGGAAAGGAGGGGGAGGACAGAATTTTATCTGAGGCAGAGAAGTGAACAAAAGGACAAACCAGGGTGGGTGTGGTGGCTCACACCTGTCATCCCAGCTCTTTGGGAGGCTGAGGCAGGAGGATTGCTTGAGTCCAGGAGTTTGAGACCAGCCAGGGCAATACAGTGAGACACACCATCTTTACAAAAATTAAATATTAGCCAAGTGTGGTGGTGCACACCTGTAGTCCCAGTTACTCAGTAGGCTGAGGTGGGAGGATTGCTGGAGTCCTAGCATTTGAGGCTGTAGTGAGCTGTGATTGTGCCACTGCACTCCAGCCTGGGTAAGAGACACACCCTGTCTCAAAAAAAAAAAAAAAAAAAGACAAACCATATCAAAATGTATTTCAAATGAAAGCCTGGTTGAAAGTTTAAAAATGTTTCATCTGAAGAGTAGATGTGACAACCCCTTTCACTTATGTCACCCTGAATAATTTTTAAACTGCCCCAGGAGGTTTAATTTCTTGGAAATTGGGTGGTGGTAAGAGAGTATTTCAAAGATCCAGGAGTCTATCTCTATAGAACATAAGGCTCTGAATTGCATGTTTTCCTTTTGTGACCTTATCTTGAAATTTCAGCCACTTGAAGCAGAGTATAATATACAACTGAACAACAAAGGCAAGGCCCTCTTTTGTCCACAACATTAATATTTGCTCAGCTGTTATAATAGAAGTGATTTTTAAAGTTAATTATTATAAAATTAGTCCCTATTCATTGGTTAAAAAAATAGAAAATACAAATAAGCAAAACAAAAATACCAATAATCTCACTACATTAACATTTTGGTATTTATTTCCCCAAAGATTTTCCTGTGATAATAATATATATCTTTTTTGTACAAAATGGGATATTTTATATATTGCTCTGTAATCTGCTTTTCTCACTCTCATTCACACGTAAACATCTGCCTCTCCTAATAAATATATACAACATCCTTTCAGTGACTACATAGCTTTCTATTGTCTCACTAAATCAAAAATGTTTTTTTAGCCAATTCCTTATTGTTAAACATTTAGGCTACTTTAAATTTTTAATTTTTATTTATTATAAACATTGCTACATCTTTGGAAACTTCCAATAGTTACCTTTGCATATATCCCTAGAAAGGGAATTGTTAGGTCAAAGTATACACAATTTTAAAGCTTTAATGGCTCATTGTCAAATTATCCCCCTTTCCTAGAAATTTTTACAATTTACATTCTTCTAACACTACTCTTTAGGGAAATATCCTTTTCCCCATGTCCTCTCCAACATTGAATATTATTATTTTCATTTTTTTTGTGAGTCCAGTAGGTGAAAATGGTATCGTATTTACCGTTACTTTTTTATTACTACAAAGAATAAACCTTTTACAAAGCTTAGTTGGTAATTTTAATTTCTTCCTTTGCTGAATTGCTTATTAATAGTCTCTGCTCATAAAGTAGAACAATTATTATTACATTTTTAGATAGGATCTTGCCATGTCACCCAGGCTGGAGAGCAGTGGCAAGATCTTAGCTCACTGCAGCCTCGACCTCCTGGGCTCAAGCAATCCTACCACCTCATCCCCCCTTCCCCAACTCCTCCATAGCTGGGACTACAGTTGTGTGCCATCACACCTAGCTAACTTTTGTGGAGACAGAGTCATGCCATGTTGTCTAGGCTGGTCTCGAACTCCTGGGCTCAAGCAATCCACCCACCTCAGCCTCTCAAAGTGCAGGGATTACAGGTGTGAGATACACAGCCAGCCTACTGTGTTTTTTGAAGTACAAGAACATTGAGTTTTTAATGTAGTTACATCTATCCTTTTATTTTTTATTTTTTGAGAGAGAGTCTCGCTCTGTTGCCTCCCCAGTAGCTGGGACTACAGGCGCCTGCCACCACGCTCGGCTAATTTTTTGTATTTTTTTAGTAGAGGCAGGGTTTCACCGTGTTAGCCAGGATGGTCTCCATCTCCTGACCTCGTGATCTGCCTGCCTCGGCCTTCCAAAGTGCTGGGATTATAGGCATGAGCCACCGCACCCGGCCACATCTATCCTTTTCAAATATGATTTCTGACTTGTGTATCATGCTTTCAAACTAGTTCCCTCCTTAAAGCTATATAATATTTTCCTGTATTTTTTCTGGCTTTTTTTCTTTCTTTTTAACACTCAAACTCATCTGGAGTCTATTTTAGTATAAAGCGTGAGGTTGAGCTCCAAATTTCCCCCCCAAATGTTAGTCAGTTGTCCCGAGACTATTTATTAAATAATCCACTTGCTATGAAATGTTAATTCTAATTTGGTTCCAAGTGTACACTGTTTTAATTGTTGATCAAGCATGACACACTCCCTGTGAACTCCCTACCCTTATTCCATCTTACAATTTCACTTTTTCCTTCTTTTAAAATTGTCCTGGCTCTTTGCACACAGTTATTCTTCCAGATGAAATGTGCATAGGGATTTTTAAGATGACTGGGTTGAATTTAAGATGATCATTTTTACATTGTTGAGTCTTTCATCAGGAACACAGTATACCTCTCCATTCATTCAAATCTTTTATGTGCCACAATAAAAATCTGAACATTTTATATTATCACCTGCATTTTTTCAGTTAAGTTGATCCCTGGGTAGTTTACGTTTGTGCTGTTTTTATGATATTACCAATGTTGGTGTGTGCTGAGTGGCTTTTTTAGCATAGTAGATAAGAGCCCTGGGTCAGTTGGCCTGAATCTGAATCATGGTTCACTTTCTTGCCATGTGACATTGGGCAAATTAACCTTTCTTAGCTGGAGTGTTCTTATCTCATCTCATCTGCAAAACATACATACCTATACCACGAGCTTTATTGTTTTGTAAATAATAAATGAGAAAATGCAGGTGAAATACCATACTCCAGGCCTGACACACAGACACATGAATGAATGTTAGTAATCCTTATTTTGCAGGTTTTACAGTAGCCAGTGCTTGTTGGTAAAACACTAGCATGAATATTGTTTCAAGTATCCAAAGGCTTTCAGCAACCATCTTCCAAAACAAACTAAATTTCTAAGGGGAAGCATTTTGAAGGCTCAGTGTGGGACACTGTCCATCAACAAGGACTTGTTTAACTTAAAGCACCAAAGAGGAAAAGAAGCTCAAGCTATGGTGCCCACAGCCACAGCTCCGTGGACCATGAGCAATTGACAAGCACTGCCACATAGGGTAATAGTTGCCTCACCTGTGGGACATCAGGCCACTCCTAGGTGTAGCAACTCTTACTGGTGCTGGGATGGACATCAGGCATGTTGGTAAATCAGCAAGCTGGGACCTGGCCCACCACTTGAGCCTGGAGGCATTCTCTCCCAAATGCTCATTCCTTTATTTAGTTAGGCATGTTTCCTGCTCTCTTTTTGGCTATTTATTCTCTCTGTGAAATCATCAAATAAACCTAGACATTTTTAATTCTGAAAATTCTTAGAGTTCTCTGTTAAAAAAATCTTAGCAAACTGTCACAGAATTGCAACAAATCAAATAAGTGATCCCTTTTCAAACCTTTAGTTTGAAAGCAGTTTTAGTAACTTATCTACAATGGTAACATTAGTGAGCAATTTTTCTAGGAATGTTAGACAGATATTTTAAGAATGTGGGCCAAGTGTGGTGGCTCATGTCTGTAATCCTAGCAACTTGGGAGGCCGGGGCATTTAAGCCTCAAGGACCACTTGAGCCCATGAGTTCGAGACCAGCCTGGGGAACATAGTGAGACATTGTCTCTACAAATTTCAAAAATTAGCTGGGCATGGTGGCTCGTGTCAGTAGTCCCAGCTATTAAAAGTAATGGCAAAAACTGCAATTACTTTTGCACCAACCTTATACCTTATGTTTGGGTGGCTGAGGTGGGAGGATTGCCTGCGATTGGGAAGGTTGAGGAGATGTAGTGAGCTGAGATCACACCACTGCACTCCAGTCTGGGCAACACAGTGAGACCCTATCTCAAAAAAAAAAAAAGAATGTGGAGCACCTTTCCCAAAAGTCTGCATAGTAACAGGCTGACAAATAAAACCAAATTTAATTGACTAAAAAGCATCATTGTATTGTTTTCTTTAAGAAGGCATGTAATGGGCATGCTACCAGTTGAATAAGGACTGATGCAACTGTAATACCTTGTTTCATAATTGCCCCTTTGTTGCAGTCAGGATTAGATAAGTCATCTTTGTTCTCCTGACCAGTCTATCTTGTAACAATCCCTCTTTATGACCACAGCTTGTGTACTCTGTCTCCAAAGATGGCAATAAACCTATGTTCAACCTTTCTTGTGTTATGATGCTCTCTAACTCATTTTTAGGGGGAGTGCAGAGTTCAGGTTAGCACAAAATCACATAACAATTAGATCAGGCTCCCTTTCTCTTCAATAGAATGTCCTTTCGCCTTCCTGCAAGAGGCCTGGTCTCAGGTGGAATGATTGAGGTAATGCATCTGGCTAGCATCAGAGGCAAGCCTAGTCATGCACATAGATCATGCCCATGTTGTAGATATAATCTGGGCCACTATTCAAGCAATGCTGTGGTTTTTAAAAGTAAGTACATCTTCCCTCATCCAACACATACATGCACACACACACGTGCACGTGTGCATCTGTGTTTTAATAATACTATTTGAGGTTATCATCCTGCAGGATTATAAACTGTTACTTTGTATCCCTCATAATATCAAGCTCAGATCTGAGAGAAACCGACACTTAATACTTGAATTACAGATGATCCCCGACTTACAATGTTTAACTTACAATTTTTTTGACTTTACAATGGAGCAAAAGTGATATGTATTCACTACATGCCTTGACTTACGATGGGGCTATCTCTAGATATACTCATTATAATTTGAAAATATCGTGCATTTTTGACTTAGGATTTTTTCACTTACAGTGTGTCTCTCAAGACCTAACCCCACTGTAAGTCAAGAAGGATTTATACGTTTTTAAAAGACTTTGAGGGACTAAAGAAGAAAAGAGGAAAGAAGCCTCTACACAAAGAAAAAAAAAATAGAAGTGGTCACAAAGATTGACTTGAGCAGACAGGCCAAAAAAAGCTCACACAAAACTGCTGTTTTCTTGCAATTAATGGTTAAGTGTTGTCAATGACTGTGCTGGGTGATAGACACATCATTCACCAAATACTTTCCTATATTAGCCTTATGGTGGTTGGCTTTCTTGCTGCTGAGTGTTCTTCTTTTTCTAATCTATAATTTGTCTTTTAATTTATGAAATATCTCTTATTTTAACAAAATAGTAAAAGAGAATGAAAACACACTTTTAAAAGAAACTTTTCTCTAGATTGAGCTTTATCAGATACTAACCTGCCATGTGAACTTGAACAAGCCACTTAACCTCTCTGAGTTCTAAGTTTACTCAAATTATATTATTTTTAACTGGTTGTTTTGACATGATGTCAACAGTGTCAGGCACATATTAAGTGTTCAACAAATGTCTTTTGAAAAACTACATCAAAAATTGTACTTTCTCAAAAAATGACAAAGAGAAGGGATGAAACAGGAAGAAATCCACAAAATTCTCTATTAAACTAACCTAAACTTTTCCTGAAAAATAGTGAAGCGACCCATTTTTATAACGACATTGAGCTCAGAAACATAAACTATAGAATAAACAGCAGAATTATTACAAGAACAGATATACTGTCACTCTCTCTTAGTTAATTTCTTGGGCATCTAGCATATAGAAAATGTGATGTAAATGTCTTACTATTGTTGTAATTATTACTGAATTTTCAAAATTATAAATCCACTTGAGCAGAATCAAATCTAATTCTTTCCCTAATCTTTCCCTATGTTGTTGCTCAATGTAAAATCATCCCTGTGGTCAAGAGATATAAGAAGAAAGAAGACAGGCATTTGGCTGATACTTGCGATTCCTTGTCTGTGGTTATTCATCTGAGGTTGTAGAGACAGAAACAGCAAGCTTTCAGGAAACCGTCTAACTGCAAATGCCTCCAGAAGAAGGAAGAGGCTGGCTAGATTGGAAGAGTCATGATAAAAGGGACTGTTTCTTGTTTGCACCACTATCTAGTAGCATTTGGGAGGGTGTTGTGAGGGTGGGGTTAGGCAATAAGGGAGTGTGTTTTCTACACGGAAGTTAAAACAATAATAAAACCAACCAAGAGGATCTGTTTTCTGTCATTACCATGTGTTGGCAATGCTTAACGAGATCAGGGATGAAATTCTCTTCAACTTGAGGGCAGACCCCTCCTAGCGCCCTCCTCCCACTGACACTATGCCCCCGTGCAGCGCCAGGCACATAGCAGGTATGAATCACGGAAAAGACGCTAAGATGGAAAATAAGAATATGAAACACTCCCCTCCCCCATGATTCCTTTGTTGCTTTTCCTATTGATTTTTTTAAAACATGAAAACCATAGCATCAACTTCCCATAGTATTTTGTACATCTCTGGTCCTTATTAAAATCCTGTGCTGTCTTTTGGATTCCACAGCTCAGGAAGAATATCCATTCAATGAGGACGGAGGAATGTAATGAACAAGGAGTGGCCAATCAGACGTGGATAAAATTCTGAAAGCCCTGAGACTATGGACCCTAACAAGACAAGGTTGAAGTCTTTGCACACAATGTGGTATATTCAGTGTAGGGTGGTTATCAGATTAACTGCCTTTTCCCAGAAGCATGGCGGATTTAGGTTCTATGGACTTAATAGATAACAGAGGTTCTTTGTCAGGGATGTCTTTCTAGCATCAATGAAAGTGGAACCCTGTAAATGAATTCCAGAAGTCTTTGTTTATCAGGAGAAAGAAGTGTGTTTTCCACTAAATTCAATTTTTAATGACTGTTGCATACTTTCTGAAGCATTAAATTCACCTGTATACTACTTTGATGACAGAGGAAGAATCATGCACAAGGTAAAAGCCAATGGAAAACTTTGGGTGATAATGGTGTGTCAATGGAGGTTGATAGATTGCAACAAATGTAGCACTCTGATAGGGAACATTGATAATGGGAGAGGCTGTGCATGTGTGAGGGCAGAGGGTACATGGGAACTCTGTACTTTCTGCTCAGTTTTGCTGTGAATCTAAAACTGCCCTAGAAATAATCTTTTAAAATACCAGTGTGGGAGGGGAAGAACTATTGCCACTGCATAAAAATAATTAGTTTCACTTGCATAGTGCTTTAAAACTTAGCTACTGCTGGGCACAGTGTCTCATGCCTGTAATCCCAGCACTTTGGGAGGCCGAGGTGGATGGATCACCTGAGGTCAGAAGTTTGAGATCAGCCTGACCAATGTGGTAAAACCCCGTCTCTATTAAAAATACAAAATTAGCCAGGCGCGGTGGTGGGCACCTGTAATCCCAGCTACTTGGGAGGCTGAGGCAGGAGAATTGCTTGAACCCGGGAGGCGGAGGCTGACAATAACTATTGCACTCTAGTGCACCATTGCACTCTAGCATGGGCAACAAGAGCAAAACTCCATCTCAAATAAATAAATAAATAAATAAATAAATAAATAAAATAAAAACAAAACCTAGTTAGGTGGTTTCATTCTCTTATATCATCCTGTGAAACTAGAAGGACAGATGTTCCTATTTCCATTTTTCAAGATGAAGAAATTAAAACTCAGAGAGCTAAAGTGACTTGTTTTTGTCTAAAGAACAAATAAGCATTCAAATTAGGTCTGAAAATGAGTCTTCTGGTTCTAAGTCTTATGACCCACTAATGCACTTTCCACCTGTATTTATAACAATTCACAAGCTTTTAGAGACAAAAGAAATCTTATTTTTGTCCCAGGGTAGATACTCAAAGTAAACATTTTATGGATTATCAATGTAGTTAAAACATAAGAAAAAGAAATGTAACTAAAATTATGACAGAAAAGAAAGATTATCCAAATTATAAGGTGCTAATACCCTTTTAAAAACTTCAGAATGGGCCAGGCACGGTGGCTCACTCCTGTCATCCCAACACTTTGGGAGGCCAAGGCAGCAGAAGGATTCCTTGAGCCCCAAAGTGTGAAACCAGCCTGGGCAACATAGGGAGACCCTGTCACCACAATAAAGTAAAATAAAATTAGCCAGGCATGGTGGACAAACCTGTGGTCCCAACTACTCGGGAGGCTAAGTTGGAAGACTCACTTAGGCCCAGGTGGTTGAGGCTGCAGTGAGCCATGATCACACCACTGCACTCCAGCCTAGACAACAGAACAAGACTCTGTCTCAACACAAAACAACAAAACACCAAAAAACTCCAGAGTGATAAGTGGACTATTCCTAAATCACCAACATTAATGGGCCTATGCCAGTAATGAAGGAGAACAGAAAGTCTCATAGTAGATCAAACAAATTCCTGATTTCCCAGGATTGGGAGGTCCAGAAAGAAACCATAGGGAACACAGGGACAAAAATAATGCTTTGCCCACCAGTATTGATGTGTCTGGGTCTTAGGATAAAGGAAGTGAGGTATTTTGTTTGTTTGTTTGTTTTTTAATCTAGTGAGCTGGGTCTTAGTATAAAGGCAGTGAGTTTCTGTATATCAGTTTTAATTTCCTAATAATTATAGTAGCAATAACCAGTGCTTATTGAGAACTTACTTTGTGCTGGATTTTGTTCTAAATCCAATGTACTTTTCTTAGATATTTTAGTGAATAAAAAATTGACTTTGCAATATCATAATAACCTTTGAAGTAATCAGAAAGTGCCTGGCTTTACAAAGATCTGGGACTTGCCATTCTTGGTTCTCAAATGCTAGTGCTGGCATCACTGAGAGGGCATAAAGTGAAGGCCTGACAGCCATCCTGTGAATGTCAGACAGCTCTGGACCCACAGAGGAATGTAAACATTCCCTTTTAAAACAATAATTTAACTATGTTAAGGCTCTAGCTCATTTTCTCATTATTTCAAAAATCTGATTTTTTTTTTGAAACAGAATTTCGCTCTTGTTGCCCAGGCTGTAGTGCAATGGTGTGATCAGCGCTCACCGCAACCTCCGCCTCCTGGGTTGAAGAGATTCTCCTGCCTCGGCCTCCCAAGTAGCTGGGATTACAGGCACCCGCCACTTTGCCTGGCTAATTTTTGTATTTTCAGTAGAGACAGAGTTTCACCATGTTGGCCAGGCTGATCTCAAACTCCTGACCTCAGGTGATCTGCCTGCCTCAGCCTCCCAAAGTGCTGGAATTACAGGCATAAGCCACCATGCCCGGCCAAAAATCTGATTTTTAAGGAGCTTTCACTGCCATACAATTCTGTAATGTTAAGCTTCTTCCATATTGCCAACAATTTCAAAGAGCAAAAGGCAGGTATGTAAAAATCACTGAGGGTGGTTTGTAGCATCATTGAAGGTGCTCATTAGGGATAGAGTAATAAGATATTTAAGATATTTATGGAGGTTTAGTAGTGATCTGAGCCCTATACCAGACATATATAGTTACAGATTTCCAGGTAAGGTCAAAACATGGGGAAAATATCCCTTTGTAATATTCCCCCTGGCATTTGTTTTCTCCACCTGCTTGTTTCTCTCTCTCTCTCTCTCTCTCTCTCTCTCTCTCTCTCTCTCTCAGAGACAGGGTCTTGCTCTCGCTTGTTGCCCAGGCTGGAATGCAGTGGTACAATCATAGCTCACTGCAATCCTGAAATCCTGGGCTCAAGCAATCCTCTCACCTCAGCCTCTCAAGTAACTAGGACTACAGGCAAGCATCACCAAGCGTGACCTGGAATCTCTTTTAAATAGGATAGAATCCTTTCTGAACTGGCAAAGAATCTTAACATGAAAATGCCTAGGGGGGTGATATTGACCTAAATCTACAATAGGTATAGACTTTGGCATCAGAGCTGAGGTTTGTCTGAGTAAGACTGTGTGGTGTGATGTGAGGAGAGATTTGGGATGGTGAATTCTTAAGTAAGGTTTAGGGGGAGATGCAGAAAAAGGGTCCAAAGATAAACATCTGACTGCCCCAACCACTGCCTAATAATCAGTATTCCCTTGCGATGCTCAGGCTTCAGGGATTGCCCAGTGACAAGTGACTGCAGTCTGGAAGCATTTAAGATGACTGGCACCAGACTTCTGGCGAACACAGAGGGAGAGCATTTATCCTGCCTGAAGGTTTATTCCATTTATTCCAACAGAAGTGTGATATCTCAGGCATAGGCTCAAGTCCTCTCCTCTCTGGGTATCCATGAGTGATTGCTGCCAACCACTCAGTACCTCCAAGGTCACAGCAGAGCTCTGCAGAGCAAGTCCCCAACCTGCTGAACCATCAGTCCTTTTTCCTTAGAACACTTCCCATGTCCTGACAAAACAATTCTCTAATCAAAACACCCACAATGTGGTCATTTCTATCCTCACAAAAGATAATATAATTTAAATGAAATTGTGGAATGCTAAACTAGACCCAAACCCCAAAGCACTAAAATTTTCTATCAAGCAGAGCCACCTAGTGGTATAATGGAACATTTTTTTAAAATTCCCATTTATTTTCTCACTCTAGTTTACAGTTACCCACTTTAAGACTGTCGCCTCCATCTGTTTTCCTTACCAAACATCTATTTATCCAAGGTAAACAAACCTACAGTTTGTCATAATTGGAAAGTTTTATGACTAAAACAGAAGCTGAGGCAACAGTGTCTCCTTAGAAGGGCAAGAAAATGTCAATACTAATTTATTTCTAAAGATAAAGAGCCCCAGGATATTTACTTTATAGCCTTCTATTTTCTGTAACACACTTCCTCTTCTCCACACTATGCACATATCCACCCATGTAAATGGTCTCATACAATTTATAGGCACGGAGAAGCCTGGTTGCCAATCCCCTCCCTGCTATATACATATAATCTGTGGCAGAAATGAGAAGTACCTTGGGTTGTGATTTGATTCCTTCTCTTCCTTCAAGGTAGGTAAACATTCATAGTCGGCTAGGAAAGAATAAAAGCAAACTCATTGTTAGTTACTGAAATTGTATCTTCTATCCACAATCCTGATACAGTTGAATACCATAGTTCTCTGATCTGTGTGGTTACTTGCGCAAAAATGGCCTCACCAAGGAGTGACAGTGGTGAAAAGATTAATGATGTCAAGGTTCTTGAAATGGAAAAAGCGCTAATAACACAGATACAAAACTTCAACATGCCTCTGACCCTGGAAAGGACACAATTCATCACTGCTTGGTTATTCTGTCCCTGTAGCACCCCAGTGCTCCAAAAGCTAGAATCTGCACGTCTCAGGATAGACACTGGCATAAGATGGCTTCGCCTGAGGTTCCAATGTGTCTGCAGAATGATTTCCATCAGATTGCATGGTAGACAAGAATTGGGTAAAGTGGGAAAACAGCCAATCTTCCTATGGTCATGAGTTCCTTTCTATACACCACTCGTTATTTTTAAGGGCAAAAAAATTCTTTGATTCTATCACCTATATGTCAAAATAACTCAGCTTTAGTTGTCGAATAGAAATGCCTTTTCCAGTTTTCTGGTTTTAGTGAGTATGACAGAATCATGATTTTATATTTCACAAAATCTCTGGCACAAAACGTAATACAGCAACATAATAAGAAGAGATTGCCTTTCTGTAGTGAATTTTTTTCTTCTACTTTTTTTTCTGCATTTTAAAAATTCTACTATGTATGCATATTACTTTTAGCAACTGAAAACAACAAAATGAGATTCCCGAAGTACTATCTCAATGACCCGCCCCATCCTCAAATAGAATGGCTTTACAGAGTCCTTCTTTCCTGTTAGAAATTGTACAGGTTAGCTGAGTGGCTCTTTTTTGAAATCACATCTTGATAAGCCTCTGGTAGTAATAATTCTTTGTTTGTTTGTTTGAGATGGAGTCTTGCTCTGTCGCCCAGGCTGGAGTGCAGTGGTGCGATCTCAGCTCACTGCAAACTCTGCCTCCTGGGTTCAAGCTATTCTCCTGCCTCAGCCTCCCTAGCAGCTGGGAGTACAGACATGCGCCACCACACCCAGCTAATTTTGTATTTTCAGTAGAGATGGAGTTTCACCATGTTTGCCAGGCTGGTTTCGAACTCCTGATCTCAGGTGATCCACCTGCCTTGGCCTTTGAAAGTGCTGGGGTTATAGACGTGAGCCACCGTGCCTGGCCTGGTAGTAATAATTCTCATAACCAGTCTCTGAATTTTCCAACTCTACTATAGAGTGTTGAATTTGACAGACTCTAGGGTATTCTTTTTAAGATAAATGGTAAAAAATACAAATGATATGATAATGCTGGGTTTTTATTAATTTAATCTAAGTAGTAAAAATAATTAATTTTTAAAGGGAATTTAAAAAAGAAAAAGCAGCTGTCATCATTTTAAAGTCCCATTATTGATTTACTAAAAAGTAAGGAACATATACTTCCATTACTGCCAGATATCAATTGTAAATTGTTATATGGGTTATGTGTATCACCATCTACATGAGCAATGTCCAATAGAGCATTCTAAAGTGATAGAAATATTCTACATTACACTGTCCACTTAAGTAGCCATTGGCTACTAAACACTCAATATTTTTAACTTTAGTCTTAATTAATTTAAATTTAAATAGCCACATTTGGTGATTGTCTATTACGTTGAACAGCACAGATCTATGGCTACTACATTTGATAAAGTTTTATATCCATAGTCAGTTTATACTTATAGATCTCTAAATTCTGTAATGTATAAGTTAATGCCAGATGCTAACTTTTTCCAGATCATTTGGCCTCAGAGATTTCCTTTCTTGAGTAAAATACCATTTTCTGCTTCAAAAAGACCATTTCAACAACTTGTACAGAAATAAAAACAAGTGGCAACAATTAAGCTGAATATTTAAATATTGTCAGACCAAGTTTATTATCTGCATGTACCAGATCTAATGTGGGTTTGGGCTCTGTCTCACTCCAGGATTTATTGAGATATTTATAAAGCTGTTGCAGCCTTCTGTTACTAAAGAGGAAAGAAAAAAAAAAAAAAAACTTTAGGTTACCACATACCATTTCTATTCATGCTGTTCATCCATTTATCAAGCTCTTCCATTTCAATTTCCATAACAGAGGGTGTATCTTCCTCAAAAATAGGGCTAGAAATAGAGAGCAAAAGGCTTGTTGGAAAGAAATGTGAAATGTGTCTGATTTCATTTGGAAAGAGACTAGAGTGCTGATCCTGAGGAAGATGAACTTGATTCAGTGCCTTATGCTCTAGGGAAGCCTGAGGGCTTGCCCTTGTCCAAACTATCAAACTTCAATAGGAAGAAAGGCTACCACACAAACATACATTTATCACAGGTCCAAAAGTGGGGTGCCCACAGGCCCAGCAAGTGGACTAAAAAGGGAACCCAGGAGACTGACTGCTCCCCTGAAGGTACAAAGTCAAGTCTGCAAGGCTCCCAGGGTGAGGCCCTTCCGGGGAGTTGCCACATTAAGCATTTTAGCCTTGCTTAATTTCACTTCCTCTTCCTTGGGGTTTTTTGATCAGTGCCCCAGGTCAAGAGGCCACTGTCAACAGGCTATAGTTATCACCTGTCCCTTCAATTCCCAGGCCTTTCTCTCCTGGAGAAATGGAGCAGTTGCTTTCAGAAATTCCCCGCTCTCACTTGCAGAAGCTCAAAGTGCACAGTCAAGGGACAGAGCCCATGGTTAGTGGAGATGGGGCTGGGGAAGGAGGGACCACCAGCTCTGAAAGCAGCGTAGGCAGTACACTGTGTAGAGGAAGCCACAGTTTCTAAACCAGGAGGCTGCTTGGAAGGTGGGGAGGGGATGGCATCACCCCAGAACATGCTTCTGAGTGGAGGCTTGTTTTTCTCTCTCCCACCCCTCCTTCCCTCCCTCCTCTCCCTTCCTCCTGCTCCTCCCACTCTTCCCTTCTTCCTCCTCTCTCTCTCCCATCCCTGGGGGTTCTTGCTGTGCAAACTTCTGCTTCGACCAGGGCTCCCCTGCTAAATACCAGCTCAAGTATCTTTGCAGGTGATAAAATTTCTAATCAGAGTAAATGAAACGACATCCTTGAAATACAACTAGGGATGGAATATTTAACTGCTATGCACTTGAAATTGGCAGCAGTCAGAATTCTTTCCTGAATGTAGGACAACGAAATAAAGCAGATGACACACTGTCCTTGCCCAGATCACATTCACACGCTGGACAGGGTTTGGGGATGCCAGCACATCCTCCCTTAGGCTACCAGGGATCTCCAGCCCAGCCTGGGAAGCAGGAGAGCTCCGCAAGGTGTCAGAACAAAAACACCTGAAAAGGCAGCTGTCTGCCCTAACTGTTGCTGTTCACACCCCAGGTGGATCAGAAGCAGCAGGGAAAACTTACACTTTCACGTTTTCATTTCCCAGTTCATCTAAAAGGAAATGAACATAAAGGTCATGTTAGCTTTGTTCTTCCGTAACAACTTTTAATCTCAACAACAGCTGAAGTCTGCTTTACAAAGAGAGCAAAATGACATTAAATAATGTTTTTAAAGGAGCGATCCTTAACTTAGAGTTAAACAAGTGCGGATTGCCATATTGAAACGAGGTCCTAATCCCTGTGAAATCTGCTTTCTTTTAGATGTGGATGGTCAGCTGAGAACACTCACTTCAGATCAGATGTTCATCTGTCTTTATGTTTGACATCCACAAGAAGAGGAAAACAGTGGTAAGGAAAGGCAAGGGAGGGTGAAACAAGAGGGCTTGCTCCTTGGCCTCCTTCAGTAAAATGTCCCAGATCTAAAGGTTGCTGCTTCATTTCCTGTGATACACCATGCTGAGCACTGTGGCACTGTGCCTCACTCCTGGCAGAGGATGTGGACTCTTCCATCAAGGGCTCCCCTTGGAATTTTCCTTTTACCCCTGCTCTTTGCATGGCCGGATCCCTCACATCCTCAGGGTCCCAGCTTAAATACTCTTTCCTCAGGGAGGCCTTTCCCACCTCCTCTATATAAAGCAGGGCCCGTCTTTCCTGTTGCTCCCCAGCTCAGCACCTTGCTTGCATCCTTCATAATATTGGCCACAATTTCTCATTGGTCAACTCATCTGTTTGATTTTTTTTTTTTCTGTCTGTCTCTCTCACTGGACCATAAGTACAAAGGGGCAGTGATCGTGTCTGTCTTACACATTGTGGTATCCCCTCAGCTCTGAGCCAGCTTGCACAGTACCTGGTAAATGCCTAGTCAATATCAGTAGAATAAATGATTAGGTGTTAACCTCAATTGTCCAGCACTGGGGTTCAACTCATGTCCAATATTTTGGACTTAGCATAGTGAAACTTCCAAGAAGCCTGTTTTTAGTTCCCGTTGGTTGAGGTGAGAGTCAGGTAACTGTTTACAAAATGCCTCTAACGCACATCAGACTCCAAATGAACAAGTGGTGAGAATTGGAGCCTGATGTCCCAGCTGAAGCCCTGTTTCATTTGGCAGGAGAACCAACACATCCAGAGAAATGAGGCAATGATGTTGAGTGGATAACATAGGCCTGCTGCACGATTTATGATGTGAAAATGATTGAAAAGCAAACTATTTTGTAGGGTCCACCCAATAGTCAGAGGTTTCTGATCCTTGGCAATCAGAGGCCTCCTATTGTCTGTCCTGGAGAAATGGAGGTCCTCAGTGAAGGAACACAACCAGCAGACACCTGGAACTGAGTTCCTGGCGGCAGTGAGCTGCTGTAATTTCCTGTGTGTTGGCAAGCTTGAATGGCATTGCTAATCCAGGAAAGCTGGGCACAGATGTAAGTTTCATGCCATCACTGCTTGCCTTCCAAGAGCTGCAGGCTACGTCCTCTTGCCCTCCAGTAGGAATCTAAAGCTTCCTGCAGGTGCCTGACTCCTCAGAAACTTAGATGGGAAAAGGAGAATACACACACACACACACACATCATAAACACACACTTTCTATCTAAAATATACAGGCCATTTCCTTAAGGAATTTTACTATAAATAAAGCTCCTACACAATTGAACATCCCTACAGGTGACCCATAAAGATCCTCCTGTTTTGTCACCCCCTCCTCCTCCCTCTCCCTTTTTTCCTGCTGAATAACCCCTGAGTAATTTCCCAGAGAGCAAGTGGCTGCATGGCCCCACTGCTGTCGGCATGGATTTATCTTTATTATCTGGGTTCCCCACAGGCTTCAGGGTGAGCAAAAGCTAGCCTGCATGCAGATGAAGGAAAACTTTTAAAAGCCATTACAAAAGTGCTCCAGATGCACCAAATGTGAAGCTCCTGTAATCAGTATTAAAACAGAGCAAAAAGCTTTCTGTGGCCTCATCTTCCCTGCTCCATGGCTATTACCTCTGCTCCAGCCACCATGGCAACAGAAAAACATCTGGGAGGGCACACAAAGAGCAGAGCATTAAACCAGGAGGGAGACCAATTACTTGTCCTCAGCAGTCAGGCTCTGCCCGCTCCACTCCACCGGCCTACATCTATTTGCGAATAGCCACCTATTCCCTTTGCAACCAGGAGGCAAATGCAGCTCTTACAAAGCTCCATCTCAACCCCCCTTTCCATTTTCCCTCCAACAACCCTTCCATTTCATCTCCTCCGACCCACTTTGTCCTCCTCCTTCAGTTCCTACGTGACCCCCACTTAGCCTGACAGTACCCTCCTCTCAGATCCTCTCCTTTGTGCATTTGATAGTGGGGTTGTCTGGTGGAGGCTAGGGGAGGGCAGGAGCTACAGGAGCCTCTGTCTTCCTTATCTTGTTTCCATGCTGAGCAGTGAGCAAGAGAAAGAGTCTCTTTCCAGAAGATTTACTGAGCAAGCCAGGCATCATGTAGCCACAGCCTGTTTAAAGTGGTAGTTTATTGCCAGCTGTTTCCCCTGCAGCTCTTTCAGAGAGACCTCGCACATCAAGACACTGCAGATTTAATGCCGGGAGGTCTAGGAAGAATGATAGCAGAACATCACATTACTACACCATGTTTCCCTTTCCCTGGACATGAAATGGACAAGCCCAAAGGAAAAAGTAATTTCCAATCAGATGAAGTGTTCTAAAAGTTTTGGCCAAGTCCTCTCCCAGTGTCGATAATAAAGACTTATTTCCTGGTATAGTATAACAGACCAGGCTCTATCCATGTGGGGTAAGAAACAGTATGTCTGCTTCTGACTTTCCCAGGGGACGTAGTGTGCAGGTATCCATGCCCTCCTGTAAAGCATTTCTGTGGGAGCTTTCCAAGCAACATACTGCTCTGACCTTCCATGATAATTGTATTTTACCTGAAAAAAATCACATTTTGCTAAAGTAAACATTCTGCTTTTATGAACTTTGAGCATTCAGTTTTTCTGAAATGATATCCCTCTGTTAAGCAGCTAGTGATCATGTCTGTATTAAAGCATTGGCTGATAAGAGAAAAAAATTCAAATAAAACTGTCTATCAAAAACTTTCGTGATAAGCCAATTGTTTTGAAATTCTAAGTTTTCTCTGTTGTATTTTTTAAAGTTAGGCATATTTAAGGTAAAAACAATGTACCAATTCATAGTAAGGATAATGTACAAATTTGGCTTTCCCTCTGAGAGTAGATGTTCTTTAAAAAACATTCTAACAGTCTTTAATTAAGTCACTTATTCAACAAACAAACAAACAGCTAGTGTGTGTTGGGCTAGGCATTGAGTTAGGTAAAGGGATGATAATAAGCTAGCACTTAGCACTTATGCCAGGTTCTGACTTTTTCTAAGTGATTTGCCTATATAAACCATTTAATTCTCACAACTCTATGAGGTAGTTATTGAATTTGCGCATTTTACAGATGAAGAAACTTAATCAGAGAGTCACAGTGCCAGGAAGTGCAAGCCAACCAAGCAGTGTATGTGGTTTGAGTCTGGACTGTCAACCTCAATGCCACACTGTCACACAACACAAATAAGACCAGTTCTTGGTTCTCTTGGGCCTTAACGACAACATAACCCAGAAAGAAAAGAAGAAAGATAAGAAAAGAAAAAAGGAAGGAAGGAAGGAAGGAAGGAAGGAAGGAAGGAAGGAAGGAAGGCAGGAAGGTAGGAAGGAAGGAAGGAAGGAAGCAAGCAAGGAAGGAGGGAAGCTAGTCACCAACTTATGACAATATGAATACTGTGAACAAAGAGTGTGAACAAAGTATTCTGAGAGCACAGAAGAGGTGGTAATTAATTTTGCCTAGGGAGGATTATTCAAGGCTTCCTAAAAACTGGACCCTAGCAATGGGGTGTGGTGGCTCACACCTGTAATCCCAGTGCTTTGGGAGGCTGAGGTGGGAGGATCACTTGAGCCTAGGAGTTTGAGGCTTGCCCGAGCAACATTGCAAGATGCTGTCTCTACAAAACATTTTTTTAAAATATAAAAAACTACCCAGGCATGGTTGTACAGGCCTGTAGTACCAGCTACTCTGTAGGCTGAGGTGGGAGGATCGCTTGAGCCCAAGAGTTTGAGGCTGCAGTGAGCTAGGATCGTGCTACTGCATTCCAGCCTGGGCGACAGAGCAAGGCCCTGTCTCTTAAGCAAAACAAAAACAGACCTGGGCCCTAAAAAATGGGATGGCAGTTTGCCAAGCAAACAAGAAGAAAATTCCAGATGGAAGAAATGGTATCAACCAGGCATGGAGGCACCCTGAAAGTCAAGTCATGTTCTGGGAACAGCAAATACTTCAAGTTACAGTGGAGGATACATGGGCCATGTCTGAGGTCGAGGCTGGCTCTCACTTGTAAATGGCTTTTGAACCATGGGACTTTCCCAATGAAATTCAATGAAAAATCAATTTCTGGATTTGGAGCCTAAGAGTCCCACCATGTGAGTGGATACCTCTGACATCCCCCCAACTCTTGACTCCATTAGGTAAAACCAGCCACGGTTTGGGGAAGGAAATCATGACTTTCCCTGAATTCTAAAAAATTTAAAAAGCTCTGTTTGTTTTTTTTTTCTTAAGCTTAGAAAGAAGCCTCCATATGACTATGTTATTAGGAAGTCCTGAAATTTCAAGCAGTGGAGAAACATGTGTATTTCCTACTTCCTTGGAATCTATTATGTCAGCCTCTGCCATGAAAGGAAATACTCTTTGGGGCTTCTTTCCCAGCTCACATTTGCCTCAGCTGCTGGCAATGAAAGGTTCCTGTGGCACAGGGACAGTGAGGGAGGCATGTGGGACAAAGGCATAGCCCCAAAGCCAGAGGTGCCCTGTAGTGGGAGTGAGGGACATAAAGTGAGTTTTGTATACATGTATGACTATGTATTGTATTAGAGATGTTCCTATCCTTTGAGTAACTTTTTGGGAAGACTATAAAGGCTTCAACTTAAAAATCAAATCTGAGCCAAGCACGGTGGCTCACACCTGTAATCCCAGCACTCTGGGAGGCTGAGGTGGGCGGATCATGAGGTCAGGAGATCGAGACCATCCTGGCTAACACGGTGAAACCCCGTCTCTACTAAAAATGCAAAAAATTAGCCAGGCGAGGTGGCGAGCGCCTGTACTCCCAGCTACTCAGGAGGCTGAGGCAGGAGAATGGCGTGAACCTGGGAGGCGGAGCTTGCAGTAAGCTGAGATGGCGCCACTGCACTCCAGCCTGGGCGACAGAGCAAGACTCCATCTCAAAAAAAAAAATAGAATCGAGTAATTTTTACTACCACAAGCCAAAAGTACCCAAGTCTGCTTTGGACCTAGAACTACCCTGACCCCTAGCACGTGATGCTTCTTAAATCAGAACTGAATACTCTCAAAGTGGGTCTCTGACTGAGGGAATTTCTATCTAATTGGTTTTCAGATTGATATTACTAATCTTTAGACAGTTGAAGAATTTGGTTATAAAAGTTAGCATAGCTTCAATGGGAACAAGAACAATGCTTCCTCCAGGACTTTTCAGGATCAGATTGGGATGTGGGGTGGCGGAGAAAATAAAATCTGTGACAGAAATATAGATGAAAGAATGCTCTTCTTGTGGTGATGACCCCAGGGCCTCTAACCTTCCCATCCCTAACCCTAATCTGACCCACTCCTTGATCAGCCTTTCTCTTTCCCCAGTGATGGGAAATGTTATACTGGCTTATTGGCCAAAATTATACGGGATCTTCATCTGGAGATGGCAGCAGCAGAAAAGCATCCCCCAGAAATATGCAGGTTCAGGTCCACACCACTGCGATAAAGTGAGTATTGCAATAAAGCAAGTCACATTAATTTTTTAGTTTCCAAATGCATAAAAAGTTACGTTTTTCCTACAGTGTAGTCTATTAAGTGTGCAACAACATTGTATCTACAGAGAGAATGCATATACCTTAATTTAAAATACTTTATTGCTAAAAAATGCTAATGATGGTCTGAGCCTTCCGCGAGTTGTAATGATTTTTCTGGTGGACAGTCCTGCCTTGATGTTGATGGCTACTGACTGCTCAGGGTGGCAGCTGCTGATGGTTGGAAAGGCTGTGGCAATGCCTTAAAGTAACATCACAGTGAAATGTGTCACATTGATTGACTCTCTTCCACAAAGATTTCTCTGTAGCATATGATGCTGTTTGATAGCATTTTACCCGCAATAGAATTGCGGTAAATGCGGTAAAACGATTGGAGACGATTCTCACAAAACCTGCTGCTGCTCTACCAACTATGTTTATGGAATATTCTAAATCCTCTGTTGTCATTTCAACAATGTTCATGGCATCTTCACCAGGAGTAGATTCCATCTCAAAAACAACAACAACAAAAAAACCCCATTTTATTTGTTAATTCAGAAGAAGCAATTTCTCAGCCACTTAATGTTTTATCATGAGATGGCAGTAATTCCATGGCATCTTCAGGCTTCACTTCTTATCCTAGTTTTCTTGCTATTTCTACCACATCTGCAGTGACCCCTCCACTCAAGTCTTGAACCCTTCAAAGTCATCCGTGGGTCTTGGAATCAACTTCTTCCAAAATCCTATTGATGCTGATATTTTGACCTCCTCCTATGAATCGGAAATGTTCTTAATGGCATCTAGAATGGTGAATTCTTCCCAGAAGATTCCTTCCCAAATTTATCAGAGGACTCACCACCTATGGCAGCTATGGCCTTACAAAATGTATGTCTTAAACAATAAGACTTGAAATTCAAAATGACTCCTTAATCCATGGGCTGCAGAATGGATGTTGTATCAGGAGGCATGAAAACATTAGTCTCCTTGTACATCTCCATCAGGGCTCTTGGGTGACCAGGTGCATTGTCAATGAGCAGTAATAGTTTTAGTGGAATCTTGTATTTTGAGCAATAGGTCTTAATAGTGGGCTTAAAATATTCAGTAAACCATGCAATAAACAAATGTGCTAACATCCAGGCTTGGTTGTTCCACTTACAGAGCACAGGCAGAGCAGATTTAGCATAATTCTTAAGAGCTGTCATATTTTCAGAATGGTAAATAAGAATCGGCTTTAACTTAAAGTCACCAACTACAGTAGCTTCTAACAAGGGAACCAGCGTATCTTTTGAAGCTTTGAAGTCAGGCAGTGACTTCTCCTCTCTAGCTATTAAAGTCTTAGATGGCATTTTTTTTTTTTAAGTAGAGACAGGGTTTCACCATGTTGGCCAGGCTGGTCTCAAACTCCTGACCTCAAATGATCTGCCTCAGCCTCCCACAGTGCTGAGATTACAGGCATGAGCCACCATGCCCAGTCAGATGGCATCTTCTTCCAATAGAGGACTGTTTCATCTACATTGAAAATCTATGGTTGAGCGTAGCCACCTTCATCAATGATTTGAACTAGGTCTTCTGGATAACTTGCTGTAGCTCCTATATCAGTCCTTGCTGCTTCATCTTGCACTGTTATGTTATAGAAATGGCTTTTTCCCTTAACCCTCATGAACCACCCTCTGCCAGCTTCCAATTCTTCTTCTGCAGCTTCCTCACCTCTCTCAGCCTTTGTAGAATTAAAGAGAATTAAGGCCTTGCTCTGAATTACGCTTAGGCTTAAGAGAATGCAGTGACTGGTTTGATCTTCTCCTCAGACCACTGAAACTTTCTCTGTATCAACAATAATACTGCTTTGCTTTCCTATCATTGTATGTTCACTGAGTAGCACTTTTAATTTCCTTCAAGAACTTGTTCTTTGCATTTACAACTTGGCTAAATGCTTGGCACAAGAGGCCTGGTTTTCAGCCTATCTCAGCTTTCAACTTGCCTTCCTCACAAGGCTTAATCATTTCTAGCTTTTCACTTTAAATGAGAGATATGTGACTCTTCCTTTCATTTGAACACTTAGATGCCATTGTAGGGATATGAATTGGCCTAATTTCAATATTGTTCTGTATCAGGAAATAGAGAGGCCTGAAGACAGGGAGAGAGATGGGGAATGGCCTGTCGGTGAAGTAGTCAGAATACACACAATGTTTATCCATTAAGTTCACTGTCTTCCGTGAGCATGGTTTCAGGCACCCCAAAACAATTACAACAGTAGTATCAAAGATCACTGATCATGGATCACCATAACAGGCACAGCAATATTGAGAACATTTGAAATATTGTGAGAATTATCAAAATGTAATGCAGAGACACAAAGTAAACATGTGCTGTTGAAAAAATGATACCAATAGACTGGTTCGATGCAATGGTTGCCACTTCAATTTGTTTAAAAAAAAAAAAAAAGCAATACCTGTAAAGTGCAATAAAGCAAAGTGCAACTAAACAAGGCATGCCTGTATTTTAAAATTCCATTAAACTTTTTTAAAGAAAGGAATATGCATATATTCACTTCTGGAAAATTTCATTGAAACGTATTATTTATTACTATTGTAAGTAGTCCTTGTTGCTTAATTTTAAAACGTCTCTACTCCTTCTCCAATCCCACCCCCAGCTGCAGGCAGGTTTTAGGATAATACTCACATGTCTGTAAAGCACTCTGAGATCCTTGGCTAGAAGGTTCTGTATCAAAGCAAAGAATATTTTGTTTTATTGATTTTTCACTAACACATGAAGCAATTTTCTGGAAATGGGAAAACACCAAATATTTACCTTGCTTAGTTCTTTTTCTTTTATAGTATGTTGCAAGGAATACCACAGATAAAAGTAAGAGGACCAATAAAATCAAAGGGATCAACACCATCAGTATAAACTGTAACTGATTTTCATCCGGAGCAATGTCGGTAGAATTTATATTTGCAGTTAATGTTTCTGTGGCGGTCACTGCAGCAAATATGCTTGGAGTAGTCACTTCATTTGGTCTTTCAGATTCCTCAGTTGTATCTCCTGAGTGTTCTAATTCCTCAAAATTACCTGTGGGAACAGATACAAAATTGAGATTGCCATGGAGACGAAGTTAGTATGTTATATTGTCAATGATTTTAAAATTATTCCTAGATACATTCTGTGATAAACTTGACCCATTATACCTGGGCTCCAAGCTAAGTGTGACACAGAGCATTGATTTAACATAAATGAAGCTCAAGCTGGGAGTGTATTGAACATGGAATCAGAGCTCAGAGAAAAACCTTCCGCAAAGGTAGGCAGTTTTGCATTGACCAGACATTTCAGATGCGCTTAAGCAAAGGGCATTAGGAAGCTGCCCCATGTTAAGGGTGATGTTCCAAGCCAAGTTATGTGATATTACAGGACGTCTCCTGTAGGGTATGATAATATTTTAATAAAATGTCTGAATAAATTTAAGTTCACATTTACAAAAAGTTAAGTACATGCCATACAGCACTTTTAGATGTAAACAAATGCACTCTGTGTCCTAATTTTTTTTTTTTTTTTTTGAGGCAGAGTCTTGCTCCATTGCCCCGGCTGGAGTGCAGTGGAATGATCTCAGCTCACTGCAACTTTCACCTCCTGGGTTCAAGCGATTCTCATGTCTCAGCCTCCAGAGTAGCTGGGATTACAGGCACGTGCCACCATACCCAGCTAATTTTTGTATTTTTAGTAGAGACAGGGTTTCACCATGTTGGCCAGGCTGGTCTCAAATTCCATGCCTCAAGTGATCCACCTGCCGCAGTCTACCAAAGTGCTAGAATTGCAGGTGTGTCTTTACTAAAAATACAAAAATTAGCCAGGCATGGTGGCACATGCCTGTAATCCCAGCTACTTGGGAGGCTGAGGCAAGAGAATCGCTTGAACTCAGGAAGCAGAGGTTGCAGTCAGCCAAGATCGTGCCATTGCACTTCAGCCTGGGCAACAAGAGCAAAACTCCGTCTCAAAAAAAAAGAAAAAGAAAAGGAAAATAAAAACCATCAGGATGGGAAAGGACTACTGACTTGATGACTATCTGAAAAACTTTTCCTTACCTGTCTAAGCAGTAGTTATGGTAAGGTAAGCTGAAGGTCTTTTTCCTAATATCATGTAATGTTGCCTACCTTTCAGAAGGGGCCAACTGAAGAAAATACCTTGTAAGTTATCAAATGAGATAATTTATAAGAAATTATAAGAATTTATAAGAAAGTTCTTCTAAGGTGAAAGGAACTATGCAAATAGAGAAGTCAGCTGCTTTAAACCACACTCTGTGGTATAGGTTAGGCAATTACTGCATAGAATGATCGAACTGGACAATGCAGAGCCAATTCAACAGTTCATCTATCTTCATAATCCCGTAACAATGGAGTCCTCTGATTTTGGTTGAAACAAAAATGTTTGGTCACGCTATGAATTGAATGTTTGTATTCCCCTCTAGTTCATATATTGAAGCCCTAATCCGCAATGTGATGGATTAGGGCTAAGAGGTGAGGCCTTTGAGAGGTCATTAGGTTTAGGTGAGGTTATGAGAGTGGGGCCCCTGTGATGGGATTATTGCTCCTACGAGAAAATAAGAAAACCAGAGTTCTCTCTCCTTGCCATGTGTGGATACGGAAAGAAGGTGGCGACTGCAGGCCAGGAAGAGAGTTCTCACCAAATACTGAATCTTCTAGCACCTTTGATCTTGAATTTCCCAGCCTCCAGAACTGCGAGAAATAAATGTCTGTTGTTTAAGTCCCGCAGTTTGTGGTATTTTGTTATGGCATCTGAGCTAAGACAATAAGAATCTAATTGTGTTGATTGTATGAATAAATACTTCAGTCTCCCACAGCAGGGAATTCATTTGATAATCCCTTTAGTAAATGCAACCCCAAACCATCAGAATCAATTACAAACTGCAGAGTAAACTCGCTGGCGTTTCTCACGTGTATATGCCAAAGGCAGGATTGAAAAAATAACTACCAAGTTTTGAAGAGAGGAGGGGCTTCAAGATGGCCGACTAGATGCATCTGGCACTCATCTCCTTCACAAAAAATAACAAAAGTTGTGAGTAGACAGGCTACATTTTGAATTGATCATTTAAGAGAGAACACTGGAATTCAACAGAGTAGTGACAGAAAACACTTAAAGCAAGGAAGGAGAGGGAAATAAGACATCCTTCTTGGCTGAAAACGGTTGGGAGCCTGGAGAAGCTCCCCAATGTGGGGAAAGGGTAAGTGGTCCATATTTCCACTGCAGACTCCTGCAGCCTAGCCATGGGACAGCCCCTCAACTATCACAGGCCCTAAGACTAACATTGAGAGCTGCCTGTAGACTGTGCAATGGCATTTCTCCAGAGAGGGATCTTACGCAGAGTCTCACACACCCCTGAGCCCTAGTGGCTGCAGCACAGTGCCACTGTGAGGGCCCAGCCCCCATCAGACTGTATCCTGCCCTAGGGCCCAACAGCCCCTGCATCTCCATGTCTCTGGAGCCCCTGCCTGCAGCCACCACTGCTGCTGCTGCTGCTGCCAGGGTCAAGGTAGGAGCCACTGGCATCACCCCTCCCCCGATCCCCGGCCAGCAGAGGGGCACTCACACATGTTTATGTGCCTCAAGGACAAACTCCACTGTTCGCAGCTAATTGCTGCTATAAACTGCTGCTGCTGGGGCCAAAGCATGAGCAAAGCATGCCCCTGCCCCAGCTGGCTGCCTATGGTTGCTCCCACCGAAAGCAATCCCATCCTCCGCAGTAGTGGACAGCAGTGTAGTCACTGCTGCCTTCACCTGAGCTTTCCATCAGCAGCCTGGGGATTGCTTAACTGCTGCCTTTTATAGCCAGATACTGCATGCACCACCAGAGAGTCAAAGAACAGGTCTGCACAGGCCTGCTCTCTACCAGTGCAGTACTTGAGCGTGCCACTTGGGGCCTGGTGATTGCCCAGCCCAGTTCAGTCCATCACCACTGACACAACAGCATTCCTCCCAGAGACCTGAGGTTGGGACTACCCATTCTGCTGCCACCATCATAGTTGGCATCCACCCTCATGTACCAGCTACAGGCCTGGGGACTGGCCTGCCCAGTCCATTGTAACCACTGCCAACACCAGCACAGGTATTTGGGACCCAGAGTGTTGTCCTGCCAACACCCACACCAATCTGCCTACCTGCCTGGTTAACCGCTACCATTTCTAGCACCCAAGCAAGACACCTGGAGGCCAAAGAACCAGCCTGCCTGGACACACTAACACCAGTGCCAGTGTATGCTGCCTTGGGACCTAGGGACAGATATGTCCAACCCACCTCTGTCACCACTGGGGCCCGAAGGCTGGCCCATCTGGTATCCTAGTCCCCAGCAAAACTTCACCACAGCCTCCACTAACAACCATATCCTAAGCTGCTGGGGAAGCCACAGATACTACTGACACTGGTTCCAGCAGAATAAATCATATGGAGACTACACTAATGTACATACCCAGAATCAAAGCCAAAGCACTCTACCTAACGAACATCATAGAAACACCTTACTTTCATAGGGGAGAACTTTTTCCTCCCCTATGAAAGTAAATTCAGAGGCCGGGAGCAGTGGCTCATGCCTGTAATCTCAGCACTTTGGAAGGCTAAGGCAAGCAGATCACCTGAGGTCAAGAGTTCGAGACCAACCTGACCAACTAAAAATACAAAATTAGCCAGGCATGGTGGTGCATGCCTGCAATCCCAGCTACTTGGGAGGCTGAGGCAGGAGAATCGCTTGAACCTGGGAGGTGGAGGTTGCAGTGAACCAAGATCACACCATTGCACTCCAGCCATGAGAGGATACAGAAAAACAATACCCAAATTAGAAAACAATTCAGGGTATGAATGAGAGAAGTTCACCAAAGAGATAGAGATAATAAAAAAGAACCAAACAGATTCTGGATCTGAAGAATTCATAAAATAAAATACACTTGAAAGCTTCAACAATAGACTAAATCAAGCAGAAGGAAGAATCTCAGAATTTGAAGACAGGTCTTTTGAAATAACCTAGTCAGATAAAAATAAAGAAAAAAGAATGCAAAAAGCCTATGTGACATATGGGATACCATAAAGCAAGAAGGCAAAGAGAAAATGAGTGTTAGAAAGCCTATTAAATGAAACAAGGCCAGATGCAGTGGCTCATGCCTCTAATCACAGCACTTTGGGAGGCCGAGGAGGGAAGACTGCTTGAGCTCATGAGTTCAAGGCCAGCCTGGGCAACATGGCAAAATTCCATCTCTACTAAAAATACAAAAATTAGCTGGGTGTCGTGGCATGCTCCTGTAATCCCAGCTACTCAGGAGGCTAAGGCAGGAGGATCGTCTGAGCCCTGGAGGCAGAGGTTGCAGTGAGCTGAAATTGTGCCACTGTACTTCAGCCTTAGCAACAGAGCCAGATCCTGCCTTAAAAAAAAAGAAAAGAAAAAGAAGACCTATTTAATGAAACAATAGATGAAACTCCCCAAGTCTAGCAAGAGATTTAGACATCCAGATACAGGAAGCCCAGAGTTCTCCAAATAGATACAATTCAACAAAGGACTTCTCCACAGCACATTACAGTCAAATTGTCAAACATCAAAGACAAAGAAAGAATCTAAAATTAGCAAGAGAAAAGCATGTAGTCACCTATAAAGGAACCCCTGTCAGACTAACAGTTAATTTCTCCACAGAAATCTTATAGGCCAGGAGAGAATGGGATGATATATTCAAAGGACTGAAAGAAAACAAAACAACAACAAAAACGTTGTCATCCAAGGATTCTATACCCAGCAAAGTTATCCTTCAAAAACAAAGGAAAAACAAAGTCTTTCCCAGACATACAAAAGCTGAGGGAATTCATTACCACTAGACTGGCCCTAAAAGAAATGCTTAAGGGAGTCCACTGAGAAGCAAAAGTACAATATCTATCATCATGAAAACACGTGAAAATACAAAACCCACTGGTAGAGCAAACACACACACACAAGGAAAAGACTAAAATGTTACCACTACAGAAAACCACCAAACCATAATAAAGACAAATAAGAGAGAAAGAAAGGAACAGTGGATAGACAAAACAATCATAAATCAATTAATAAAATGAGAGGAAGGAGCCCTGATATATAAATAATAATCTTAACTGTCAATGGATTAAACTGTTCACTTAAAAGATACAGGCTGGCTGAATGGATTTAAAAAACACACAGACACAACACAACTACATGCTACCTACAAAAAACTCATCTCGCCTATAAAGATACACATAGACTGAAAGTAAAGGGATGGGAAAAGATATTCCATACAAACAGAAGCCAAAAGCAAGCATGAGTAGCTATACTTATGTCAAATAAAACAGACTTCAAGTCAAAAACGGAAGAAATAGACAAAAAGGTCATTATATAATAATAAAGTGATACATTCAGCAAGAGAATATAGCAATTCTAAACATATATGCACCTAACATTGGGAGCACCCAGATATATAAAGCAAATATTATTAGATCTAAAGGGATAGGTAGAGTCTAATACAAGAGTTGAGAAATAGAACACCCACTCTCAGCATTAAACAGATCATCTAGATAAAAAAAAACAATAACAAAGGAACATTGGATTTAAATGGCACCTTACACCAAATGGACCTAAAAGAACATTTACAGAACATTTCATCAAACAGTGCCAGAATATACATTCTTCTCATCAACACATGGAACATTTTCCAGGATAAACAATGTTAGAACACAAAACAAGCTCAACACATTTTTAAAAATTGATATCATATCAAATATCTTCTCAGACCACAATGGAATAAAACTACAAGTCAATAACAAGAAGAACTTTAGAGACTGTACAAGTACATGGAAATTAAATAGGAAATTTTTTAAAAAGGCTTGAAACAAATAAAAATGGAAACACACCATACTAAAACCTATGGTATATAGCAAAAGCAGTGCTCAGAGGTAAGTTTATAGTAACTACCTACATCAAAGAAGTAGAAAGATTTTAAGTAGACAATCTAGTGATGCATCTCAAGGAACTAGAAAAGCAAGAGCAAATCAAATCCAAAATTAGTAGAAGGAAAGAAATAATAAAGATCAGAGAGAACTAAATGAAATAGACTAAAAACAAACAAACAAAAAATAAACAATACTATGATGAGCTATTATCTCATTGAATGGTTATTTTTGGGCACAGTGGCTTATACCTATAATCTCAGCATTTTTGGAGGTCAAGGCAGGAGGATCACCTGAGGTCAGGAGTTTGAGACCAGCCTGGACAGCTAAAAATACAAAATTTTTAGCTCTACTAAAAATATAAAAATTAGCTGGGCATGGCGGCACACATCTGTAGTTCCAGCTACTTGGGAGGCTGAGGCAGGAGGATCACTTCAACCCAGGAGCTAGAGGTTGCAGTGAACTGAGATCACACCACTGCACTCCAGCCTGGGTGACAGAGCAAGATTCCATCTCAAAAGAAAAGAAAATAAAAGGTTATTGTTGAAAAGGCAGAAGCAGTAGATGCTGGCAAGAATGCAGAGATAAGGGAACTCTTACACACTGTTGGTGGGAATGTAAATTAGTACAGCCACTATGGAAAACAGTATGGCAATTTCTCAAAAAACTAACAATAGAACTACCACACAATCCGCAATCTCACTACGGGATATTTATCCAAAGGAAAATAAATTAATATATCAAAGGAATAATTGCACTCGCATGTTCATTGCAGCACTATTCACAATAGCCAAGATATGAAATCAACCGAAGTATCTATCAGCAGATGAATGGATAAAGAAAATGTGGTATATATACACAATGGAATACTATTCAGCCATAAAAAAGAATGAAATCATGTCTTACGCTGAAACATAGATAGAGCTGGAGGTCATTATTTTAAGTAAAATAAGACAGGCACAGAAAGATAAATACCTTATGTTCTTGCTCATATGTGGTAGCTTAAAAAGTTGATCTTATGAAGGTAGAGAGTAGAATTATAAATACCAGAGGCTGGGAAGGGTGTGTGGGTAAGAGCAGGGGAAGAAGAGAGGGTAGTTAATGGGTAGAAACATACAGTTAGATAGTGTAAGTTATAATGCTCAATAGTAGAGTAGGATGACTGTAGTTAACAATAATATATTTTATATTTCAAAGTAGCTAGAAGATGGGACTTGAAATGTTCTCAGCACACAGAAATGATAAATACTCAAAGTGATGGCTACCCCAAATACACTGACTTGATCATTATAGATTCTATCCATGTAACAAAAAATACACATGTGCCCTATAAGTATGTAAAATATTATGTATCAGTAAAAATCTACCACTTATTGATCTCTGCCTTCTGAGTTAAGCGACTTTGTCCTACATTTACAGTAGTCCCCCATTATCCAAGGGCAACATGTTTCAAGGCCCCAGAAGATGCCTGAAATTATGGGTAGAACTGAACCCCACATACACTGTGTTTTTTTCTAAACACACCTATGATAAAGCTTAGTTTTGTAAATTAGGCCCAGTAAGCAATGAACAATAACTAGTAATAAAATAGAACAATTACTACAATATACTATAATAAAAGTATGTGCATGTGATCTCGCTCTCAAAATATCTTATTGTACTATACTATTTTTAGCCACCATTGACCATGGGTAACTGAAATCATGAAAAACAAAACTGTGGATAAGGGGGGACTACTCTATATGTCTTTAAAATTGGGTGAGTCAATAATGTATTCACATATATGTTAAAGCCTTTGATATGTCATGTATCAACCTGGACTAGTAAATGACATTTGTCTTCCAGAAAACCTCCTCATTAAAATGATTCTGCTTGGAGAACTACTGCAGCCAGATCAAACAGCATCTTTCACTGGTGACCTCAGCCAGTGAAGACTGGTACATATGGGTAGGATGAGGTTGGGTGTGGGGTGGGGAATGGGGTTGGTGGTTGGTGCAGCTGGTGGTGATAATCCTTATACCTAGAGGTCAGTGAACCTTCCTTGAGTATCCAGACCCCGTCCCCCCTCACTTTACTTCTTTTGGTTACTTCTATGAATACTGTAGCTGCTGCTAATATTTCAGCACCTTTTTTTGAGAATTTACTAAGAACCAATCTCTGTGCTCTGCCTTGTACCCGGATTATCTCATTTTTGTCCCCACCATTTGTTCAGATAGACACTAGGGCAAAGAGGCTACACAACTTGCCCAAGATCACAGAGCTCACATGGAGGAGTGATGATTTGAAACCAGGGGGCCAATGGCAGAACCAGAGCTTATAACCCCACACTATGTTGTCCCTCCCTCAGGGAGGAATGCGATGCTTGCAAATCATAAAGTTTGGCGTAAAGTGGTGAATGAGAGGGAACCTCCTGCTCCCATTCCTCCGCCTATCCTAGGAGGTGGCTGTCTGGCACAAGGCAGGACAGAGGAAAGGGTTCCCAGAAACCTCGGCTTTACTGGGGCCCTTGCTAAGGCTCCTCAGCTCAGACGTGCTCCCAGCCAAGCTGCCCAGAAGGACAGGGTCTTTTCAGTGCCTCTCTGAGGAAGGTGAACGAAGTCCCCAGAAGAACGCTTTGTACTCTTAGTCACCATTTGACCCGTGGCCCCAGGAAGAGAGAAAATAGGAAAGGAAACAAGCTAACAAGAATAATGGGGACATCTAGACAATCGAGAATAAAAGAGAAATGGAGAGAAGCATACCAGATGGTCCTGGCCTGTGTACATTTACTTTTCAGCATGAGACAATGCTGCTCACAGGTGGCCCTTGGTGGTGGAAGGTGGAGTTAAAGAGGCTGAAAGTTCTCTCTGCAATGCCCCCCTCCCACATGCCTTCACATATGTTTCCTGCATTAAGCATCATTTGCTCTCAGATTCTCTAGGGGCTATTTAAATAAATGAGAATCAAGGGATTGTTCTTGTTCTCTCTCCTCTCTCTCTCTCCTCTCTCTCCTCTCTCTCTCTCTCTCTCTCTCTCCGCCCCCAACTCTAAGATAGCTTCAAAATAATAAACAGTAACTGGGATGTATTGAATGCTAGCTACTAGGATAAAATGTGCTATCTAATTCAATCTTCACAACTTTATTGTCCACATTTTATAGATGAAGAAATTGAATCTTGAATGTCTTGCCCTGGGGTGCAATCCTGTCATTTACATTGTTAATTTCTATTGGGTTTTGAAGGTGCATTTCCTCAAGCATAGGTGACAAATAACAGATGAGGGTCTGCACATAGCTCTGCCACTTTGTACTTATAGAATTTGGACAATTTACTTTTCCCTTAATGACTTAATGCTCTAATCTGTACAACTAAGGAGTGATCCCCAAGGTCCCACCTATTTCCACATCTCTGTTGATTCCAAAGTGTCTACCTTGTTTTTAAGTAAAGTTTTTGAATAGGTAATCTGCACATGGTGCTTAGTTCAGAAAGGAAGCTTCACTACCACCCCTTCCCCAAGCTACTCAGTTTCCTTCCCCAGAAGTAACCACCGTTTCTGCTCCCTTGAGAGAAACTCTATGCATATACAAGTATAAGTGTTGTTTCCTGTTTTCTCTTTTGAACACAAATGGTAGCACAATTTATATACTTTCTGCCCCTCGCTTTTTTCACTTAAAATTTTATCTTGAAGATCATTCCACGACTGTATAGAGAGCTTTTTCTGCCCATTATTTGAATGTATTATAATCTATTCCTATTGATAGAGATTTAGGTTCTGTTGTGTTTCCAACAATACTGCAATAAACCTCTCTGTTCATCCTTCAGTTTGCACACAGGCAAGCACGTTCTACAGTGTGTCTAAAAATGGGGAGAGCATCAGAGGGTGTTAGGTGCAGGGTAAAGGGGCACAGCATCAAACTACTCTTGGTGGTCTGACCTGAAAAATTCTCTAAGACAACCCTAGTACTCCAGTTTTCACATAATGAGAATTGGCAGAAACTAAGGGAAGAACCGAGTGTGCAGGGAGTCTGGGATGTCAAAGGGAGGAAAGTTGAAAACACGGGGGACCGGTTCCAAGAGTCTGTGCAGGGAGGAATCAGATGTCATCAGAAGGGGGACTGGCAAACAAAGATGAGCCATAGAATCAGATCAGCAGCCAGGAGCGGGTTGCCAAGGTGACAAGGGTTAGAGTTAGGTAGAAAATCAGAAGTGTACAATGACAAGGTGGAAATCAGAGGAGGTGCCAAAGGCCATAGAAGTATGGATGCAGAGGGCAGCTTGAGGGATTTTCCCCAAAAACATGAGAGGTGTCCCTCCCATGGCCTATGGGTTAATAGCCACTCTTAATCCAGTGCACATGAGGACCTCTAAAACCACTGTACAGCCTCACACACCCCTTGTGGGGCTACAGCCTTTTTAAAGAAACACTTACTAAGGCCCATAATCATCCACGGAGATTTCCTGCGGGCGGCATCCTGGGCTTCTTGGGTGAAAGTGACCTTTTACAACCTTGGGAGTCCAGCCACCGTGAAGGAAGGCAGAACTCTGTTTCAGGACGTAAGTCTGGAGATGAACCCTCCAGAACATGCAGGGGTACTTCCTGTGCTGCGCTCCAGGACTCCAAGGACGTAACCACGGCATCGCGGAAGGAAGACAGGATTTGAATTCAGAATAGCTGGGCTTGAGACTGGCTGCTGCCCTCTGCACCCTTGGGGCCTGGGAAGAATTCCCTCCCTCTCTAATTCTCCATTTCCTAAAAGTCAAAAAAGTAGGCCTTCTGCTCTGTCTAGCCCATAGCGTTTGCATGAAAGTAAATAAAATAAGAACTGTGAAAATGCTTTAGGAGCCATAAAGCACCACACACAGGCCAGGTATTTGTGTCCTTGTTATTTTCTTCATCCATCACCTGTTCTCTTTCCCCCATCTCTGTACTTGCCTGTTTCTCTGCTGTTCCCCAGAAGGTTAATCTGCCTGGTATAACTTCCTCATTTTACTGCTGCTTTACTGCCTTATCTAAATTTGGGCATATTTCAGGGTAAAAGAGGTGGGGCGAGAGGTAAAACTAGCAAAGCTGCAGAAGACAGGGATAGGACATAGCGTGAGAGGGCAAAGAGAGAGGCATTAACAAGCAAAAGAATAGAAGAGAAGAAATAAGGAAGACAACAGGTTAGAAGCAGAAAGGTGTGTGAAGATCAGTCTTGCGTGTCTTCACGCCCTGCATGGGCGTGATCACGGGGTGTGAGGGCCGAGGCTGGTGGCCTCATAAGCCGCAGATTTGGCAGAAGTCCCTCCTGTTAGGTGGCCAAGTCACAGTCATCTCAAGTGACCCCAACACAAACTCTCTCAGGAAGTCTCCCTCCGTTTCACCATTTATCTTTCTCTGTGCTCAGATAATGTAGCATTTTAAAGAGATAATGGAAGTGGTCAGTCATGTGAATGATGAAACTAAGCTGCAATACTTCACTTTATTGTTAATCCAAAAATCTTAAGATCACTCGATAATGAACTGCACAGTGTACAGAGTCACTTACAAATACTGACAATATTCATGCAAACACATCTGGGACTCATCTTTCACACATCTGGTGAGGATGTCTGGGGAAATCCTTGTAAGTGGGAAGAAATGTTTGAGGTAACGCCTGGCAGCCCCAACAGCTGGGCAGCACAACGTCCCCATTATCCCTGCTCAGGGCATCATCACTAAATGGAAATGACTCTGCTTCTCAGGGAAGCAAACTAGCTAACTTCTCTTTTTCTGAAAGTGAAACAAATGTGCAACCAACACGTATGTGCGCTATTTACAATAGCAAAGACATGGAACCAACCCAAATGCCCATCAGTGATAGACTGGATAAAGAAAATGTGGTACATATACACCATGGAATACTATGCAACCATAAAAAAGAATGAGATCATGCCCTTTGCAGGGACATGGATGAAGCTGGAAGCCATCATTCTCAGCAAACTAACACAGGAACAGAAAACCAAACATCAAATGTTCTCACTCATAAGTGGGAGTTGAACAATGAGAACACAGGCACACATGGAGGGGAACATCACACACTGGGGCCTGTCGGGGGTTGGGGTGCAAGGGGAGGGAGAGCATTAGGACAAATATCTAATGTATGCGGGGCTTAAAACCTACATGATGGGTTGATAGGTGCAGCAAACCGCCATGGCACACATACACCTATGTAACAAACCTGCACACTGGAACTTAAAGTAAAATTTTTTTAAAAAGCTTAATTAACACAAAAATATGTTTTAAAACAGTGCAACCAAGCTCTAGCTTTTAAAGTTAGAAGAAGAAGAAAGTATTATAAACTGACTGAAAGACTGTCACACTAATAATACAATGTGAAATAAAACAATGACAAGAGAATGCTACTAAACTCAGGATGTCATGAAGTATGTTGGACCACAGTCAGATGCCCCATTCTTTCATTTGTCAATTATGTGAACTCCATGCACCAATTATTTAAACAATTTTATAGTTAAGATGGTGAAATGAAAGAAAACATGTCAGATGTCAAGGCTTCAAACTCTTCCCTGCTTTGTGGAGTAACTGACAAGTTTGAATTTCAGGATGATCAAGAAAGCAAACCCAAAAGCCTGACTCCTTTTCATTCTCTCCTGTACCTCGGTATACAATGAAGAGCCTGATTAGCGTTAGAAGGAGGAGAGAAAAACAAACCAAGAAGTCTTCCAGTGGTTCTCAGCCTAGTCTGCACATAGAATCACTGAGGCATCTTCCAATAACCTGATGCCCACACCATACCGCAAACTTATTACATCAACATACCTGAGGGTACAGCTTCTAGGGAGGCCGAAGCAGGAGGATCACTTGAGTCCAGTCCAAGGTTGTGTGAGCTATGACCACACCACTGCACTTTAGCCTGGGTAACAGAGCAAGACCCTGCTCTAAATATCAATCAATCAAAATATTTAGGGGTAGAACCCAGGCCTCAATAATTTTCACAGTTTTCCTTGTGGCTCCAGGATGCAGCTGAAGTTGAGACGCACTTCTCCAGACCCTGCCCACTTCTGGCCTCCCCTGAGCCATACCAAATCATTGTTCTCCATGCTCCTTGGTGAATTTGAGAAGAATCAGAGGTCAAGGAGTTGGGTGCCAAAGGCTTGCCTAGCAGCTGCCAACTCTATCACCAGAACACAGTAGCTTAAAAATCATCACTGAAGTCTCAAGAAGCTGGAAGAGTCTAGCTAGGACACACTGAGAGAGTCCTGTGACCATCACACCTTCCCGAATAAGTCTGAAGTAGAGAGATGCATGCCAGCGTTTAAACCCTGCATATCCAGAAAATGTTATTGCTAATAGAACAACTATCAGCAATAGCTTTGGTTGGTGCTTTAAGCCAGTGGTCCTCAAACCTCAGTGTGTATTGGAAACACCTACAGGGGTTCTTAAAGCACAGACTGCTGGGCATAGTCTTATACTTTCTGATGTAATAGGTCTGGAAGGGGGCCCAAGAATTTGCTTTTTTTTTTTTTTTTGAGACAGGGTCTCACTCGGTTGCCCAGCCTGGAGTGCAGTGGTATGAACATGGCTCACTGCAGCCTGGCACTCCTGGGCTCAAGCAATCCACCCACCTCAGCCCACCAAGTACGTGGGACTACAGACGTGCACCACCACGCCTGACTAATTTTTGTATTATTTGTAGAGACAGGGAGTCTCGCTTTGTTACCCAGGCTGGCCTCAAACTAATGGTCTCAAGCAATCCTCCTGCTTCAGCCTCCCAAAGTGCTAGGATTACAGGCATGAGCCACTAAGCCCTACCAGAATTTGCATTTTTAGCAAGTAATTAGGTTGTGCTGATGCTGCTGGTCTGCAGGTCATACCGGTTGAAGTTGCTCACACAATCTCATTTAGTTGTGTCTAATTATCAGTCACACCTGTTGTTGTTCTCCACATTTACTGTGCATCAGCATCACCTGGGAAGTTTTTAAGCCCTAACTAAATTAGTTATTTGAGAATATCTGAGGGGGTGGCCTGGGTAACAGTATTTCTTAAAAGCTCCCCAAATAACTGCAGTAAGTATGTATGTTAGGTTGAGAATTACTGAGTTAAATAATAACTGAGTGGACTTTATTTTAATTTGCTATTGTTCATGAAGACAGTCCTCATTAGTTTTAAATGTGATTAGAGAACCCTACACAGAAGCCTTTGGGAACAACATTAATGGAGTATGCACCATTAAATAGTTTAACTCTTCAGTTGATCTCTTTTTAAAAATCAATTGTTCAGCATCTGTGGAATCTGACTGTGATGTGGTCAGGAACAGAATGGAACTAAAATGAGAATGACCATGCCAGACTCTTCAGGACACAGCCTGGCTGTGGGAGGCTGACTGTGTTTGCATAGAGACACTAACTGCAAGTGGATGGATGACACCACTGGGACACTATTGATCATGGACCACAGACAGTGGTGCTGGGACACCAATGCTCACAGACCATAGATGGTGGTGATGGGACACCATTGCTCGTGGACTGCAGATATGGCACTGGGACACCATTGCTCGTGGACTGCAGACATGGCACTGGGACACCATTGCTCATGGACTGCAGACAGTGCTATGAGGACACTGATGTTCATGGACTACAGATGCTGCTCTGAAGTGCTCTGCACTTTTCTCTAGTTTACTTCATTTCCAAATGATACTAACTTATTGTTTATTATCTGGAATTACTTCATTTGTGTGCTTGTCTGCCATCTGTCTCCTTCACTGTTTAGAACGTATCCCCAGCACCTGCAACCCCATCTGCTGTGTGTGGAAGGAATGACTGAAGGTAATGTCCAATAGGCCTGGTGGGTCTGTGGTGAAATTGCCAGTCACGCTCTCACATTTTTCTCCAGAGTTTGATCTCCTTCCCCTAACAACTTCCTTTCAGTCATACATACGCGGTGTATCTCTAGTCACAAAGAAACAGAAATCTAAAGTGGTTTTCTCTCAAAAAGCTATCTAAATTTTTCAAACATACTAGGGAATGCAGGAATTGCTTAATAACAACTTATGCATCCTAAATGATGAAATTTCATGTTTATAGTTTTTTTGGCAAGAGCAATGAGGGTGGTTCACGCATTTGCCCCCATGTAAAGGTCAGGTGACTTGATTCTCTCTGGTAGTAGGACTCAAGGAGAGGAGGGATTGCTGTTTTCTTACAAGCTCAGTTGTTCTGCATATTTGCCAATTTTATTAAGTGAAAGTCTTCACCTAATACGTTTTTTTTTCTGACTAATTTACTGGAGAAGATATGGACAGAATAAATAGGTGGTTGAACAGATACAAGGCAGAAGCATTGAAGGTTAATGGCAGCTTGTAAGTACAGGAAGGTATTTGAGATCAGCAAGCAATGCCTGTGTTTTGTGCACTTTTTCTCTTCAGCCACCCAATAACTAGAGGTGATGATGCCTTTCATCAAAAGAATATAAAGAAAGGATGCTTTCCAGCACTTTGGGAGGCCGAGACGGGCGGATCACGAGGTCAGGAGATCGAGACCATCCTGGCTAACCCGGTGAAACCCCGTCTCTACTAAAAAAAAATACAAAAAACTAGCCGGGCGAGATGGTGGGCGCCTGTAGTCCCAGCTACTCGGGAGGCTGAGGCAGGAGAATGGCGTAAACCCGGAAGGCGGAGCTTGCAGTGAGCTGAGATCCGGCCACGGCACTCCAGCCTGGGCCACAGAGCGAGACTCCGTCTCAAAAAAAAAAAAGAAAGGATGCTTTTTTCTAGTTTTGAGGAGGCTGTCTGGTAAAACACTTTCAGCTAGTAGTCTGCTCTGGGAAATTACTTGTGAGGCTGTGTTGTATTTTTACCTCTTTAAATTGAGAAGCGCACCTGCAATTGTAATTTACTATCAGATTAACACATGTTTTACAATGGCGACACCCACAATGTTCCAATGTCTTTTTCATTTTTAACTTTTATTTTGATGTCCTCTTAAGAGAAAGCTTGCTCACATTTAATCAGATTTGCTCAAGCCCTAAAGCTGTTTCTGGTTTAAAGTCACTCACTTGGGGAAGCTATATGTTTGACCACCTGACTATCTTTTTATACACTGGATTCCTACAGTGGCCTGTAGCACCTGGCAGTTTTAAAGAATGTGTATTTTTATGAGACAGAATACAAATACATTTTAAAACCTTAAAAAAGTTCTTCATACCATAAATGAGATAAGTGACATGAAAGTGCTTTGAAATGAAAAAAAAAAAAAGCATTGTTAAATGATAGTTATTGCCAAACTGAATACTTTCCTATTTTTATTTTATTTCTATTTATTTTATTATATTTCTTCTTTTCAAGGGCCAATTTCAAAATTGCAATTGAAAAGAGTAACTTGAAAACAGACACTCCCAGCCATGCCCTTGCCTCAAGACACCTGCTATCTCCCTGGCCTCTGAGACAGGGTGGGAAGACACCGCCACCTCATTCCACAGGTGAGGGGCTGTTTCCTGGGGTTCATGGGCATCCCACTCCTTGCTCAGCTCAGCACCAGCTCAGCATTGCCAGAGAGAAAAACGGGAAGACAGAGACAAACAAAATGATAACTGGTAGGTGAGTGCTTGATAAGTTAAAGAACAGGAAACCAGGGAACACTGTGGGCTCCCACCCCAGGGGCTTGGTTGCCACCAAGAGTGAAGGAGGAACAACAGGGAGAGGATGTGCACCAGAGTCCCCATCGCCAGCCTAAGCAGGAGCACAGGAGCAACAGCGTTTGGTGCTTTCCTACAAGAGGCTGAAGAAGGAAACAAGTTGCTGAGGTTTTGAAGTGCTGTGTGAAGGGAGCAGAATCATGCATCCCATTTCCTTGAATAAGCTAAACCCTGAACAGGTCCCTAAAGCCACTGGGCTTCTGGTCCTATTTTACCTTCAAAGAGAATCAATCCTGTCTTTCCATCCTGAACAGTCTCCAATGCTCAAGCACTTTGAATTTTAGTATCGTGGCTGGAGCTATTGATGTGGTGCTAGTCTCACTGTCTTTGTCAACCTCTCTTGTGCATTTATTAATACAAACTTATTATTTTTCCCTAACATAGTTGTTAATGTGATTACGTTCATAGATTTTTTAAAAGTTGATCTACTCTTGAATTCCTGGCTTTATTCTATGTAATTATCAGTATTTTTTTTTCAGAAATGGTCTCTTTTTATTTGAATGGTTGATCTAGGACTCAGCCTAAGTATAATTCTAACATGTAGCTGTACGTAACCAACATATCTGTGACATTAGTGATGAACCAGAACCAACACAGAGATGGTCTTTGCTTGATAAAAGATAATCACAATCCCAAATAAAATTACTGGATAAAATACAGGATGCCTAGTTAAATTTGAGTATCAGATAAACAATGAAACATTTTTAGTATTAGTATGTCCTGTGTAATATTTGTACTAAATATTTATACTAAATTGTAATGGACATCCTTATACTAAAGAAAAGCATTGCTTATCTGAAATTCACATTTAACTGGTTGTCCTATATTTTTATTTGCTAAATTTGGCAATCTTAATCATAAATAAGCAAACAAGTATAAGTCTTAGAAAAGAATAAATCAATTTTTAAATGAATGAATTTAGTGTTGTCAGGGAATGATAATAACATGTCAACAAATCTTGGAAACCATTGGAATCCCGTTTCTGAAAATTATAATGTAGTGTGAAGTAGAAAATAACAACGATGGTTTAAACTCATATGAAACATAGAAAAAAATTCAAAAACAAACTAGATTTGTTGGTTTTAAGGAAAAGAAGCCAGAACAACGACCAGAATACTGTTCTGTTAGGTAACTCTTCTGTTAAGCACTTTCTTTAATTACTCAGGAAATATTTCTGTGTTTTTCCTCAACTACTGAAGTAGATTTTCCCATGAGTTTTATGTTACGCAAAGTTTAGTTATTTTTAAAGTTATCAAATCAGCTCTTACTGGCTTGAAGTTAAGTATCTATGGAACTTGTATTTCCTTTGTTTTCCTTTCAAATGTCTCCCCAAATTGCTTGTAACTGTGTGTCCTTTCTGTAAATAATTTTGCCACTTAATGTGTATTTTTCTGGGTCTGAACTTGTGTTCGTATTTTCAGAAGGTGGGTAAAAACATTTTCTCTGCAGCTACACAGTATTCTCTCCAGGAAGGCTGGCGGGGGTGGAGCGCAATAATTGTTTTAGTTTCAAGGGACAGAAGTGAACTGTTCATACATTAAAAGATTTGGGAGGCCGGGTGCAGTGGCTCACGCCTGTAATCTGTAATCCCAGCACTTTGGGAGGCCGAAGAGGGTGGATTACTTGAGATCAGGAGTTCGAGACCAGCCTGGCCAACATGATACAACCCCGTCTCTACTGAAAATACAAAAAAATGAGCAGGGCTTGGTGGCAGGTGCCTGTAATCCCAACTACTCGGGAGGCTGAGGCAGGAGAATCGCTTGAACCCAGGAGTCGGAGGTTGCAGGAGCAGCACCACTACACTCCAGCCTGGGCAACAGAGCAAGACTCCATCTCAAAAAATAAAAATAAAATAAAGTAACTAACTAACTAAATAAAAGATTTGGGATAGTTAGCTAATATTCTGGAATAAAATTATAAAACTGAGTTAACTAAAAATAACATTTATCCAAGTATTGCTATATTTTGATTTTATTATTTAAATGATTATAAGATCCTCATAAATACAAGTAAATATTGGGGCATATGATAAATTTCATGTTGTTTATGCGTTCATTGAGTCAGCCACTACCCTTTTGTTGTGTGACTATTAACATGCAAGTCGCCATTCTAAGCTTTGGCATGTGAAGGTGAATGAGACCAGCTTCTGTCTCCCAGGGAAGTGGCCGTTAAGTAGGGACAGTGGCATGCAAATCAGTAATTATAATACAGATTAATAAAAGCCATCATGTGTTTGTATACAAAGTCTCATGAGCACATGGGAGAGGAGGACATTCACTGCATTTGGGGCTAAGGGGTACTCAGGTATTTGATGCAGGGGAGTGGACCAGTCAATTGAACACTGGGAGTTCTTCAAGCAAAGAGGGAAGAGAAAGGCATTAGGGTTGAGGGCACAGCATACAGAAAGACTCAGTGGCCTGACAGAGCTTGGCACACTCAAGTGGCTGTATTATAAGACTCACGGTGGGAAGCAGGACGTAGCAAATGTAAAGCAGGAAAGGAACTTAAGACCAGCTCATCATTAGCTTGTAATGATGCCAAGGGGATTGGACTCTATCTCAAGGAGATGAAGAACCACTGAGGGATGAGTACAGGAGGAAATGATTCCATTTTTATTACAGTACCACTACTCTGGAAGTTATGTGAAAATGGGTTGGAGATGAGAGTAGAGGCAAGAAGACTGGTTAAGAAGTTAACAAAATAGCCTAGGTGAGAGCCCACAAGAGTCTGAACCGGCAGGGAGCCAAGAATGAGTATTGTTTTGGAACTGAGTTTAAGGTCTCTGTGACACGTCCAGGGAAACCTGGTGATGAAAATACAGGTCTAGAGTTGGGCAGATAGGTCTGGCTGGAGGTGGTTATTTGGGAATCCTCAACCCAGGAGTGAGAAGAAAGTGGGTGTGGCTGGGCTCAGTGTCTCACACCTATAATCCCAGCACTTTGGGAGGCCTAAGTGGGAGGATGGCTTGAGCCCAAAAGTTCAAGACCAGCTGAGCAACATAGAGAGACCCTATCTCTACAAAAAAAAAAAAAAAAAAAAAAGCAAAAATTAGCTGAGAGTAGTGGCATGTGCCTGTATCCCAGCTACTCAGGAGGCTGAGGTGGGAGGATTGCTTGAACCCAGAGACTTGACTCCAAGATCATGCCACTGTACTATACAGCCTGGGTGACAAAGTGAAACCCTTGAAAAGAAAAGGGGTTGTCATGACCCAGGACTGGTGTAAGGAGTGAGAAAGAACAGAAAATTGACATGAAATGAGCAGGTGGTAGAGAAAGATCCATAACCAAACACTGGAAAGAAGCAATCAGAGTCACAGTAGGAGACCCAGAAGAAAGAGCATCATGAAGATCAAAGATAAGAGAACTGCAATCACTGATTAATTAGGACAAGTGCTATGGAGAAAAACATAAAACAAGCACAGAAATGGGTCTTTTCGGTTTAGCTTTTAGGAGGCACTGGTGATGGAGACAGAGCAATTTGAAATCCGTACCTGACACAGTAGCCACATGGCAGAGGATTGAGAAATGAATGGAACATGAGAAAATGAGGGTGTATTGACCATCTTCAAAGAGGCTGGGAGACGTGAAAAAGAAATATGGAGGAAAGCGAGAACTCACAGGCTGTCTCATTATTTTTCATTATGAAAGTATACCTACTGAAAAGAATAGAGAATGATTTAACAAATAACAAGGCATTCATCCTCTAATTATCTTAAATTTTTTCATATTGACAAGAGCAGAGGTTGGCAGACTTTCTCTTAACAGGCTAGAGAGTAAACATTTTCAATTTTGCGGACCAAGAGGCAAATACCAGCTATTAGTAAAGCACTTATTTATGTAAACATTAAAGATATAAGCATTTACAGATGTAAAACTCAATCTTAGCTCAAGGACTTGGAAATAAAGGAAGCTGGCTGGGTTTGGCCCATGGGTCTTAGTTTACTGAGCCCTGGACTACCATGTTTTTGCTGACAGAAACAATATTTTGGATATAATTGAAGCCCCCATTACGCCCCTCCCTGATCTCATTTCTCTTCCTCACTCATCAGTAATGATTTTCCTAAAGTTACTGTGTATCATTCCCACTTTTCAAACATGTCTATATCCCTAAGCAATATATAGCATAATTTTGGATGTTTAAAAATGTTTAAATAAATATAATTATTCTATGCATAATAATATATTTTTTTCTTTTTTTTCCCACCCCGCTTCTGCGTAATAATTTTATTTACTTCTTTATTTGTTTTGAGACAGAATCTCACTCTATTGCCCAGGCTGGAGTGAAGTGGCACAATCTCAGCTCACTGCAAACTCCGCCTCCCAGATTCAAGCAATTCTGCCTCAGCCTCCCGAGTAGCTGGGACTACAGGCATGCGCCACCACGCCCAGCTAATTTTTGTATTTTTAGTAGAGATGGAATTTCACCACATTGGTAAAGCTAGTCTCGAACACCTGACCTCAAGTGATCCACCTGCCTCTGCCTCCCAAAGTGCTGGGATTACAGTGGTGAGCCACCATGCCTGGCAGCATAATAATCTTTAACTGACTTCTTCCTGAACATGACTTTTGATACATTTGATGCATATATCAACATGACTTTTGAGACTGATTCACCTTGATACGTCTGGCTGGACTTCATTAATTTTACTTGTTCTGTTCTACTCATCCTGTGACTACACTAAATTTTATTTTTCCTCTTGTTGGTAGACATTTAGGTTGCTTTCATTTTGTTTTGTTTTTCATTTTTACAATGTTATCATCGACAACCTCAGCCATATCTTTTGACTGCACATTTGTGAGTGAGCTAGGAGTCAATTCTTGGGATTGTGGAGCATGAACATATTCTGCTTATGTAGTATTTCCAAATTATTCTCCAGAATGATTGTAGAGAAAAATTTCCCTTTTCATATAATCTGATAAACGTGGTAACCTGAAAATTCTCCCAATGTGCAACACCTAGAAATGCTGAATAAAATATAAAAAAGCAATATTTTAAATGCATAAAGAAATCTCAAGAAAGCAAGAAAATGCCTAGGGCTCAGGAAATATATATATTTGTAAGTGCTTATAGAGGAAGTTGAAATTCAGAGTTATATCTACCAGTGGAGATTTCCTCAACAAAAGTGTGGGCCCAGGGAGATAACAGGCTATATAATGTTTTCAGGGAGCTCCTGTCCATTCACTGGGTCAAGAGTTAAAGCTAAAACTTCAGACCACGGTATAAGAAAGAAAAAAAAAAGGTCACTGAAATGACTTTGGCAAAGTTCAGAGTCAGGTCAGCTACCCCAGGCTGATCTTGCCATCATCCTGACACCTGTGGAACCTGGGCCCTCCTCTGATTTTCAATTTGGATTGCTCTACTCCTTTCTTCTTTCTTGAGGGCAATCAGTTCAGTCTCCTTGGTTACCTACTTCTGGCACCTGACTTAGCTCCACTGCCGGCTCTGGTCTGCCAGCTTACCCCTTCATGGAGGCTTTGTTGCTTCCTCCTGCAGCTTAGAAGCTGACCTCTGATGCCTGCCACTTCCCATTCAAGGCTGAGAATTACTGAGGTTCAGTCATGGGCTCCTGTAAGCACACCCCTGTCTCAGTTTCTTCCAAATCCTAGTTTGTGATGACAAAGCTGGGATTATATTTGAAAATAATTGGGGCTTAGAGCACTTGATAGTAGCTTGGTGATGGGATCAGATAATTTGGGGTTCTGTTAAGCAGGGTGAGCCATCCTCGGCGTATCAGGTTCTGCTCTCAGGGCCCCCAGGATTTCCACCAAGAATGGGAGGCAAGGCCGGGCGTGGTGGCTCATGCCTGTAATCCCAGCACTTTGGGAGGCTGAGGTGAGTGGATCACCTGAAGTCAGGAGTTCAAGACCACCCTGGCCAACATGGTGAAACCCTGTCTGTACTAAAAATACAAAAATCAGCCAGTGTGGTGGCATGCACCTGTAATCCCAGCTACTAGGGAGGCTGAGGCGGGAGAATTAGCTTGAACCCAGGAAGCAGAGGTTGCAGTGAGCCGAGATCACACCACTGCACTCCAGCCTGGGCAGTAGAGCGAGACTCCATCTCAAAAAAAAAAAAAAAAAAAAAGAATGTGAGGCAACAGATATGACAAGCAGCAAGATTATGTCTACACAAACTTTAGCTAAAAGTTACTAAGTAGATAATAAGATGTTTAAAATAATGACATAAAAGGAGGAATAAATAACACAAGGGGAAAAAAAAACCCAAAGCACAATGTGTATTAAAAAAGAACACATAGGCCAGGCGCGGTGGCTCATGCCTGTAATCCTAGCACTTTGGGAGGCCGAAGAGGGCAGATCACCAGCCTGACTAACAGGGAGAAACCCCATCTCTACTAAAAATACAAAATTAGCCGGGTGTGGTGGCGCACGCCTGTAATCCCAGCTACTCGGGAGGCTGATGCAGGAGAATCGCTTGGACCCGGGAGGCGAAGGTTGAGGTGAGCCAAGATGGCGCCGTTGCACTCCAGCCTGGGCAATAAGAGTAAAACTCTGTCTCAAAAAAAAAAAAAAAAAAAGAACAAATTTTCTAGAAATGCCAAATAATGATGATTAAAATTAAAAGCCCAATGGATGGATCAACCATCAAGATAGACAGACAAGGTGATCCAGGTGATTGCACTAATCTCCCCTCAGACCAGTAGTGCAGAGTTCCTGTCTGTCTTTGCCAGCATTTGAGAGTGGTACAAACTACATACAAATAGGCAAGTTGCAAGTTGCATTGTTTCATTACAAAACTGAGCCCATCCCAGTCAATATCTTTATGGTTTCCTGGGATTCCAAATTTGAGACACAGAAGGACTTTAAAGCTCATCCACTCTGTTTTTTTGGGGGGGAGTCCCTGAGAGTATTTGGTCCTAATGGCCAGTTCTCAGTAGGGCTCCCCCACAGTGACTGCCTGACATGAGGCTGTTCTTCCTCTGTCTGGTTCCCACACCCTGAAGCCTCTTACCCAGTGGCTTCACCATTCTGTTTTTCCTGCTTCTAGTCTTAAATACACTAATCCCCAGATTCTCTTCTGCTCACTCTGCACCTCTTTCAGCCCCTCCCTTCTTCCTCAGCAGTCTGAGTTTTAACCCAACTCTCATAATTCCTCTTCCTGTCAGCCAGTCTCTGACCCAGTGCAAACAAATGCAGCTCTATATTTGACATGCAGCAACCGTAAAGCCTAGCCAAGAGTTCTGTGCTGCACCTACAGCTGGAAAGTTTCAACAACCACAGTTTTCTAAACCCAAAACTAGACGAGTAGCCTGGCAGAGCCTGGAAACCCAGAGGCAGTATGGAGTATGGTTAGAGTATGGACTCCTGAGGCAGAATCTTACTTAGAGCCACTAATTAGCTGTGTGACCCTGGGCAAGTCACTTAGCCTCTCTGTGCCTCAGTTTTCTCAAATGTAAAAACAGGGATAATAGTGCCCACCTTAGAAGGTTGTTCTGAGAATTAAATGAGTTCGTGTATGTAGCGTCTAGAACAGTGTCTGAACTGTAATGAGTTCTATATATGTTAGCTACCATTGCTCTTAATACTTGAAATTGGGACTGTCCCAGGAAATGGCAGATGTCAGCCATGTTCATTGAAATGAGATATGAGATACTACAGTGTCAGAATGTGTAGCCTTACTTACATAGCTAGTATTTTCTTCTATTCTTTCTCTCCTTGCCAAGATTCATCCAATACTTATGTAGTTCTTATTCTCCTGAACCAGCCCAGAAAATCTCCCATTCCTCTCTGTTGGGCCACCAAAACAGTCACAGCATCCTTGTTTCTGCCTCATGCCCTTTAGCTCTCCCTTCTGCAACAATTCTGCTTGTAGCAACTAATAAATCCCATGCTTTTGGTATTTAGGAAGTTGCTTTTGGTTTTCTGGTAGTGTTAAGCTGACACTAACAGGGCATAAAGAACAGAGATGGGGACCCCCTGCCCCTCTTCACTCCATGAGCAGAATGTCTCCTTGAGTTTGAACTTTCTTAGGATCCTACACTGGCCAAGACACCCAGGCCCAAGCTTTCCTTTAACTATGCTCACCCATTTGATTAGAGTCCCAGAAAAGCTGCTTTCTTATTTCTCTCCTGGTGACTTCCAAGTGAATTATTTCTCTTGGGGTAGAACTCAATTCTCTGTCAGGCTATCTATCTATATAAAAGAAGAGGTCGCTGACTCAGAGGTAACAGTGCTGGTCTCATGCAACTGCAGATATTATCTCACGTTGCCTGCTTGTTGTTAATAACGGCTTAATTTGGGATGCATCTCAGAGTATGCTCACAGACAAAGCACCAGGCCGTTCAGTAGGTTGGATTCTTCTAACAAACATCCCCAGGTATTTTTTGAAGAATTCAAGGAAATACACCTGTGACACCTAGAAAGTAACTCATCTCCTGAAGCCTCAGGCGCTATTAGCTAAAAGTAGTGTACATTAATTAATTTTTAAAATCTTTAATTTAAAATCACCTTTTCCATGACTAATCATCTCAAAGTCATAGCTTTCATTAAACAGCTTTTTGCAAGTGGGCATTTTGAAGACATTGGGAATCCCGGCAGGGCCCAATTAGCATATTGGATTATTTAGGCAATCTCTGCACTCTACTGAAATGCAACTTCTCATCTTTGACTTCTCTTTACATTCCAACACTACCTGTTTTCAGGAGCTATCAGGTTTTTTTTTTTTTTTTGTAATCAGCCTCATATACATTCTAGGGATGATTTTCATATTTATCAACAATTATTTTCTAATTTATGCTGAGCCCTTAAAGGATTTTGGAAAGTCAAAGATGAACTACAGAGGATTTTCCCTGGAGTTGTTCATAGCCAGTTGGGAGGCATGGACACAATTATGGTTCAAAGTGATTAGCAGAAGTTTAGGTCTATGGGGGCCCAGCAGCAGGTACAAGTAGAACTGCAGGGAAGGGGCAGAGAAAGGAGACATCAAGGAGGAGATCACATTTAGTTTTATCCTTTTAAGGTGATATAAGAATTCGCTAGGTAGGAAAAAGAATGTATTCATCATAGGCAAGAGCCATGGAGTGGGAAGACACCCGGAAGCAGGTGCCACTGGGAGGGAGGTTGCAGTGAGAGTCTAAGGGGCAAAAATGAGGAACAAGTGAAGGGGCATAAGTGAGGGGTCCTGAAGGGGAAGATGTGCATGATCAGATTCAGGTGTCAGAAAGGGAACTTTAACCGAGTCTCTTCGGATTCTCCTTTTGCATCTCCTGAATTGCAAACACTAGGATGCAATCATTTTTTAGAAGCTAAGAAAAAATTCAGGCAAGATGAATTATTATTAAGGGAGTGTTTGAGGCACCTGTGGCAGTGTTGCACAATAGAAGAGGTGGAAGGAGGATGGCTAGGCTTTGCTCCCCTGATGTCCTACTAGGAAAGTTTCCAGAACTCTTGGCAGAGACAGTGATTGGTTCCCCGGGGGGGCCGGGGGCGGGGCATGGAGGAGCTCAAAAACCCTGGAGTAGAAGCCAGTAGAGCTGACTAGCAGCAAGACCCAGACATCTCCCTTTTTCCACCTCCGTTTCTTCACCTGTATGCCTAATATGGTTTGAGCTGCATCACCTTCAAGTTCCTTCCAGCTCCAAAACACTGGGCCTAAAACAACACATCAACTTCCAAACCCACTCTGAACACTAAACTCAATTTCAACCAGACATCTTTTCAGCTGGAATGGTTTGCCTTCCACTTCGTTTTCTACTCAGATGCCTGGAGAGAAATTGATGGGGTGGGGTGGCTGGCTGCTGGCTGCTGACCTCCAGGAAGTTGTCACATCTGTTAGGTCGTGGTTGATGTCCTTCATTCTATCTAAAGAACTGTAGCTTGAGAACTTTCCTTTTGCTTGAAATACTGCCCTACACTAAAAGCAGCCAGTGTCATTGACAGAAACAATGAGCAGCGAGTGTATTTGCCCAAGGGCGAGACAACAAGAGAGGCAACTGAGGGTGCTTGTGCTTGTTGCAGAAACTGGCAAGTCTCAGTTGTTGCTTTTAGCCCATAATAATGAGATTCAATATTTTGTTTTTCCCAATACCTTTGATTGGCTCCAATCATACTACTTTTTCAAACAAATCTTCATTAGTAACAGTCAATGCAAAAAAAAAAAAAAAAATCTGTAAAAGTAACAAGGAGCAATAAAAGTAGATGAAAGACCTTACTTGATGTGTTAGAGGGGGTACCCTAACACATAGTTCTTTGGTAGCTCTTTGGATAATTTCCCGTTTCCTTTTTTTTTTTTTAAGTTTATGTCGTTTCTTTAGTATGCTTTCTAGTAGTCAATTTTCACACCCCAGTTTTTCCAGGAGATTTTGGAACCAGCAGACTTCTCAGCCCACACTATTAAAAGCAAATTAATCATGTCTCTGTTTCAGCAGATTGAAGCTTTTTTTTTTTTTTTTTACATAAACTGCCAAAAAGTTTATGGTTTTCTTAATATGCTCATTAAGGCTGGTAAATTACAGGGACGCACACATCCTAGAAGACAAAGACTGAAAGAGGGGTAAATGAAGTGAGAGAGCTGGAGCCAGATTAGACAGCTGCAGCGAAAGCGAAGTCCTCCCTCCATCCCACCCCCCAAAAAAGGGAGTTCTAATTTTCTCCACTTCTTTCACAGAAAGGATTAGATTTTCCGGGTGTCACCCTCCCCGGCAGAGTTCTGTAGCCTCGGGCACCCTACCAGCTTTTGCGATCCTCCTTCCCAGGAGTGGGAAGTGGAGACGGCTTACCCCGGCCGACCGGAACGAGCGCGATCACCAGGGCGAAGACCAGGGCTGCGCGGGGAGCCTGCATGTCCGCTCGCCTCGGCGGAGGCGCGCTCAGGATGCTGCGCCGGGTTGCAGCCTCCCTGAAACGTGAACATTTCCTGTTTCCTGCTTGTTTGGGTCGGTGCTGACTTGAAGGAGAGGTGTTTGCCTGTTTTTTAGGAAGTGATGTAATTCTGCAGGAGCCTGTCAGACCAGCAAGGATTGCAAAAGAGAAGTTGCTGTTCAAGCACTGATTCTGTTGGCACGCCTCTCCAGCCCTTTGGAGTCTCGGCCTCCAGCTTTTGAAACCGACCCCGGGGCAACAGAGTCCCTTGCTCAGATGTCATTCGGTATCTGGGACTGGGAGGGGTCCTGGACCACAAGCATTCTCACTCTGTGATTTTGCCTATCCCCCAGGTGAGGCTCCGGGGCTGCCTAGAGCCTAGAGACAAACTGTCCTTTAGAACTTTCTGCCCTGATGGAAATGTTCCAAGTCTGTGCTGTCCAATACAGTAGCCATCAGCCACAGTGGTCACTGAGCATTTGAAATGAGGCTAGTGCTGATGGAATTTTAAATTTTATTGAATTTTTATAACATTTTAATAACTCCAAGTGGCTCGTGGCTGCTGTGTTGGATAGCGCAGGCCCAGACAGCAGGGACAACTGCATCATCAGAAAACTGCCAGACCACGTCTCTCCAGCCAGGCCCATTCTCCTTTCTCCACCCTTGAATGCCCTCCTCCCACCAAGGCCCAAGCCAGATAGAGGTGGATGCCACACCCACACCTGAAGGTTATGTCCTGCTTCCCCAGAGAGAAATGATCTTTTCAAGGTCCATTTCCAGAGGAGAATGTGCTCTGAGGGTGGAGGTAGGGGTGAGTCTGCATCTCACCTTCCTTCCTTCTTACTTGACGATCAAGTTCTCAGACAACAAACAAAACAGGACTGAACTGAAATAGAATAATGGTGGAAATCCTATCCAATCAAAACAATACAGAAAGGTCATGTCTAGTATACAGGGGAGATTAGCATGTGTTGGGTGTTCTGTTGGAGGTCCTTCCCTTGGTTTAGGTTTAGGGACTAAGCATGCAGAAAGCAGTTTCATAATCTTGGTGCCAAGAGAGACAGACAGATGGAGAGAGGGGTAGTGTTGAGGCATCAGACACATCTCATCTCTAAACCTTTCCCTGCAGATTACCATCTGAGTCACCACTTCCCGTCGTTTGTCTTCAGTGATCTGGTTGGTGCAGACATATGAGGTGACTGGAATTCCTTAGCCCCTGACATAGTTGTTAATTTTTTCTTTAATGCATTGCTGCTTTTCAATGTCATTAGTCACTGTTTATCTCAGTTATTATCCACAAGAAATAGGTTGGTGATTCATGTAATGATCAGTTTGTTAATGGATTTACAGTATGCACTTTAATGTTTTAAACTGGCAATTAAGTTAACTCTTGATAAAATACGCTTTTTGCACCATAGGTGACAATACGGAACAAACAGCAGGAGAAAATAGACACGCTCAAAACTGGGTGATTGATTAGAAAACAACAGAGAAAGAACTATTAATTAAACACTTGCCGAGCATATGAATAGACCACGGGCTCCAAGACCCGCTAGTACTGAGTTGGGGTGGTAATTATTCCTGTACAAGCACGTGTTTCTGCAGCTGTGACACACACGTGCAAGAGAGCAGGCCCAGGGCTTGGGAGTTCTCTCCATTTTACCATTTATGCCCTATTAAAATGTTATTAAATGTTATTAAAACATTGTTGAATCCCAGGCTGGAGGCAAATGTTTGGCAAGGGCAAGGTTGTCAGCCTTCGTTTCTTTCATCTTAAACTTCAGCTCCCTGTGGAAGCTTTCGCAGTCAGGTATCTGTGGATTGGACCACAGACTGTCTTATTCTGTGGACCTCTGCTGAGCCCCATGACATGGCCAAACAGTTCATTACAGTTTCAACAACTGCATTATGCATTGCTTCTGAGCAGTACAACACTAAGTCAGAATGGGGTACAAAATAAACCGGAGCTGCAGAGAAATCCTCCCCAACCATGTAATTTTCTTTTGACCCCTGTGCTCTCTAAGACCCTAGCATGATTAAGCTGATCTTAGGGGGAAGAAAATTACCATCATTGATCAGAAAATGGTAGCACCTCAATGATCTCTTTGCTGCAGTTAAAATTCCAGGGAGGCTGTGTGGTAGGTAAAGGGCTATTTACCTCTGTTTTAATTTTAGCAACCATTAATTTGGACAAGTAGCCACCCGGCCTCAGATTAAATCCTGATGCACTGGTGGCAGGAAGTCAGGGCCTCAGTCCCAGATGTGGAGCACAGGGGAACCTCGGAGTGAGTGGCACACAGGCAGGGGTAATGCCACTTTGGAGCCTGCCACTGGCTGTCTGAAAGCAGGAAAGAAGTATGGTGCCTCATCATGTTAGGAGGGCAGGAAGGGACACTGGGTGCCACGTCTGGGGACTCTATTACTTTACACAAAGGAGTGTGACTTTTACAATCAACTGTCTGTACTACAGAAGTGACTGTCATCCAGTCCCCCAACCCGTCTCTCCACCCTCAACTCCATGGGCCATAAAAGAAGAGGGACTCCTAGGGAACAGATCCAGATAAATGGTGGGATCTTCCAGTGAGTGCAGACAGCCTTCTCCGCATTCCTCTTCACACGCCAATCCTGCCATTCCCAATACACACAGATGTGCACATGCACTCAGATACACACACAGCTGTCTCTCACACACACATTCATGCACATGGTGGAAATAAATGAAGACTAAATGAGCACAGGCAAATGAAACCAAGCAATGGTATTTAACTCAGAGCTTGCCATAGCAAGAGAGTCAGTCACCGTCACTGCATTTTTGCGGAGACCCAAAGGCAGGCCAAAGAGTGATAAAACTTTATAGTGGATAAAACGAAGGCTCGGGGCTGGGCGCAGTGGCTCATGCCTGTAATCCCAGCACTTTGGGAGGCCAAGGCGGGTGGATCACCTGAGGTCAGAAGTTCAAGACCAGCCTGGCCAATATAGTAAAACCCCATCTCTACAAAAATACAAAAATTAGCAGGGCATGATCCGGGGTACCTGTAATCCCAACTACTTGGGAGGCTAAGGCGGGAGAATCACTTGAACTCGAGAGGCAAAGTTTGCAGTGAGCCGAAATCCCACCATTGCACTCCAGCCTGGGTGACAGAGCAAGACTCTGCCTCAAAAAAAAAAACACAAAAATAGGAAGGCTCAGGTATGGCCTGAAGGGAGGCTGCTGGCATAGGGAACCAGCAGCAATTGGTGAGGGCATGCATATTTGGCTGCTTCTAGATCAGAAGAGGAGATTAAAATGAGGGAATCTGTCAGATGGTGCTCTGACCTCCTACAAGTTTGATTTCTAGCAGGCTGACTTCCTAGACTTGCTACTGAAGATAGTGAATTGGTTTCCTGGATTGGTTGCTGCAAGTTGGCAGTCAAGGTTCTGTTTTTGCATATATGATTTGGCCACTGTCCATTTGTACATCCAGTCTCCCAACACACACCACACTCACAGATTCAGAAACGTGCACACATGCTCACACACACACACTCTCACATCGACACTCACACACAAATGTTCTGGGGCGGCTTTCTCTGTCTAAATGCCAGCTAGCGGCAGTGGATGGCTCCTGGGTGTCTGGTTGGCTATGAGCTGGCCCTCAGACAAGACAACAGTAACATCAGATGGGGCCTATATATCACTCTGAAGTCAGTTAGGAAAGTTCAGGGAGGAAGCCAATTGAAATCCCAGGTTCTGAAGGAAAGGCCAGAGAGGTAGCCGGGCAGGGCAGAGGCTGGGGCAGAAGGATTAGGCTGAAACTTAGGGTGTGCAGAGAAGCCAGAGCTGGGAGAGGGGCTGACAGCTATTTCACTGTGTGTGAAGTGGGAGCAGCTGGAGCCTGCACAGCCAGGTCCATCTTGACCAGCCTATCTCCACTCTTGGGGGTCTCTGTCTCTGCATCCTGGCTGCCAATACTCTTCAGAGAAGCTGTTGCAAGGTTTGGATAATCCTAGGGGCTTCCATGACAGGGTCTTCCAGGGCCCAGGCAGATGGCCTGGTCACCACAACATGAAACTGTAAAGGATTGTGATTAGGAGCAAAAGTGGCAGTTGACACGTGGGACAGAGTGCAGAGCTCTGGGCTAGAGGGTGCTGTGGTGCATCTGAGAAGAGAGGGCATCAGCTCACTGGTGAACATCCATGGCCTCCTCTAATTGCCCTCTGAGAGCAATGGCATTCTCTGTCTTGCTCTCCAGTCTATCCTCAGCATTTAGGACAGAGAACAGAGAAGTGAGTAAATGGGGGGAAAATCCCTTTACAGCAGTGTTTTTTTAAGTGCACAAGAGAGGGCCACCTTGTCAGAATTATTCGGAGGAGCTTGCTAAAATACAGAGTCCTGGACCCTAGGCCAGAACTACTGAGTCAGAATCCCTAGAGCTGAGGTCCAGAACTCTGCATTTGTAATGTTCGAGGGGATTTTTATGCATGATAGATAAAACTTGAGACTCATTTGTTTTTTAGTTCCTGGAAATTATTGCTAGTTCCTAGAAAGGTCCTTTTTCTCCAAAGAAATAAAAAGCACATTGTATTCTCCTGTTTTGCCTTGACTACTAGGGAAGCCTGGAACTAAAAGTTTAAGCTTGGTTGTGTAACTTTTATTAGCCCAGGCGTCTTTACCATTTCTAGGAATATTTCTTTTCCTGGCTAACTCTAACTCATCTGTCCAGACCTAGTTCAGAAGACATCTCCACCAGGGAGTTATTAGAAGCCTTCCTCCTCCCCCAACCCAAGCTGAACGAAATGCTCATCCTTTACTGCCACCCACATAACACCCATCACAATATATCCAGAAGACCCGGCTGTGTCTCTGTCTCCCCACCTTAATCACCCCAGTGTCACTCATCTGTGGTCTCCTGTATCTGTTAAAAGGAACTAGACTTCCTTCTATTGCTGTTTGGTTTTTGATCAAATCATACCTTAAGGCCTTTTCCCCCCAAGTCTCTCCAAATATTTTGCAAGTAGGACATACCTCATTAATAAATATATAGTATTTTTACCAAAGTCCACTCCAGAATGATACATGCAGATTGATGGCCTCAATGTTTCTTCTTGTGCTTTTCTGTTGAATTTGACTTTCCTGATTCACAGTTGATAGTGTCCTTGCCAACTAAATCTTCAACACCAATGGAACTAGAAAAAAACAAAGGAACAAAGATTTGGAGGATACAGCAAATGAGAAAAGAAAGCCTGGGTAATACGGTGAGATCCCATTCCTACAAAAAATAAAAAAATTAGCCGGGCATGGTGGCACCTATCTGTAATCCAAGCTACTCAGGAGGCTGAGGCAGGAGGATCACTGGAGCCTGGGAATTCAAGGCTGCTGTGAGCTATGATTGCATCACTGCACTCCAGCCTGGGCAACTAAGGGAGACCCTATCTCAAAAAATAATAAAATAAAATAAAATAAAAGAATTAGGAAAGATGCTAGGAGGAACTCCAGTGCCAGGGTATATATGTGGGTAGTGCCAGAAATAAGCAAAACTTGAGAGGATATTGTATCAGGTGAGAGAAGGTAACAGGTGATTAGTTTTCAATTAAAGTAACTTATTTTTCATATTACAAAGACAATACATGTTTGTTGTGGAAAGACTAAAAATACATAAAAGGCAGAATCAAAATTATTCTGTTTTTAAATTCTTCCAGATCTTTTTCTATACATATTAACTAGCAGTATTATTCCACTTTGTTTCCTGTACTAACAGTTATCCTGCTAACTGGCCGGAGGTATAGAATTTACAGGTAACAAATTCAGACATGGGAAAATGGTAACTTGCTCTATTTTTCTATTACAGCATCAATTTTGAATTCCAATTCTTCTGCTAGTGGTAAACCAAATGCAGTCACTTACTAATACAATCAGTCAGTTTAGTGATTTCCCAGTTATTCGGGATTACCTTCAGTTATTTCCGGGTCCCTCCCTTGCTCCGCCCTTTACCCCCACTTCTGTTTTTCTCTAGAATTGCCTCCAGAATGCCAAAGAGTTGATAGGGAAAGTTGTCTCTAAAATACAACATTGGTTCGTCAGCTCTTAGAGGACCAAGAGCTAAGAATTAACTCCTTATGTTTATATTTCAGAATGGCCTCCTTTTTGTAGATCAAATGGTCTAATTTCCTAGTCTGGGTGGGTTTAGGTAGGTGTATAAACAGAGTGTTCAGGGCTCCCGAACACCTACTATGTTTATAGAATTTCATCTACTATCCTGCCACTTATATTCATGATAGTTTCAGTAACAATGTAACGCACTCTCTCCAGGGAAGGATGGACGTGGTGAGACATGGTGGGTCCGCTGGATTGAGCACCAGAAGTCCAAGGTCCCGGTCTTACTTTTTTCACTAATTAGATTCTCGTGGCTTCATTTGCCTATCTGTAAAACAGTAGGGCTAAGTAGATGATCTCTAAGACCCAGCACTCATATTCCACGAGTCTATCAGATTCCTGGTGAGGAGACACATACAAAGATTTTCAGAGGCAAAGGTAGACCTCAGCTTCTAAGGACATGTACCTGCTACAAACAACCCAGCCAGGTCCTCCAGCCTTTCCATCGTCACTGAGATCCAGAAACGAAGGCCTGTATTTACAGCAACATCACAGCCCTGGCAGGATAAGAAGAGAGGGTGGTGCCTTCCAGAACTGCCAAACAGCTGAGTATCACTGAATTGAAATAGAGCGGCTGTAAACAGGGTGGGTTGGAGAAGCATGACAGTTGTGAAATCAGGGCAGGAGGAAGGAAATAGATAGGCAAATACACCGAAAAGAACTGTGACGTGGTTTCTTCGCTATCGCGAAGCAGCAAGTGCAAAGCTTATCTGAGGCCAGGAACAAAAGTCTTCATGTCTGCAGTGATGATCATCTCAGCTACGACCACATAACAACAAGCACTGGTGTTGGTAACCATGCTTTAGCACCCGGAGGTCCACAACAACTTTACTGTGCAGCAAGAGGTCACTTGCTTACATATCTCGTTATTACATTCTCTCTTCGTGAAAAATGGCAATCGCTTGGAGTAGACTAGATCATTGTTCCCAGTTCTTCATGCCCTTTCTGAATTACAGTTGTTCATCTATGTCCTTGCAACTTGGAAGTTCCTTCCGCTAGAGTTGGCAAAGTTTATGTCCCTGCCTTTTTGATGCTGGGCCAGGCCATGTATGACTTGCTCTTATCAAAGATATATGGATGGGAGAGACAGTGGGCTGGGCGTGGGCAAAGGTCTCTAAGAACCATCACAGACTTTGATTTGCCTTCTTGTCTTTCTGTGATCTTGCATTTCTATGATCTTCGAAGATGAGCCCCATAATGTGAAGCAGAACACAAGATCAGAAACCCAGACTCCAGCCTAGTATAGCCCAAATCAGTCAAACCTCAGCTGCAGACCCATGAGCATGAAACTAAATGGTTATGATTATGAGCTATGGAGGGATATAAGATTGTTCCGTAGCATTAGTGCAGCAATAGCAAATTGATGTCTCTCTTAGGATTCTTCATTCAGGAGTTGCAAACCTGAGTGAAGAAAGTCGGAGAAGAAAAAAGAACTGCTTTTGGTAAGCAGGGAAAAACTGAGAAATTGGCTATCAGGTTATACTGTAAAGCCCTTGGAAGATAGGACTGTTCACACTTAACTTGCCACGGTCATCTTTTTCCCTTCTCCTGCAGGAACCACTGCTCAGTCTAGAGCCAGCAGTTACATTCAGCTGAGTCATGCTATGTTTTCACCCATGGCACTCCTGGATTCCTGAGTCACTGGACAGTTGTGTTAGAATGCGTGTTCACAGAAGTGTTTATTGGACTGAAAGGATATTAGTAGCACTTGCAGCATTTAAGCTGTACTCATGATCTTTACCACATTATATTCAGATGATATAATGTAGATGACCTCTTTCTGCACTAATTGATAATACGCTTCTGAAAATGCTCCTGGAAAGCAGGATCCATACCTGAGTTAACTTTATGACTTCCTTCTACTCAAAGCTGTGCCCTCCAGGAGAGCCTAGAGCCAAGTAGTACATGTTGAATGAATACAAGAATTAAAGAATCTTAAAATGGCCCTTATTCAAATGAGATTAAAAAAAAATCTCTTCTTGCACATGGCCACCTATGTTTGTAGATGGTCACAAGTTACTGAATCAGGAACAAATAAAATAATTCTTACTGTCTCCCTGCCAGGAGATTAACTCCTGAACCTTTGCAAGGGAGGCCATTCACTGGAATGAGCCCAGTACACACAGCCTGCCTAAATTCTCCTCCTCTGGTGTTGAGTTGTTTTTCTCCATTGCATAAACCTGTCTGTCCTTTCTCCTCAGGGTCCTTTGCAAAATACACTGCCTCCTTAAAAAAAAAAAAAAAAAAAAAAAATCAGCCGCAGTAGGATGGAGGTTTGAATGCCTGGCTTTTGTGTGTGAATACCTAAAGGTGTTTGCTTGGTGATGTCTGGAGGTTGTTCAGGCTGTCATCAATTACAGTGCATGCCATGCTCCTGTGGGGCTTTGGCAGGAAAGGAAGCTTATTTTAGATGCTTGCAGAGCACTCATAAAACCTCCTTCTTTGTTCATCTTTAGGGATTGAGGATTTTTCTGGCTGGGGACAAAATAAGAGAAAAAGCATTGTCTTCACATAAAAACATTAGCATGTTGAAAAAGCAAGGAGAAAAAATATGCTTGCATATGCGTAGAAAACTGGAAGGATGGGATCCTCCAGGAATTAAGAGTGCACCTCTGCAGAAGGAGATTGAAAGCTGAGGTGAGACGGGGCAGGGAGGGGGAGTAGGGAAAATAAAGGAGACACGTTTCCCTTAATACACTTCTGTACTATTTGAGAAAAGGTTAATACTGTGTATTACCTTCTTAATATTAAAAAACAAACAAGAAAAGATGTGTGAGGAGAAAAAAAGAGACGTACAATTATGGAATGACTTTTAGCCCTATAGGTAGGTTGGCGATGCTAGTGGAAAAGAAAACTTGGATTTTGGCCGGGTGCGGTGGCTCAAGCCTGTAATCCCAGCACTTTGGGAGGCCGAGACGGGCGGATCACAAGGTCAGGAGATCGAGACCATCCTGGCTAACACGGTGAAACCCCATCTCTACTAAAAAAAATACAAAAAACTAGCCAGGCGTGGTGGCAGGCGCCTGTAGTCCCCGCTACTCAGGAGACTGAGGCAGGAGAACGGCGTGAACCCGGGAGGCAGAGCTTGCAGTGAGCTGAGATCTGGCCACTGCACTGCAGCCTGGGTGACGGAGGGAGACTCCGTCTCAAAATAAATAAATAAATAAATAAATAAATAAATAAATAAACAAACAAACAAACAAACTAACTAACTTGGATTTTTAAGAGAAGCTATGTATCAAAGTCAGAAATTATATGTCAAAAGTAGGATTGCCTAGTAAAAATCAAAGGGATGAGAAAGAAAAGAGAAAGCATTTTTAAGTCAGGAAGTGAAGTTTTCTTGTTTTGTTTTGTTTTGAGATGGAGTCTCGCTCTGTCACCCAGGTTGCAGTGCAATGGCACGATCTCGGCTCACTGCAACCTCTGCTTCCCAGGTTCAAGCGATTCTCCTGTCTTAGGCTCCCGAGTAGCTGGATTACAGGAACCCATCACTATGCCCGGCTAATTTTGTGTGTGTGTGTGTGTGTGTGTGTGTGTATTTTTAGTAGAGACGGGGTTTCACCATGTTGGCCAGGCTGGTCTTGAACTCCTGACCTCAGGTGATCCACCCGCCTCAGCTTCCCAAAGTGTTCGGATTACAGGCATGAGCCACCGTACCTGGCCATGAAGTTTTGTTGCAGAAGATTCTGTGGATAGAATCCAGAGAAGCTACTGAGTCTGTACATAGATAACTGGAAGCATATCTTTATGAAATATCGGTGTGGGATAGGGGAAGGCATCCCAATATGGAATTTTTGTAAAGCCTTATTTGATGACCAGAAAGGACTGTAGGTGAGGCTGCAGGCACAGTTGGAGGGAAGAGACAGAAGGGTGACCAGAATGCAACTCTAAAAGCTCATTCCAAACCCCAGTGGTTCTCAACTGGGGCATTTGTTAATGTCTGGAGACATTTTCAGTTGTCACAACTTGGTGGTGCTACTGGCATCTAGTGGGTAGACATCCTGTAACACAGAGGCCAGCCCCCAACCACAAAGAATTATTTCGCCCCAAATGTCAGAAGTGTGGAGTGTGAGAAACCCTGTACAAAATGAAAGTGAATAATGAGGTTGCTGAGCTGTTAATGCCTCACATCATGTGTGCTTTACAGTTTACTAGGTGTTTCCACATCCATTTGCTTCTCATCACAAACCTGGTGGGTTGGCAGGGCAGACGTCCCTGTTTCCCTGTGGCTGCTGAGGAAGTAGAAGTTCAGAGACTGACCCAAGGGCACACGGCCTGGAGTCCAGGTCTTTGGCCCTGTCTGCACACTCTGCTGACTCTCCTGTCCCATGTGGCATGCCAAAGTCATCTTTGAACTAGGCGCTTGGGTGAATATGTGCCATGCCCCAGAAGGTGACAGGGAGAGGGGCTGCCACTGAAGCAAAAGTAGAAAAGTCACAGTGCCAGGGGTAACATTTCTGAAGGAGACTGATGGAAAATTACTCAAGTGCCAGTGAAACAGCTACAATGGGTTCCATTTGGTGGTAGCTCTTGGTCACATTTTGTCATACACCCACAGGAGTTTTTGATATACAGAGACCTGAAAGTGCTTGGCTTGCTCAAGGAAGGACAATTACATGCAGTTAGACAGTGGAGGTGTTGAAAGAGATGTGGTGGACAGAAAGGTTGCAAAGCAGAAACACGATCCTGGAGATCAAGTGAGAAACAGAACTAGACTAGGTCGTGTCGCCCAAAACACCACCTAATTGGCCAAACCATAGAAAGGAGAGCTTTACTGGAGATAACTGGTTTGCAAGCTGAGAAGATAAAGTGTGGATTGAAGGTGCTGTCTCTTTGAAGAGGGGAAGGACAGGTTGGGTTTTATGCCTTGCACAGCCTGCATCACACATATTCAGCAGGTGTGAGGGCAAAAGTTGTATGTATTTATAAGGGGAACAAAGTGCATGAGCAGTGGGTAAACATATGTAATATACATCCTGTGTTCACTTTGGGGTGGGGTTTCAGCATTAAAATGAGGTGGAATTTGGCTGTTTACATCAAAAAGTGAACCATCGGACACAAAAACAGTTTGTATGCAGCCTTTATAAGCTGCCTGAAACTGGCTTAAGGTCTGCAATTGCTTATCAGAAAAGAATGTTTGTAAGGCCCGTCCTCTGTCCAATCAGAGTTACAGTGGCCTGGGTTGTAAATCAGAGTTAGGAGGGGTATTGTTAGTGTGTTTAACAAGAGTGTGATTTTTTTTTCTTTTCTTTCTTTTTTTTGTTTTTTGTTTTTTGTTTTTTGTTGTTGTTGTTGTTTTTGTAGCTGTAGAAATTTAGAAATTTCTACACGTCAGCCAGGTCCTGAACCCTCAACCTGTAGGTAACTTTTGTTTCCTTAACCTTGGGGTCCATCATAACTGGTAAAGGAGCATCTATTTTGGTATCTCAGATCAGAGTCAGCAACCACGAGCCCTGGACATTTTGAAGGGCAGTAGTGACATGACCTGACCAGTGTTTTAGAAAGTCTCCACTCCATGAAGGACATTTTCTTTTAAATCACATTTATTTGTCTTGCCCATATTATAAAACTGATTGCTTTTAAAAGCATTGCATTTGATGTTGGTGGGTTTTCACTGAGGGCTGAGTACTCTGCTACAATTTGGATGACAGAACTTACTGAGAAATTGGAAGCAGATGAAAATAGCATCCTGCACAGGCTGTCCTTTTGGGTGCCTATTTAAGTACATAGTAAGTGAAGTCATAGCACAAACATTCTTACGAGCAGCCATCATCTGACACTAACCCAAATAGGTTTATCACTACAATGTTACATTCAAATGAACCAAAATAGCCTACAGTGTGTACACAGGGGATCTAGTGTCATTTACATTTGCTGTCTCTGAAATGGAGATCATCACCCTAAAAAGTGTAAGAAAGGAAAGCACTTAATTACTCATGGTATCATGCTGTGCACCAAACCCAATAGTGACTGTCTTTACCTTTGAACTACTTACAATTCACATTTTAATAAACATTTTAATATTTTTTCAGGTACTACATGCTCACTGTAGAAAAACTGGAAAATGCAGGTAACTAAAAGGCAGAAAATAAAAGACTCACCCACTATCCATAGCAATGCATTTCTTTCCAGAGTTATTATCTAAATTGCCCTTCTAAACACACTAATCATGGTGCCTTTTATTCCTAACTTCCTCTTACAGTTTCCGAGAAGATGCATCAGGATATTTTATTGTTCTAAAGTAAACACTGCTTAGATCAAAGGTGGCACTTGACCCAAAGCTGTCCAGTGATCCACAAGGTAGTGGGCCTGAGGCCTTCTGCCCTAGAGGAGTGATAATGAGCAAATCTAACTTGCCTTTCTGAAATCTGGACTAAAGGATTTCTGGCCCATTGGCCAACTGGCAGTGAAAAGGGTGGAACTCACAAACATGGAGCTAGAAGGAGAGGTCAACGAGAGAGAACATCTGGGTCAGAAGAGAGGGCGACACAGAGAGAATCAGTGGTCGGGCTGAGAGTGCACTAGGTCCATCCACAGACGGCCTTTTAAGAAAGTCCCTCTTTCCTTTCCCCTTAAGGCGGTTAGACACTTTGTTTTTGTTTTATATAATCAAAAGTGCTACATGGGCCAGGCACAGTGGCTCACATCTGTAATCCCAGCATTTTGGGAGGCTGAGGTCGAAAGATCACTTGAGCCCAGGCGTTCAAGACCAGCCTGGGCAATGTGGTGAAACCCTGCTCTACAAAAAAATACAAAAATTAGCCAGGCTTGGAGGCACACACCTGTGGTCCCAGCTACTGCGGAGGCTGAGGTGGGAGGATCTCTTGAGCCTGAGAGGCAGAGGTTGCAGTCAGCCAAGATAGCATCACTGCATTCCAGTCTGGGCAACAGACAGAACCTGTCTCAAAAAAAAAAAAAAGGAAAGGAAAGGAAAGGAAAGAAAAGAAAGAAAGAAAGAAAGAAAGAAAGAAAGAAAGAAAGAAAGAAAGAAAGAAAGAAAGAGAGAGAAAAAGAAAAACAGTGCTTTATTCTCAATTTTATTTTAGTGTTCCCAATCATTAGCAGGAAATGGACATGAAGTAAATCCTAATGTTTATGCAAATAAAATAATTCACCTGTTCTCTCAAACAACATTGTACTGTATTCAAGATCTTGGGAAACTCCAGGTAAAATGTCATGATTCCCAACCTCAAGGAACTTATTGAGATATAACTATAAATATCTACAGACAAATAAAAATATAGTTATTTTAAGAACGTTAAAATGACATATTTCATTGAGGATGCTTTTGGCTTCAAGCAACAGAAGACCTCACTTAAAATGCTTAAAAAACAAAGAGAATCTCACATAAAAAAAAGTCCCAGTCAGCCATGGTGGCACACCTGTAGTCCCAGCTACTAGGGAGTCTGAGGCAGGAGGATCGCTTGAGCCCAGTAGTTCAGGTCCAGCCTGGGCAACATAACGAGATCCCATCTCTTTAAAAAAAAAAAAAAAAAAAGTCTAGACATAAGGCAGTTCCAGGGCTTACTGGTCTAATGAATGTCTAAACAACATCATCAAGGAATCATCAAGGACCTGGGTTCCTTCTGTCTTTCTGCTCTGCCATCTTCAAAATTTTTATTAACTTTTGGTCCTAAGATTTGTTTCCTCATAGATGCCAGATGGCTATTTCTCCTCCAAGGATCAAACCCTTACACACAGTGTCTGAAGTTTGGAAAAGATAATGTCCCTGAGGTACAAGCAAACCTCTCTCAGAGACCACTAGCTGGCTTCCCTTCACACTCCATCACCACTGTCACTAGCAAGGGAAATGGACTTACATAATTGGTTTAGCCTAATCAAGAGTCACCCCTGAGACTGGAGAGGGCTCATGAAACACATTGTTACCCAATACCTCAACAAAATAGGGGTTTGGTTAACAGAAAGAGGGGGGCGCAAAATGATTCTTGAGCGGGCAACTAAGGGTGTCTGTCATATGGTTTAATAGGGCGGGCCGGGCGCGGTGGCTCACGCCTGTAATCCCAGCACTTTGGGAGGTCGAAGCGGGAGGATCACGAGGTCAGGAGATGGAGACCATCCTGGCTAATACGGTGAAACCCTGTCTCCAGTAAAAATACAAAAAATTAGCCGGGCATGGTGGCGGGCGCCTGTAGTCCCAGTTACTCGGGAGGCTGAGGCAGGAGAATGGCGTGAACCCGGGAGGCGGAGCTTGCAGTGAGCCGAGATTGAGCCATTGCACTCCAGCCTGAGTGACAGAGCGAGACTCCGTCTCCAAAAAAAAAAAAAAAAAAGGCAAATTTAAAAACTACTGATGGGGGTTGGGGAGATGTTGGTCAAAGGATACCAAATTTCAGTTAGATAGGCAATAACTTCAAGAGAGCTATCTTGAACTTACTTTACAACAGGGTGAGGATAGTCAATAACAATGTATTGAATTCTCAAAAACTACTTTAAAAAGTGGGGGAAATAACTGGTAAAACAAAAATGGAGTACAAAATTAGAGTTAAAATTAGTATAAAATCTAGATTAAAATACAGATTGGAAAAAATTTAAATACAGCATAGTTTAATGAGAAGAGGAAAACAAAGGCTGAGGAAAGTTGAGATCTAACTGAATCATTAAATCCAGGAAACTAAGATACCAAAAAGATGAAATGATAAAATAAATTAAGCCCAGCAGTTCTCAAAGGATGGTTCTTTGGCCAGAAGCACCAGTATAAACTGGGAACTTGCTAGAAATGCAAATACTGGGCCCCACCCCAGGGCTACTGAATCAGAAAGCTTGGGGGTGGGGCCCAGCAATCTGTTTTAACAAGTCCTCCAGAACCAACGAATCCCCAGGGGCTGATGTAGCTAACACCTGAGAATCCAAAAGAAAAACAGACACTTTAAAACATTCCAAATTGTAAAATAAGGCCAGCGTGGTGGCTCATACCTGTAATCCCAGCACTTTGAGAGGCCCAGGCAGGCAGATCACCTGAGGTCAGGAGTTTGAGACCAGCCTGGCCAAAATGGTGAAACCCTGTCTCTATTAAAAATACAAAAATTAGCCAGGTTGGTGGTACATGCCTGTAATCCCAGCTACTTGGCTGGCTGAGGCAGGAGAATCCCTTGAACCCAGGAGGCAGAGGTTGCAGTGAGCCGAGATTGTGCCACTGCACTCTAGCCTGAGCAACAGAGTAAGACTCTGTGTCATAATGAACAAACCAAAAAAATTGCAAAATGAAAAAAAAAATCAGTAGGCAAAAGGGCCAAATAAAAATCAGCACCTAGACCGATTCCAGGGTTAACATCTTTTTGCTGAGCAAACATGGTTCTCCGAGCCACTTTACCCCTCCCCGCTCCCCTGCCCCACATCTGACTGACCACCTAGTTGGTTGCCCTACCAAACTTAAAATGAGTGGTTCTCATTCTGGCTACACTTTAACATCACATGGAGAATATTTAAATATGTGGATAAACCAGCCTCTACCTCAAACCAAGCAAGTCAGAACTCTGAGGGTGAGGACCTGGCCTCTGTATTTTTAGGAAATCTCTTAGGTGCTCCTGTTGTGCAGTCATGGTTTTGAACCATTGGCTCAGAGCTTCCGGGCTGAGAGCTGAGGGTTGGAGAGGCCTCTTGCTCTTGATAGCTTCCTTGACCTCACACTTGCTGCCCATGTTCCTCAACGGCCTGGCTATAAGCCTTGGAGAAAACATAAAACAAGCATGCACGCAGCTTACATCTTTTCTCCAGCAGGTCTACGTATACTTGCCCGATGTACGAGCATCTGACCCTGAATTACTCCATCTGGTTCCCAGATTGTGGGATCTCAGTATGGAAGAGCATAGGCCAATGTTGAAATTCTTGACTGACATCTCTTGTGCTTTCTAAACACTGATGGGACTGGGCGTGGTGGCTTACGATTACAATCCCAACACTTTGGGAGCCTGAGGTAGGGGGATCCCTGGAGCACAGGAGGTTGAGACTGCAGTGAGCCATGATCGCGCCACTGCACTCTATCCTGGGCAACAGTGAGACTCTGTCTCTTAAAAATAAATAAATAAATAAACACTGATGGGAACATAATGTCCTCACTTCCAGCCTTTGCCAGTCCACCTTGTAGGGAGCAACCGTAATTTTACATATGCATAAAATATTATACAGATGGTCCCCAACTTATAATGGTTCAACGTATGATTTTTTTGACTTTACGCTGGGTTGATTGAGATATTAGATGGATTTTTGGCTTATGATATTTTCAACTTACGATGGGCTTATTGGGACATATACCCATCATAAGTCAAGTAGCATCTTTATATACTATGTAATTATAATATTATACGTAAATTCTTTTACACATAATTATATGTTATATGTAATTATTAGATATATGTGTATATACATATATACACATATGAAAGATGAAAATAATATATATTTTAGTGGTCTAGAATGGGGCCTGAGCATTTTAGAAGCTTCTCAGGTGATTTTCCTGGGCAGCCAGCAATGAGAACCACTGATTTAGAGTGAAATATTCATCAACTCAGATCTCTGGATAAGAAAATATAACATATTTTAAATGGAGGAGAGAAATACAGCTAACAAAAGTTTCCAAACAATATCAGTGGGAAGAAAGCCTGGGCTTTGCTTACTCTCTCTTCACGCTCTCAAGAGATGTGTCCACAAAGCACTCTCAATAGCTCCGGTAGCAACATTGATTCTTCCACTGGACCTTCATCTTTTCACGGTGGTCCAAAGGCTTTGCTCTCCCTCTCTCGCTGGTAGGCAGCTTGGTTCAATTGCTTCTTCGTATTTGCCTTCTGACCACCGCTAAGCCTCACCTGAACCAGCAGACACAAATCATGCTCCTGAGGTGTCTTCTTACCTCAAGGCTCAATTGAGCTGAACTTCCCTAGAAATGACAAAGCAAGATACAAGAGAGATGGGCCCTAACAGACCAGTGGGCAGCCATGGCGGTTCAACAGACAAAAAGGGGATGGCGGGGGCTGGGAGAGAGAGCAGCCACCTGTCCTGGTTTGCCTAGTTCCAAGGGCTAAAACTGAGACAGTCCTGAACAGTCCCATGATCAAGCACAGCTTTGTGTCTTGCAGGAGAAGACCCTCTCATATGGGTCTATGAGACCTTACTTAACACAAGCATTTTATATTTTCTTTGTTTTGTGAGCATGCAGAGAGTTAATTTTCCAATTTTCTTTTTTCTTTTTTAATAAAATGTTAACCAATAGATGTGTCAACCATCAAAAAACTTAAATATTCAGAGAAGCAAGAAGAAAACAAATGATATCACTTGTAATCTCACTTTCCAAGGAAAATTACTTTTAAGATTCTGGTGTTTCTCCTTCCAATCTTTTTATGCCCATTCATTCTAAATATCTGTGCAAATACAAATATGTTAAATTTACTTTCTATTTAGGAAATCAAAGAAGTTGAGAGAATAGAAAAGATCATTAGACACAAATAAAAGATGGTACACAAAGGGAAATGAAAGTAAAACATGAATGACAGGAGAAGTTAGGGTAAAACTGATCCACACCAGTGCTTCTCCGAGAGCCGTAGCCTTGATCTGAGGCATCAGGGCAGTGCTTTGTCCGTGGAGTGTGGTAGAACTATCAGGTCATCCCCTCTGTTGGTGGTCATCCTCTCTGGTGGTTCTATTACTTTTAATTGCAAAAACAACAATTACTTTTGCACCAGCCTAATAAGTATATGCTGGGCTCCAGAACTGAAGAGTACTGAACATCATAGGAGGCTGTGGCTAAAGAAGCTGGAAAGGGTTCAGAGAAGAGGAACCAAGATGACTAATACAGGGGAGCACAATGAGGCCTTTGAGCAGAGGTGAAAGAAAGCACAACTGTGTGGCCGGAAAGAAAGAAGGGCTGAGACAACGTAATACCGTTCATGTAGACGAGGGGTGTGCACCTCTAAGGGGTGACTTGCTGTCCTCTGTTTTCACTACGGACTGAAGAAGGAGAACAAATCATAAATGTTAGTCTGCATGTATAAGGGATTTTTACTTTGCCAGAATTTTTGTCTTCCCGGTGACTGATATCATCCTTACATTTTGAGATACTGACTATCCTTCCACAGGGATTTAGGTTTACACAGGAGAAAATGCCGCGGTGGCTAAAGTATCCAATGAGATTTTCCAAGGAGGGCACAGATTCTTCTTTTAATGATCAAAATAGAACCGTTCTTCATCTAATAGGGATGTTTTCTACATTGCCCTGCCTAAGAACTGAGAATAATAAGTATACCTTCCATTTCTAGAACACATTAATTGAATGTCTTTCTCCTTTCTAAACTCATCTGGCCTGTGAAACAATCACTTGAGGTCACAAGGAAGGTACTATCCTCCCATTGTCCAGGTGAGAAAATGAAGGTTTAGAGGAAGGAAGTGACCTGCCGAAGGCCCCACAGTGAATGGTGAGCTAGAGTATATTCCAGACCTAGTGATTCTGAGTTTCCAGGACTGTTGCCACACTAGTCAGTCTCTGATATCAGAATCACCTGCAGGGCTTGTTGAAACATGGATTGCTGGATCCAGCCCCAGAGTTTCTGAATCTGTAGGTCTTGGGTGGGGCCTGAGAATTTGCATTTCCAACAAGTTCCAGGTAATGCTGCTGCTGTCTGGGAACCACACTGAGAATGACTGTGTTACACCACACCTGCCAGCCAACGAGAGCTGTGAAAGGAAAACACTTCATTAAGACCTCAAACCCAGAGAATTTTCATTCAGACCTCAGACTCAGAGAAGTTTTATTTAACTTGAAAAATCATTTGCATGAAACTCACTAATTTCTGACCACCTTCCAAGCAACCGGCCCCTGTGTTACCAGAACACATTGGCACACAAGTCCACTCACAGTGCAGAGTCCAAGCCTCGCTTCCAAACACTTTCCCAGAGCCATACAATCCGAAGAGGTAGAAGTGGAGCAGGGGAACTAAGAAATATTGAGCACCTATTCTATGACAGGCAGTGTTCAGAGTCTTGTATAATTCCTTATTCTATGTTTACAGTCACTCTGATAGAGAAACAAGTATTCCCATTTTACAGAGGAAGAAACTGAGGCTCAAAAGGGTTACACAACTTGCCTAGGAAAACAACTAGAATATTCAGCTTCCAAACTATATATATATTTTTGACATCACAGATTCAATTATTTTAAATCCATTCCCTAACTTGTATGATATCCACCCTACCCCCTCAGCACATTTCTTTCGCCCGTTCTTCAGGGTTAATGAGCCTCCCGTCTCCAGCCTATGACATTGCACTTAATTTCTTTCTAATTCATAAAGCACTTTTCTGAACTTTGGTGCCAGAATCATTTAGGACTTATTAGTTGTCTATTTAGTTTGATCCAAAGACCTAACCTAGAGGGAATTAATTGAGTAAATTGTGGCACATCCATATGCTATTGTACATGGATATAAAAAATGGTTGTGATATATTTGAATTTTATTTTATTTTTACTTGTCTTTGTCAGGCAATATATTTGAATTTTAAAAAGCAATTTACAGGCCGGGTGTGGTGGCTCACGCCTGTAATCCCAGTACTTTGGGAGGCCAAGGTGAGTGAATCACGAGGTCAGGAGATCGAGACCATCCTGACTAACATGGTGAAACCCCGTCTCTACTAAAAGTACAAAAAATTAGCCGGGCGTGGTGGCTCGTGCCTGTAGTCCCAGCTACTCAGGAGGCTGAGGCAGGAGAATGGTGTGAACCCAGGAGGCAGAGCTTGCAGTGAGCCGAGATTGCGCCACTACACTCCAGCCTGGGCAACAGTGCAGGACTCTGTCTCAAAAAAAAAATAAAAATAAATAAAAATAAATAAAAAAGGCAAGTTACAGTCATGCACAGTATACTACTTTTTGTTAAAAAAAAAAAAAACCACATGCATGCAAAAATGCACATTCACACCTTGCAACCTCTGCAGTCTAGAAGAGTATACACCAAAATGTGAACAATGAGGAACTCGGAGTGGTGAAATTATGGGTGACTTTTAAATTTTCTTTATTTTGCTTTTCTAAATGTTATGATTTTTCTTTCTTTTTTTTTTTCTTTTTTTCTGTCTCTTTATTAGAGACGGGGTTTCACCATGTTGCCCAGGCTGGTCTCAAACTCCTGAGCTCAGGCCATCCACCCACCTCAAACTTCCACAGTGCTGGGATTACAGGCGTGAGCCACCAGGACTGGACAAAATTTTATGATTTTTCTTGATGGATATGCGTAAAAAACGTCTTCACCTGCCTTTAAACTTCTTATCCTTCTCTCTTCACACTGAGTTCTTTACAGGCTCCTGGTGTTTATTCTCCTAATTAAATATTTACTTCTGTATACTTCTCTATGCAAGAAAAGAAGAGTTCTTTGGAAGCAGGAAAGAGAAAAACAGCCTCCCACCTATTACAATTCAAGGAGAAAACAATCTGCCTACCAAAACTCCCCTAGGGCTCGTGTTTTCTATGCATGGTGAGAACACTATTCAAGGACATCTAAGAACAGAGCATATATAATAATTATCTCTTTAGGGTTCTTAGGCCCTGCAGGGCATGCATAAGAATGGAATACACCAACGCATAAATCTAAATGATTTATAACAACAGCATAGGTACCGCAATAAGTACTTATAGAAATCAATGAACAAAACTTACATGTTGCAGTAGTGCCTTAAAAACATTCAAAAAATTAATAGCTAGAGTTCGAAGCCCTGGATAGAGTAGTAAATACTCTATCCATGTAAGTCTGCTAGAGACCCTGGTACAGCAAAGGCTCAAAGCTGTGCAGGTTTGAGGGATTCTGCAGTGTTAAGCCAGGGCCCTGTGGAATGAGCCTCAGGTCCAGGCCTTTTCCAGTGGAGATCTTTCTCCAGCAGAACATGAGCCATCAGGTGAATGGCCTGTGTTGGGGTAAATTCATCCGGTCACACCCCATGCCCTGGGCCAAACCATGCACTTAAAGGGAGTGGGTGGCATTCCTGTATCCCCAAGAATAAAACCATCTGTGGCCTCTAACGCCATTGGAGCTAGAAAGGGAAGAAATATGCCTTCTTTCATGTGAGTTCATGTAAGGGGTGGGGATGGGGAATCATTCACTGAGCAAAGAGAATTATTTGCAACTAGAACATCCCTAAGCCTGCAAATACAAAAAAACCAAAACAAAACAAAAAAAAACACCACCTATAAATCTTCAGAATAGGACCATGAGAGTAAAAGCAATTTCTGGCCCAGGTCTCATGCCCTAAGCACTTCACCCAGACAATCCTCCTGAGAAAAACAAAAAAAGTCACTCCTTCCCTAGGCCTGCTGGTTCTGGCCTGGAGGCTGGTTGCTTAAACCAATGATTGTTTTCTAGAGAGCTCTCAGGGAGAGCAAAAGTAATGAAATCATTTCATGTTCTTTATCTGGGAGAGTCAGCCTGTGGCATTCTCAGCACTTCTCTTGAGCCGTATCCATCACTGTAAGACTGTCTTGTGGGAGTGGGGCATGCAGATTAAAAATGACTTCACAGCCCCTCCCCCGCAGGTTAGGGAGCACGACATCTATTGGTAGCTGAGCATCTGATGGCTGAGAGCGAGGCACCACATTGCTACATTTCCACTGCATGCTTGTTGAAGATATTTCTCCTGAATAATATCTTGGCCCTAATGTTGTACCGACTCCATCCCAGACTCACGTCCTCTCTGAGATGACCTTTTGGTCATCCTTCCTACTGTAATTCAACACTGTAGCAGGTTTTCCATGGTGTTTTGTAAATATTTTTAAGATTTTCTGTATATTGTGATGTTTTGACATCTTAACCTTTCTGGCTGGAGAAAGACTGCCCATCCAGGAGCTAGCCAATTCTTAGAGGTAGCAAAGGACCCAGCGGGGAACATGCCTTTGTTAGGCAGACTAACCAATCCAGAGCCACATCTCCTCTACCTGGCCCTCAGGAGGCAATATTCCACTGTTTAATCATCCCCAGGCCTGGTATCAGGAACCTAGGACAACCACTTCAGCTCAGAACCCACCAAAATTATATCCAAACCAGCCAGTACCACACTGTTCACCCTGCCCTGCCTTGCCATTCCCTCAGAAACCCCAATCAAGCCCCTGGCCTAATGTGTAAATGCTTAATGGATGGCAAACTAGCACATGAAAAGATATTCAACATCATTTGCCATTAGCAAAATGCAAATTAAAACCACAAAAAGTCCAGGCGTGGTGGCTAATGCCTGTAATCCCAGCACTTTGGGATGCTGAGGCAGGCAGATCACCTGAGGTCAGGAGTTCGAGACCAGCCTGACCAACATGGTGAAGCCCTGTCTCTGCCAAAAAGTACAAAAAAATTAGCCCAGCATGGTGGTGTGCACCTTTTGTCCCAGCTACTTAAGAGGCTGAGGAAAGAGGATCACTTATCCCCAGAAGGCAGAGGTTGCAGTGAGCTGAGATTGAGCTACTACACTCCAGCCTGGGTCACAGAACAAGACTCCGTCTCAAACAAACAAACAAACAAACAAACAAAAAACACAACAGGATACCACCACATAGCTACTAGGATGGCTTTTTTTGTTGTTTTTTGAGACAGGGTCTCACTCTGTCACCCAGGCTGGAGTGCAGTGGTGCAATCTCGGCTCGCTGCAGCCTCTGCCCCCTGGGCTCAGGCTCAGGTGATTCTCCCACCTCAGCCTCCCAAATAGCTGGGACTATAGGCGTGCATCAACCACCACACCCATTTTTTTGTATTTTTTTTTAGAGATGGGGTTTCAACACATTGCCCAGGCTGGTCTCAAACTCCTGGACTCAAGTGATCTGCCCTCCTTGGCTTTCCAAAGTGCTGGGATTATAGGCATGAGCCATCATGACCATCCAAATGACTTTTTTTTTTAAAAACTGGCTGGGCACAATGGCTCATACCAGTGAGGTCCCTTGAGCTCAGAAGTTCAAGACCAGCCTGGGTAACATAGTGAGACCACTGACTCTACAAAATATTTTAAAATTAGCCACACATGGTGAATGGCACAGGCCTGTAGTTCCAGCCTCTCAGGAGGCTGAGGCAGGGGGAGTGCTTGAACCCAGGAGATGGAGACTGCAGTGAGCCATGATTCTGCCACTGCACTCCAGCCTGGGTGACAGAGCAAGACCCTGTCTCAAAAAAATATTTAAATAAATGAATGAATAAGTAAAAACTAACTAACAATAAATGCTAAGTGCTGGTCAGGATGTTGTGAAGCAATTGGAACTCTCTTCTACTGCTAATTGGAATGTAAAATGGTACAACCACTTTGGAAAACAGTTTGACAGTTTCTTTTTACAGTTAAACATGCACTTACCATGTGACCCAACAATCTCATTCCTAACTGAAATAAAATCCTTTTTTCACATTAACAACCTTTGCATGAATATTAATAGTGGCTTTATTCAAAATTGTCCAGATCTGGAAACCCAAATGTCCTTCAACTGAAATGGATGAACAAACTATGGTACATCTGTACAATGAAATATTATTTAGTAATACGAAGGAATGAATTAATGATTCATGCTGCAACATGGATAAACCTCAAAAGCATTATGCTAAATGAAAGAAGTCAGACTCAAAAGTCTGCATACTATTTGCTTACAGATTTATGGTTTAGTCTGCATTTTCTGGAGTTTTATTTGTGCAAAAGCAAACGTTTAGGGACAGAAAACAGACCAGTGGTTGCCAGGGAATGGGGGTAGGGGAGAGGGGTTGACTAGAAGAATCTGAGAAAATCCTAGGAGTAATGGAGTGGATCTACATCTTAATTTTAGTGACGGTTACACTACGGTACACATTCATCAAAACTCACTGACCTATTCACTGAGGATGAATTTTACCATACGGAAATTACATTTTAATCTTCAAAATATGAAACCAGCATTGGCGTTTGTCTTCAATAGACCATGTAAATTCCTGTGATGTCATATCTATGTTCAGTCCTCTTCGGTGCAGCTTGTCCATGCTTCTCTCTCCCCTCTCAGAGCCACTGAAGACAAATGCAGGTTTCCCACAGGCTTCCAGCCCTGCAGGAAATTGCTATGACTGCTTAGTTAACAGAAGTGACACTAGTAAAGAAAGCCAGCTTGGGATGCTGGCTAAATAGGAAGGGAAGGGGCTCTGTCAGGGCTGCCCTTTATACATGGTGTCGTATCGTCAGTGATCACACAGAAAGTGGAAGTCACTGAGGTCGAGCATGGCCACCATAAGCCGTTTCTCACCTAGGCTCCAGGGTGAAAGGGATTGGAGGCATCCCTGCCTACCAGGTGGTCAGCACCTGACAAGCTTAAGCAGGTCCCCAAATCCAGCTAACTCCAGTCTTCCTTCCTCCCAAAAAGCACTGCATGCCATGGGGCCACTGTCTTCGTAAGCAATGCTGCACTCTTCAGCCAAACAGCCATCTGACTTTGACTTAGAAAAGAAAGAGCCAGGCATGGCCCTGAATGGATAGGCCCCAAATGCCCCTTGTTTCTGTGATGAGCAAGGTCCATTTCAAAGCCAGTTTGGGAAGGTGGCTTCTCTCCATCACAGGAAGCATATGTTTCTGGAAGCCAGCCTGCCACTGGTTCTGGAAATAATCCTTTGGACCAGAGATGAAGTGGGGCCTGGATTGCTCTGCCAGATGAGTTCCTGTCCAGTCGGCCATGCCCAGGGTGGAGCGCTACCGAGGCAGGCCACCTCCCTACAGCATGGAGTCCAGTGGGGGCCGGGATGTGCACCTGACTTCCTGCTTCTACCTTGCCCCAGCTCTGGGCTTCCAGGCTTCTCTCCATTATTCTTCTCTTGTCGTTTGTTCCTAGGTCTTGGCTACTCTGACCAGCAGCTCTCTCTCTCTCTCTCTCTTTCTTTATTAAAGGGCATTATTAAGGTATAATTGACATAAAATAAACTGAGCATTTAACTGTACAATTTGATAAATTTTGACATTCATATACACCCAGGTAACTATCACCACCAAATCAAGATAGAGAACACATCCATCACCCCCAAAATTCTCCTTGTGCCCCCTCAGTCATCCCTCCCTCCTGCCCTTGCCTGCCCCCCATTCCCAAGGAGCACCAATCTGTTGCCTGTCACTAGGGATTAGTCTGCATTTTCCAGAGTTTTACATAAATGCAATCATACAGTATGTGCTCACTCTCTCTCTCTCTCTCTCTCTCTCTCTGGTCTGTCTGCTTTCACTTAGAAAAATTATCTTGAGATTTATCTATATTGCTGCATGTATCAACAATTTATTCTGTTTTCTTGCTGAGTAGTAGTCCATCATATGGCTATACCTTAATTTCTTTATCTGTTCATCTGTTGGTGGATGTTTACATTGTTTCCAGGTTTGGGGAAGCCTTTCTCTTCAACCAACTGGGCTAGCGGTCCTTCAGAAAACATCCAGCACTCCTTGCTGCCGAGGCTTCTTGCTCTGGCCGCTTCTGACTTGCTGCAGTGGGAGCAGAAGTCACTCCACAGAGTGCGGGAAGACTTATGAGGAAAGGTGGTCGCATCTCCATACAACCCCTCCACTTCTCCCCGCTCCTCCCCACCACCTCTGTTTCAACAGCCTCTCATATCACAACTACTCCTTGACTTGAGCAAGGAACAGAAGGGATGGGACCAGATAGCAACTGGGAGGAATGGGACAGGTCAATAGTGACACCTTTCATTTCATGAGTATTTCCCACTGTTTGCCCTTTGAGGACAAAGCAAGTCCCTGTAGAGCAGTAGGTTGCTGACAACTTTTATAACGCTGACTCTTACAATATGGTTTTAAAGAGATTAATAAAGAATGTTTATGGCAGTGCTTCTTAACCTTTGATGTGGACACAAATCATTAGAGGGTCATGTAAAATGCAGATTCTGGGCCGGGCGCGGTGGCTCAAGCCTGTGATCCCAGCACTTTGGGAGGCCAAGATGGGCAGATCACAAGGTCAGGAGATCGAGACCATCCTGGCTAATATGGTGAAACCCCGTCTCTACTAAAAAAAAAAAAAAAAAAAAAAACTAGCCAGGTGAGGTGGCGGGCGCCTGTAGTCCCAGCTATTCGGGAGGCTGAGGCAGGAGAATGGCGTAAACCCTGGAGGCGGAACTTGCAGTGAGCCAAGATCCGGCCACTGCACTCCAGCCTGGGCAGCAGAGCGAGACTCCGTCTCAAAAAAAAAAAAAAAATGCAGATTCTGATTCAGTAGGCTGGGGATGTGACTTGAGACTGTGTTTCCAGCAAGCTCGCAGATGATTTGATGCTGCTGTCTTCAGGCTGCACATGTCAAGGGGTCATTCGCAGGTGTTTAGTTGTTTAATAATTGCTTTTTAACAAGTGTTTAATCACTATCTATAAAACTCTATTAAGTACAGGCTAATGTAAGTTGTCTTCTCTCCTGGAGATCCCCTGCAGCGATTCTGAATTAACCAGGGCCTCCTCCTGAATACCCTAAGTGCTCCCTTGAAACTAGGACTGGTGTTAGAGCTAGATGGTGTCAGATTTTAGCCTGTCAAGAACAGCACCTCCTGTTGGCAAAATATCTAGTGTTTCTCTTGTTTGCTGCCTTATACTGTATATTGGTTCCTGGGAAGTTTGGAACTTAGACTGCAAAAATGGGTTGTGGTGAAAACAGGTGGACTACAGGGATGCAAGTAAAAAGAAAAAAAAATGGGTTATGGGATAGTCTGGGAGACAGAATAAAAGGGAAGGGAAACAAGGGTATTGATAAGAAAGGGAGGAGGAACTAATTATGTTACCGAGGTTGATCTTGCCCGGGGCCCAAGGATTGAACGGTCAATCTGAGATGTGCTCTAAGTTGAAAACCTAGGCCCCATGAAAACGTTCCAAATAGGCTTCACCTGGTCCACAGTTTCCATCAAATGTCTCTACCCTTCTTTTCATTGATCCCCAGTAGCTCCCATGGTTGAATGGCTGCATTTACTTGGCTCATGCTTTAAGCTGTGTATGCTATCCTCTCGGAGCCTAACTCGAATAGGATCTTCTTTCTGTGGGGCCCAATTATCACAGACCCATTTAGCGTGGAAATGAGCCGGTACTGGTAGCTGTGGAAACCGCGGATCTCTGGATGCAAAGTTGTGATAAAGTGATTCATTCAATCATGCAAATGAATGTTTATGTCCTGAAACGTGCAAGGCACTGTGAATACAGTCCCTTCCCTCAAGGGCGAGCAAGACACAAACTGATATAGCACTCATTTATGCTCAGAAGTACAAACTCAGTGTCTCAGGCAATCAGAGAAGGGTGACCACTAGCTATGGTATATAGGAAGGCAGGTGGTGGTTACCTGAATGACAGCTGGGAGCTGGCTAGGGCAAAAGCAAGGGAGATATTCCAAAAAGAAGGAATGACTGGAGCGAAGCCACAGGGTGGGAATGTCCAGTGTGTCTTTGGAGAAAGGAAGTCTCAGTCTTCATGTCAGGAGGAATGGAACAGGAGGATGTGAAGGGAGGCCAGAGGCCTGTCTTGACTCATTACCACCTGAATTATATTTGGTAGCTAATTAGGGATACAGACATCAGAACCAAGATGGTGCTTTATGGTTGATTTGGTGGCAATGTGCTTTGATGGAACAGTGGAGTGAGTCAGGAGGTAAAGAGAATTGGTAGGAGGCCACTGTATCGATTGAGGTGGGCAAACCTCAGCCAGGTTGGAGTTCCAGGGATAGAAAACGTAGGTTAGATGAAGGAACAGGGAAAGAAGACACACCAGGACCGGGTATCTGTATGTCAGGGGTGATGGAGAGAGGACAATGATCATGCTGCAATTTTGAGTCTTTCTGAGAGAATGGCAGTTCTGAACCATGTGTTTGGTTTTAAACTGAAACACTTACATGAAAATGTCCAACAGGCCGGCAGAAACATTAATCTGCAGCTTTAAAACCAAAGGGCTCTGCTGGGCATGGTGGCTCACACCTGTAATACCAGCACTTTGGGATGCCAAGGTGGGTGGATCACATGAGGTCAGGAGTTCGAGACCAGCCTTGGCAACATGGTAGAACCCCATCTCTACTAAAAATACAAAAGTTGGCCAGGTGTAATGGTGGGTGCCCGTAATCCCAGCTACTTGGGAGGCTGAGGCAGGAGAATCACTTGAACCTAGGGGGCAGAGGTTGCAGTGAGCTGAGATCGCACCATTGCACTCCAGTCTGGGCAACAAGAGCAAAGCTCTGTCTCCAAAAAAAAAAAGCAAAAAAAAAAAGCAAAGCAAAAGCCTCCTGGAGACAGACATTTAGGTTACCCACACTGAGTTATTTCATTTTTCCTACAAACAAACAAACAAAAACATGAGACTCTCTGGTAGTCTACACTGTGCTACTCACTAGGGCTACAAAAGTGAGAAAGATGGGGTTCCTCCCCGTGGAGTTGTCAGATCCATGGAGGAAACGTGCCCCTCCTGCATTAACAGATTCCAGCACTGCAGCGGAAGGGGTTGCAGAGTGGGGTGGGAAACCCTTCGGTGGATGAGAGCACTGAGGAGGGAGGGCCCAGAGAATGCAGATTCTTTCCTTGTAAGCTTACATCTCTCTAATGTGCCAGGCACTGGCTTGAGCACTGCCAAGTGCAGACTTGTGACCACTGGAGTGTACTGTCCCACTCAGTGAGGTGGGCAAGCCGTGGGAGAGAGAGAAATTAGTCGGAGAAGGAAATAGAGAAAGGCCCCAGGGATAGGAAATCAAGATACTGAGAAGTCCCTGAGGTCAAAAAGGAAGTGATAGCAGTGGTCATCAGTGTCAAACACTAACAGAATGTCAGGAAGGATAAGAATGAACTGGAGATGGTTGATTTGGGAACTTGGTGAAGTCGTGGTCATCTTTGGCAGCAATTTCAGTTAAGAAGCATCAGAGAAGTCACGGAATGAGAGACTTATGAGGAAGTGGAGAAACATGGAGTGTAAATACCTCTTTTTTTTTTGAGAAATTTGGTAGTAAAAGGAAAAATGAGTGCCAGCAGTTCAAGGTGAGAGAAATTTAGGAATTTTGGGGGATGGGGGATAAGAGAGCCTGGGGCATGTTAGTATTCAGAAGAAGAAGGAAACATTGGGGTGGAAGTGTTCACGGATTGAGGAGAAAATGAAAGGAATAGCTTCCATGGAGAGTGTGTCAACTCTTCTTGGCTGCTCACCTGCTCTTCATACAGCACCACTTAACCCTCACTTGTGGTCGCTGCCCTTGAGAGGCGGGCACTATAGCCTTCAGAGCACCCTGTTGGACCCTAGTCCTCCTGGAGCCGCCAGGCCCTAATCAGTGGTTTCTCCTTTGTGCTGCATTTTCCTGGGAGTGAACTAGTGGTCTAAAGCCCAGTTTTCTCGTGGTGAATGTCTGTGTTCTGGCTTGTAAACAAACTGTTGACTAGATCTAGAGATTTCAGGAAACTGGTTTTCCTAGTCCTGAACACTAGAATGCTCTGATATCCAATGACAGCTCCTCCAAGTACTGAGCATTTGTCAACCCAGATTTCTACTGAACCCCAGCTTTGCTTCTGTAGATTTGGCATTTGGTTTGAAAATTTTGCTGATTATCCTAATTTCAAGAGACTTTAAATGGAAATCACCTTTTAACCCATAGCTAGCAAACGTCTATTTTATTTGCACTAAATAGCTAGCTTTAGGCTCTCTCTGGGTTAGTTTAGTATGCAGTGCCTTGGCTTTAGTGTTGAGAGCAGGGGAGACTGTGATAAAGAGCAGAGGTAGGTGGGATGCAGCCCTTCCTTCTGGGAAGTTGAAAGGAGAGGAAAGGGCGGGGCATAATAGCTAACGCCTGTAATCCCAATAGTTTGAGCGGCAGAGGCATGAGGATTGCTGGAGCCCAGGAATTTGAGACCAGCGTGGGCAACATGGTGAGACTCTGTCTCTAAGTAAAACTGTAATAAATTAGCCAGGCATGGTGGTGTACACCTGTGGTCCCAGCTACTCAAGAGGCTGAAGTGGGAGGATTGCTTGAGGCCAGAAGGTCGAGGCTGCAGTGAGCTGTGATTGTGCCCCCCCTGCACTCCAGCCTGGGTGACAGAGGCAAGACCCTGTCTAAAATTACAAAAAAAAAAAAAAAGGCCAGGTATGATGGCTCACGCCTGTTATCCCAGAACTTTGGGAGGCTGAGATGGGCAGATCACCTGAGGTCAGGAGTTTGAAACCAGCCTGGCCAACACAGTGAAACCCCATCTCTACTAAAAATACAAAAATTAGCCGGGTGTGGTGGCACACACCTGTAGTCCCAGCTACTCAGGAGGCTGAGGCAGGAAAATGGCTTGAACCTGGAAGGCAGAGGTTGCAGTGAGCCGAGATCGCACCACTGCTCTCCAGCCTGGGGAACAGCAAGATTCCGTCTCAAAAAAAAAAAAAAAGAGGAAAAATTAGGGAATTCAAGAAGCATGTCAACCTCGAGATCCTCATTCCCCAGCCAGTCATCCACCCATCTATCTATGCATTTACTCATCCTCTTAATTTTTCATTTATCTGTTCATTCAGTCAACAAAATTTGTGGATCCCTCACAATATGCCAGCCTCCAGAAATACAAAACAAAAACACTGAGAAAGCCACAGGAAAGACTGAAACTAGCCCATCAGTGACTCAGAGGGCTAGACACGCCTAAATTATCTCTTGCTTTCAGCTAAAGAGAAAGGGAAAAACCTGTTTTAATCACACACGTTGATGCTGGGGCTTCGACCAATTAGGATCTCAGCCTTCTCTCTCCTCTCCAGTTCTCCCCCAAGGAGGCATGAGTAAAGCTATCATTTAGCAATTCTGGGCAATAAGGCAAGTATGGGGTATCAAGTCACTTAAAGACCTTGCCAAATCTAGAGGTGGGGAGGAATGCTACTCGCATAATATTTCTTGCTATTCATTACAGCAATAGGAAAATGAGCATTTTATAACAAGTTTAACACCAGGCCCTGCCCCAGCAGGAGCTCCTTTAGTTACCAGAGGCTTTGCAACCTCCCACTGCTTAGCAGTTAGCGACCCAGCAGGGGCCCCCACTCATCACAGTTTCACCCTGGAGACGCCTGCCCCTGGCTCCACTTCCTTGCCTGGGATTATCACAAGACCCAGATTCCCACCAGCTTCATCTGTTCCTCCAGGACTAGACTGGAGCCCAGCCTTGGGTCAGGGAAAGGAAGAGGCAGGGGTATCAGTGAAAAGCAGGAAGAATGTTCCACCTCATTCTACCACTGTCAGACACTGAATGTGAAACAGACCCACATCTAAGTCACACTCATTTAAAACTGGATTCTTATTTTTTAAATTTCCAATTAAAAGCAAAAATATTCCTGTAGATCATCTGAAGCAGAAAAAACAATAGGCAAAAAATATATAGAAAGACATTTAAAAATTAAGAAAAAAAGCAAAAATACTGTTATAGTGAAAATTTGTAAAATGCGGAAAAGAACTGAGAAGAAATAAAATCATCCCAAACCCTTATCACTCAGAAATAAACACTGCTAACATTTAGTCTGTTGCCAGTCTTTTTTCTTTGCCTATATACATATGAAATGTATTTATAAAATTGTTTTCTGTATTATTAATACTCTTTTGTGATCCGCTTTTTATTTCACTTAATATATTGCGTCCATTTCCCCATGTTTTCAGATGTTCTTTTACAGCATATTTAATGGCCATGTTGTATGCACAGAAAAAATAATAGTAGCTAACCCTTAGAAGGTGACAGGCACTTTACATGGAGTAACTCATTCTCACAATAACTTATTGAATCAGATACTATAAAATTATCCTCATTTTACAGAAGAGTAAACTGAAGCACAGAGATTCTACACAGCTATTAGGCAGAGAGCCAGAATTTGAACCCAGGCAGTCTCAGGGTCCAGGCGCTGAACCACTAACCCACATTGCAATGCAATTTACCTTACCTATTCCTGATTGTTGGGTGTTACTCTGACTTGGGGCCTCTTTTTTGCCATCATAAACAATGCTGACTTGAACATTCTTTGTTTTTTTTGACAGGGTCTCAAGCTGTTGCCCAGGCTGGAGTGTAGTGGTACGATCATGGCTCACTGCAGCCTCGACCTCCAGGGTTCCGGTGATTCTCCCACCTCAGCCACCCAGGTAACTGGAACTACAGGTAACCGCCACCATGCCCGGCTAATTTTTGTATTTTTTGTAGAGACAGAGTTTTGCCATGTTGCCCAGCCTGGTCTCAAACTCCTTGATTCAAGGGATCCACCCGCCTTGGCCTCCCAAAGTGCTGGGATTACAGGCGTGAGCCACTGCGCCTGGCCTGAAAATTCTTAAATACACACTTTTGTACACATGTTAAATTATTTCCTTATGATACTTCCTAGGCCAAATGGAAAATTACTTTTAAGGCTTTTGATACATATTGCCAAACTTTAGAAACATACCAAATTATGTTCTGCATATATAGAAGTACTACTTCTTAATGAAATTTTACTAATGTTGGTTATACTTTTCTTTGTAATTTATTTGGTGAAAATGTTTCCTTATGATTGTTTTAATATGGATTTCGTTGCTTACTAGTTTTATAGAATTTTAAAATAAAATTATTGGTAATTTGCATTTTTGTTTTATTTATTTATTTATTTATTTAGAGACAGGGTGTCACTCTTGTCACCTAGGCCGGAGTGCAGTGGTGCAATCTCGGCTCACTGCAACCTCTGCCTCCCGGGCTCAAGCGATCATCCCACCTCAGCCTCCTGAGTAGCTGGGACCACCACCTGGCTGCCACCAAACCCGGCTAGTGTGTGTGTGTGTGTGTTTGTGTGTGTGTGTGTCTGTGTGTATTTTTGGTAGGGACAGGGTTTCACCATGTTTCCCAGGCTGGTCTCGAACTCCTGAGCTCAAGTGATACACCCACCTCCGCCTCCCAAAGTGTGAGCACTTTTGTTTTAAAAATAATTCATTTGGCCGGGCGCGGTGGCTCAAGCCTGTAATCCCAGCACTTTGGGAGGCCGAGACGGGTGGATCACAAGGTCAGGAGATCGAGACCGTCCTGGCTAACACGGTGAAACTCCGTCTCTACTAAAAAATACAAAAAAACTAGCCGAGCGAGGCGGCGGGCGCCTGTAGTCCCAGCTACTCAGGAGGCTGAGGCAGGAGAATGGCGTAAACCCGGGAAGCGGGGCTTGCAGTGAGCTGAGATCCAGCCACTGCACTCCAACCCGGGCGACAGAGAGCAAGACTCTGTCTCAAAATAATAATAATAATAATAATAATAATAATAATAATAATAATTCATTTGCTTACATATTTTTCTTTTTCTTTTTATTTATTTATTTATTTATTTTTGAGACAAAGTCTCACTCTGTCACCCAGGATGGAGTGCAGTGGTACGATCTTGGCTCACTGCAACCTCTGCCTCCCAGGTTCAAGTGACTCCCCTGCCTCAATTTCCCAAGTAGCTGGGCTTACAGGCATGTGCCACCACATTCTGCTAATTTTTTAATTTTCAGTAGAGACAGGGTTTCATCATGTTGACCAGGATGGCCTCGAACTCCTGACCTCTAGTGAGCCACCCACCTCGGCCTCCCAAAGTGCTGGGATTACAGGCATGAACCACCGCACCTGGCCCATGCTTACATATTTTTCTATTATTCTCTTTTATTTGTAAGAGTTCCTTGTATTAAGATTTTTAATCTTTTGTCTATGTATATGGGAAACATTACTCAAAGTTGTCATTTGATAGACAAATGGAATTACCTAAAACTAAAAGGCTTCTGCACAGCAAAGGAAATAATCAACAGAATTAAGAAATAACCTACAGAATGGGAGAAAATATTTGCAAACTGTATATATGACAAGGAGTTAATATTCAGAATACATAAGGAATTCAAACAACTCAATAGCAAAAAAAAAAAATCCAGTTTTTACAATTGGGCAAAAGATCTGAATAGATGTTTCTCAAAAGAAGACATAAAAATACCCAAGGTATATGAAAAAATGCTTCAACATCATAATCATCAGGGAAATGCAAATTGAAACCACAAAAAATATCATTTCACCCCAGTTAGAATGGCTATTATTAAAAAGACAAAAAATAAATGCTGGTGAAGATGTGGAGAAAAAAACTCCTATACACTGTTGGTGGGAAGGCAAATTTGTACAACCACTATAAAAAACAGTAGAGAGATTCCTCAGAAAATTAAAAATAGAACTACAACATGATCTAGCAATCCCACTGCTGGGTATACATCCCAAGAAAATGAAATCAATATGTCAAAGAGGTATCTGCACTCCCATGTTTATTGTAGCACTATTCACAATAGCCAAGACATGGAATCAACCTATGTGTCCACCAACAGATGAATGGATAAAGAAAATGTGCTATATTTATGTAAAGGAATACTATTCAGACTTAAAAAAAGAATGAAATCCTGTCATTTGCAGCAACATGGATAAGCCTGGAGGATATTATGTTAAGTGAAATAAGCCAGGTGCAGAAGGGCAAATACTGCATGACCTCACTCATATGTGAAATCTAGTAAAGTTGATCTCATAGAAGTAGAGAGTAGAATTAGCAGAGGCTGGGAAGGGAAGAGGGGAGAGAGGATGAAGACGAGTTGGTTAATGGATTCAAAGTACAGATAGGAGGAATAAATTCTAGTATTCATTGCACAGTAGGGTTACTACGGTTAACAATAATGTATTGTATATTTCAAAAGAGCTAGAAGAGAAAATTTTGGATGTGCTCAGCAAAATTTTAATTTTGAGAATTAAAATGAGAAATGATCAACGTCTGAGGTGATGGGTATGCAAATTACCCTAATTTAATCATTACACACTGTATACATGCATCAAAATGCACTATATCCCATAAATATGTACAATTATTATGTGTCAATGAAAAATTAGAATTAAAGAGGTTGTCATTTGCCTCTCCTTTAGTATTGTTTATAATGTTTTCTTTAAAAAATACAGTTTTAATTTTTACTTGGACAAATTCATTGATCTTTTCCCTTATATTCTGTTTTTAATGCCATGCTTGGAAAGTCTTTCTCTATTTCAAGAGAAATTCACTTGTCCTAGCGTTCTCTTTAGGCAACATCGTTTAGTGACTTTCTGATCAAATGAAGAAAACTACAGAAAATCAGAACTTACCCAGTGACTTGATTGATTGCCCAGCGCAATATCTACTTTGCTGCCATTTAGAAAACGTCCCCCTTGGGGGAAGACAGGACTCAGTGCCATTTTGTGTGTCTCCTGGAAGCAGCGTGTCATTCTGACTCAGGGACTTTCATTCCCTATGTTCCCCTGAGGCTTCATTTCCTATCTCAGAGGTGGCCTGCTTGAGTCAAGATGATTTCTTTGCTGCTGTTGATGGGAGCTGTGGATTTACAATCTGTGTGCACTTGGACCACTTTCCTTTTCTCTCCAGGCTTCTCCAAAGAATATGTTTAGAAAAAACAAATACCTAGAGCTTCCAAAGACATCGAAAAATTGGTTCAAGGACTCACCCATTTCCTTTCTTAAAAAAAAAGATAATCATCTTTATGTAAGTTTGTTCAACCTTGTCCATGCAGGAACAACCCCACCCAGGGGACCACCCTCTCTCTCAGGCCGTGATCCTAACGCAGTCAGGTTGCTTTCCAAGCCCCCTCAGGACCTTGCTGAGTGACAGGAAAACTCAGAATATTAAGCTGAATTCTCTCTGCAGCCAAGAAATACAAGAAAGATCATCTAAGTGCATGAGCATCATTCACTGCTAGACTAGGGTTTCTCTCTAAACAGACTTTACCAGGTGGGGATGAAGGAGATACAGCATAAATGCCTGAGCAAGAAGCTAGCATTCAGGCAAATGGAGCCACTTGTGACTGAAAAGCCTATGAATTCACTATTCTTTTAATATCTCTCCCTCCTCATTTTGAGGAAAAGTTAAAAAAAAAAAATGCTTTATTTGCAGAATTTGTCTTTATCCCCTAACTTCACCATCTTTTTTATTCCTCTAGCAAAATTGCTACCAAGGTTTTTCAAGAGAGTTCTCTAAGAGGTGTTTGCTGTTTACCATGACAAAGCTATAAGTGAAAGGAGCTGTTGCAAGAGATGGGGGAAAGGGATTAGGCTCAATCTACTTGAATTACTAGAAAACAACATTACTGTATTAACAGCACAATTTTCTCCCTATAATCCCCCCCTCTAACTCCCACCATCAGGAAGATGCAGGCCTGCCAAAGAGGCTGCAACCCTGAGGCAAGAGCCAGCAGTGAATCTTAGGTTAGCAGCCACCTACCGGTTCCTTCTCCTGAAGCAAAGAGGACTCAAACTTACAAAGACAGAATGACTATAAAATGTCAACTTCCAGTCACTTTCCATTTCTCCCCCTGATATGGTTTGCATTTGTGTCCCCGTCCAATTCTCATGTCGAATTGGAGGAGGGGCCTGGTGGGAGGTGACCTGATCATGGGGGCAGATTTCCCCCTTGCTGTTCTCATGATAGTGGGTGAGTTCTCACCAGATCTGATGGTTTAAAAGTGTGTAGCGCTTTCTCCTTCATTCTCTCTCTCTCCTGCCACCATGTGAGGAAGGTGCTTGCTTCCCCTTCACCTTCCGCCATGATTGTAAGTTTCCTGAGGCCTCCCAGTTATGCTTCCTTTTAAGCCTAAAGAACTGTGAGTCAATTAAACCTCTTTTCTTCATAAATTACCCAGTCTCAGGTAGTTCTTTATATCAGTCTGAGAACGGATTAATACACCACCCCCTTTTTGATCTTTCTCACAGAAACATACTTAAAACAGTTTTAGATAAGAATTGAGGAATTGCTGGGGGGAAAAATACTCAAAGTAGAAATGACAAATTCTAAGAACTTCAATACATCATACTGTAACCAGTAAGTTTTTAAAAAATATACACTTTCTATTTTAGGACACTTTTAGACTGAGAAAATTATTATGAAGATAGTACAGAGAATTTCCATGTACCTAGTTTCTCCTATTATTAATATATTTCATTAGTGTGGTGAATTTTGCATGATTAACAAATATTGGACAGGTGTGGTGGCTCACACTTGTAATCTCAGCACTTTGGGAGGCCAAGGTGGGTGGATCACCTAAGGTCAGGAGTTTGAGACCAGGCTGGCAGATATGGTGAAACCCCGTCTCTACTAAACATACAAAAATTATCCAGGCGTGGTGGCAGGTGCCTGTAATCCCAGCTACTTGAGAGGCTGAGGCAGGAGAATCACTTGAACCTAGAAGGCGGAGGTTGCAGTGAGCTGAGATTGCATCACTGCACTCCAGCCTGGGTAACAGAGCGAGACTCTGTCTCCAAAAAGTAAAAATAAATAAATAAATAAATAAATAAATAGCAAATATTGATACATTATTATTAACTGAACTCCACACATTATTCACATTTTCTTAGTTTTTACCTAATGTCCTTTTTCAGTTCCAGGATTCCATCCAGGATATATCACATTTGTTTGTTAACATCTTAGAATCCTTTGGCTATGACAGTTTCTCAGACTTTACTCATTTGTGATGATCTTGACAATTTCAAAGAGTCAGGCGTTTTGTAGAACATTCTTCAATTTGAGTGTGTCTGACATCTTTCTCAAGATTATACTGGGTTAATATGTTTTTAGGAGGAAGATCAAAGAGGTAAAGTGTCATTTTCATCACATCATATCAAGGGAACATATTATCAATATAACTTCACCACTGTTGATGTTGACCTTGATCACTGACTTGAGATAGCATTTGTCAGATTTCTCCACTGTAAAGATGCTCTTTTTTTCTCCCCTTTTCCATTATGCTCTTTGGAAGGAAGTCACTATGTGCAGCCCACACTAGGAAGTGAAGACTTTACCTTCTTAACAATGAGGTATCTACATTGGTTATCTGGAGCTCTGAATGGGAGATGTGTTGCTTCTCCCACATTTATTTATATCACTATGGACTCATGGATATTTATTTTTCAATGTAGGCTATAATCCAATACTACTTTAGCCAGTCGTTTAAAAAAATTATTATGAAGAATTTTTAACAGATACAAAAGTAGACAGTGTAATAAGCTTTATGTACCAATCACCTAGCCCCAATAACCATTAAGCCATGGGCAGTTCTGCTTTCCAAACATCATACCATTTCATCCCTAAATATCTCTGTATGTATCTCTGAAAGACAATGATTTTTTCCAAAAACCATAATACAATGACCACAGCTTACACAACTAACAGTGGATCTTTAAGAGCAAATATTCAGTTAATGGTCACATTTCAAATTGTTCTTTTCTAAAAATTAGTTCATTTTAAACAATGGGACCCCTTGTTGGAAGAAGCATGGTTTTAGGAACCCAAAATGACAGCAATTACAATGAGAAAATAAAAGAGCAAGAAGGGAAACCCCAAAGGGGTTTGGGATCTGGGCTATGCACACGGCTTCCCCCACCCTTGGTGGTCTGTACATGTAAGAACTTGCCAGTATGAGAAACAGATACATTAACATGTGATTTGAATATTCAAATTTTAAACTGCCCAGTGCAGGAATTCCTCTATGACACTTCTGACAACGGTCATACCACTCTGTTTGAATATTTAATGAAGGTAATTTACTTTAAAAAGATCTTCTTGTTTGTTTAAAATGCTTACATAATTAAATTTATGTTTAAAAATCGCAACTTCTCAGAAATTTTATTTTATTCATTCATTAAATAATTTCTTATCAAGTATGGAGTTCTAGATGCTAGGGATATAGCAATGAACAAAACAGACATAAATTCACATCATGATGAAACTTCCATTCCCATAAATCAAATATGTCAAATAAATTGATGAAAATAAATTACATAGTATGTATTTTCATCCTTTGGGCTGCTATAACAAAATACCATAGACTGGATGGCTTATAAACAATAGAAAACTATTTCTCACATTTCTGCAGGCTGGGAAGTCTGACCTCAGGGCGCCGGCATGGTCAGGTTCTGGCAAGGGCTCTCTCTGGGTTGCAGGCTGCCGGCTTCCGGCTGCATCCTCACTTGGTGGAAGGGGCAATCAAGATTCCTCGGGCTGGTCAGGCAGGTGGCTCACGCCTGTAATCCCAGCACTTTAGGAGGCTGAGGTGGGCAGATTACTTGAGGTCAGGAGTTCGAGACCAGCCTGGCCAACATGGCAAAACTCCATTTCTACTAAAAATATAAAAATTAGCTGGGTATGGTGGCACACGACTGTAGTACCAGCTACTTGGGAGGCTGAGGCAGGCGAATGGCTTGAACCCGGGAGGTGGAGGTTGCAGTGAGGCAAGATCACACCACTGCACTCCAGCCTGGGTGACAGAATGAGATTCCATCTCAAAAAAAAAAAAAAAAGTCTCCTCGGGCCTCTTTTATCAGGGCACAAATCCACTCCATGAAGCCTCCTATGTCATGATCTAATCACTCCCCAAAGTGCTCACCTCTTAATTCCATCGCCTTCCGAGTTCAGTTTCAGCATATTAATTTGGGAGGGGACATAAGCATTTAGACCATAGCAGTGTCTTAGAAGGTGACAAATGCTGAGGAGAGATATACAGCAAGGTAGTGGGTCAGGGGTTGCATTCTTAAATAGGGCGGTCAGGGAAGCCCTGTCTAAGAATGAGCCACATTGGAAATCTGGGGGGAGAGTGTTCCACAACAGGGAACCACAGGAGCAAAGCCCTGAGCTAGAGCCAGGCAGCCAGTGTGGCAGAGCCTAAACCTATATTTTGCGTTTCAAAACCAGACAGGTATCCCTTAAAGATTCCATGTTACTTCATCACAGTGTTTCTCACTATATGAACTCACCTTGTTCTGAAATTTGTTTTTCTCTCCACTAGAATGTGAGCTCCATTAGAGAACGAACCTTTTTTTCTTATTCACTCCGTACCACTGTACTCCAGCATCTAGAGCAGTGCTACAGTAGTAGGTGCTCAATAAATATGTGTTGAATGACTGACTGACAATGCATGAATGATAGCTTAACCCAAGACCATCTCCAGGGCTCCATTGCCCTTGCTCTTGTGCACACTGCTGAGCCAGGAAAAGGAAAGGGGCCGATGATGTCAATCACACTGGCTGGTCCCATCTCCCGCTGCAGCTTCTCAGGAGTGTGAGACATCTCAAGTAAAACAAAGGGAGAGGACAGTGCTATTGCTGGAAAGGCAAACATCTGTGGAAGAGATGATTGGGGTGGGCAGAAGAGGAGGAGAAAAAAGTGAACTTGCCTGTCTTTGGAATCATTTTGCATAAACAGAGTTTAGGTCCCATCTTTCCTTTCTGCTTCTAAATCCTCATGTGTGGAGGTTAGGGGGATTGCTGCTGGGTATTTGATCTTTGGTCAGCAGCCCTCTTTTATCAGAAACAGGAATTCAAAGGTTCAAAGGTTAAAATGCCCTCACAGGTTCCGACCCCTCACAGGTTCCAGCGTGGACTTCACAGCCCGTTAGAATTAACCTCTTAATGTTGGGATATAACCCACCTACTGATTTTATGATTATTATTTTTCAATCTGGAAATACACAGTAGCAGGCCTGATTTAAAGGGAGACTTACATTGACCTGCTTAAAATGCTGATGATCTGCCAGAACACAGTGGAATCCAGGGCCATATTTTTTTTCATAATTTTTAGCAGACAAGCCTATTCAGGTGCCAAGAACAAAAGAAAAAGAAAACAGCTGGGCTGTAGATCAAATAAAATGGTAATTCTGGACCTTAAAAATCAGAGTTGAATACATGCCACAGGGCTCAGCACTCTTGTCAAACATGTTTCAAGAACAGCAGGCTTCTTAAGTACATCACCACATGTGGTATTGGCAAGCTTGTGAGGTCGCTTCCCTGCCTTGTGAAAATGTGTGCATTTATTCATCTTTAAATACCTCAAGATTGTCAAATATTAAAACGTAAAAATACGACTTGTTCTGTCATATCAGTAGGATTCATGAACCAGATAGGACTTGCCTGCCAGAGAGCAAACACTGGAAGCATCTAAGAAGCTGGAAGCTTAAAAATCTAAAGGGTTTTTTAGGTCTGGCGCGGTGGGTCACATCTGTAATCCTTGCACTTTGGGAGGCTGAGGTGGGCAGAGGCCAGGAGCTCAAGACCAGCCTGGCCAACATGGCAAAACCCTGTCTCTCCTAAAAATACAAAAAATTAGCCGGTGTGGTGGCGTTTGCCTGTAATCCCAGCTATTCAGGAGGCTGAGGCAGGAGAATCGCTTGAAGCCGGAAGGTGGGAGTTGCAGTGAGCCGAGATCGTGCCACTGCACTCCAGCCTGGGCGAGAGAGCGATACTGTGTCTTGGAAAAAAAGCGGGCACGGGGTGCCGGGAGGGATTTTATATTACTCTCCAAAGCCAAGGAAGCAAAATAAAATGATGCCAAATTATTCTTTCTGCCAGAGAGTTTAAAATCTTTCTAGGGAAAAGTCCACTTGTTTAGACAAAAGAACACCAGTCCCTTGGCCATGACACAGGTAAGCAATCTTAAGAGATGTGGCCCTTTGCCTCAGACTAGGCACACCAAGCCTACAGATATGTCAAATATGGAGGCGATTCTTTCCAAAAACAAACATCAGTCTAGCCATTTGGCAAATGAACAGGTAAGCACCCTGTTGGCAGACAGATAAAAACTGAAGCAAACAGACAGCTTAGAAGTTTCTGTAGCTTCTCTCACAATCAAAGACACAGAAAGTTGGTTATATCATTCAGCCCAATATGGACTAGAAAAACTGGTAACAAATATTCAACTGCAGCAGAACTTGTACCAGATGAATGACAGATCTAACTAATCTAAATACATATACCAATCAGTAGATATCTGCTTTAGAAGAAATGTCATCTTTTAAGTTTTATCATGTCATCATAGGTTTTAAGAACAAACTTAAAACTACTAACAAGATAAATCGAATTACTTCAGTTGGTAAACAGGGGTCTAAAGATGACATAAGGAAGTGTAAAGAAATGCTGAGTCCATTGTCTTATTTTTCTTTGCGCCTTTACTTCTGTTTATTTTGCTTCCAGGCTGTAGCAAGTCCTTTCTTAATGTCTTAGAAACTGAAGAATGGGTAAGAGCAGATATAGGGACATACAAAAAATGTTGAGATATCTTCTAAAACACATGACTTAAATGATAAAGAATATTTAAAAAAATAGTTTGAAATCTGAGGCTCTTTTCTTTCCTTTTCTTTCTTTCTTTCTTTCTTTCTTTCTTTCTTTCTTTCTTTCTTTCTTTCTTTCTTTCTTTCTTTCTTTCTTCCTTCCTTCCTTCCTTCCTTCCTTCCTTCTTTCTCTCTCTCCCTTCCCTTCCCTTCCCTTCCTTCCTTCCCTTCCTTCCTTCCCTCCCCTCCCTCCCTCCCTCCTCCCTCCCTCCCTCCCTCCCTCCCTCCTCTTCCTTCCTTCCTTCCTTCCTTCCTTCCTTCCTTCCTTCCTTCCTTCCTTCCTTCCTTTCTTCCTTCCTTCCTTTCTTTTTGTCAGATGGAGTCTCACTCTGTTGCCCAGGCTGCAGTGCAGTGGTGGCGTGATCTCAGCTCACTGCAACCTTCACCTCCTGGGTTCAAGCAATTCTCCTGCCTCAGCCTCCCAAGTAGCTGGGATTATAGGTGTGCACCACCACACCCGGCTAATTTTTGTATTTTTAGTAGAGATGGCATTTCACCATTTTGGCCAGACTGGTCTTGAACTCCTGACCTCAGGTGATCTGCCCTCCTCAGCCTCCCAAAGTGCTGGGATTACAGGCATGAACCACCGCACCTGGCCTGAGACTATTTTCTAAGACTTATGTCTAAATATTAATGTCAGACAACTTTTTAAAACACCAGACTTTTCCCAAGATTGGACTAGAGAGAAAAATAAATAAATAAAACACCAGGCTTTCATGAATTTATTTGAAAAAATGTTCATTATGCATGTTGGAACCAAAACATCTTTAATTTTTAATCCCCTTTTCTTCATTCATACAAGCAAAATAATAATTTCCATCTTGCTGCTGGATAGAAAAATATGCCCCCACACGAAGATTCTCAGGAAGGGAGGATGATTATGTGCACGGCTTTTGTCTCTCCTGTCCATAATCTATACCATTCATCCTCTATACTTACTGAGAGCTACAATGTTCAGGAAAATGAGCTAAGGGCTTTGGTGCATATAGAGATGGCTCAGATATGGATCATTTTACATGGGATGTCTAGGACAAGGAGCACACAGGATTAGGAATTGGGTGGTTGAGTTCTAGTCCTGGCTCTGCCACCAACTAGGTGGCTCTTGGCAGATCACTTAACCCCTGGAGGCTTTGCTTCCCTCACCTGTAAGACAAGGGAGAAACTAGATCAGTATTTCTTAACCTGGGGTTCATGACCCACAAGACGTTCAAGGATAGTATGTGGGGTCCATAAACTTGCATGGAGAAAAAGTTGTGTTGGTTATTTTTTTTCTTGAGACAAGGTCTTCCTCTGTCACCCAGGCTGGAGTGCAATGGCACAGTCACAGTTCACTGTGGCCTCGACCTCCTAGGGCTCAAGCAATCCTCCCACCTCAGCCTCCCAAGTAGCTGGGACTACAGGCACATGCCATCACACCCAGCTAATTTTTTAAATTTTTTGTAGAGATAAGGTCTCGCCATGTTGCCCTGGCTGATCTCTAACTCCCGACCTCAAGCAATCCTCCTGCCTCAGCCTCCCAAAGTGCTGAGAAAATAGTTTTTTTTTTTTCCACTAATTTCTAATTGCAAATAGGCACTTTCTTCAGTTGTGTTGTAGGTAACAAACCAGAGTAGAATTAGCAATGTGTTAGCTGTGTTTTGGCAAACAGAAATCACAGATACATTCATATTATATGGCAGTTGTTGGAGATATCTCAAAATATTGTTAAGACTTATCATTACTTTGATGTTATGGTAGCTATTAGACCAGCTGCTAGAGTTTTTTAACTAGTATGTTAATAAAAGCTTATAAATTACTATATAACAAATTGGTTTATAAAAATATATTGAAAACTCCACCTCATATCAATTAGGATAGCTACTACCAAAAAACAGAAAATAACAGGTATTGACGAGGATGTGGAAAAATTGGAAAGCTTGTACACTGTAGATGGGAATGTAAAATGGTCCAGCCACTATGGAAAACAGATGATAGTTCTTCAAAAAATTAAAGTTAGAATTAACGTATGACCCACCAATTCCATTCCTGTATATATACCCAAAAGCATTGTAAACAGGGATTTGAACAGGTATTTGTCTGCTAATGTTCACAGCAACATTATTCACAATAGCCAAAAAATGGAAATAACCCAGCTGTCCATTGACAGAGGAATGGGTAAACAATACATTGTAGATATATACATTGGAATATTATTCAGCCTTAAAAAGGGAAGGAAATCCTGGCACATTGCAACAAGGATGAGCCTTGAGGACATTATGCTAAGTGAAATAAGCCGGTCACAAAGGGACAAGGACTTTATGATTTCGCTTATATGAGGTAATTAGAGTAGTCAAATTCATAGAGACAGAAAGTAGAAAGGTGGTTGCCAAAGGCTAGCAGGGAGAGAAGAATGGAGAGTTATTCTTTAATGGGAATGGGTTTCAGTTTTGCAATACAGGAAGAGATCTGGAGATAGACAGTGATGATGTTTGCACAACAATGGGAATGTACTTAATGCCACTGAACAGTACACTTAAAATGGTTAAGTAGGTCAATTTTATACTATGTGTATTTTGCCACAATTAAAAATAATAATCAAAAATATACATTGATGACTATTTCAGCATCATTTACATTTTTAGGATTTTATGCATTTTATTTTATGTATTGAAAAATTATTCTGGAGGGGGTCAGTAGGCTTTAACAGAATGCCAACGGGGTCTATGACACAAAAAGAAATCCCTTAATAATCTCAAAAGTCACTGGGCATGGTGGCTCACTCCATAATTCCAACACTTTGGGAGGCTGAGGCAGGAGGACTGCTTAAGCTCAGGAGTTTGTGACCAGCATGGGCAACATGATGAGACCCTATCTCTACAAAAAAATTTAAAAATTAGCCAGCGCAGTGGTGGGCACCTGTGGTACCAGCTACTCAGGAGGCTGAGGTGGGAGAATTGCTTGAGTCCAGGAGGTTGAGGCTGCAGTGAGCTGTGATCATATCACTACACTCCAGTGGGCAACAGAGTGAGACCCCGTCTCAAAATAAACCAAAAGACCCCCAAAACTCACAGGTGTTTTCAGTTCTGAAATTCTATAATTCTCTGAAATGGAAAAGGAAGCAAGAGAAAAATAGATTTTTTATAAAATGGATGAATGCATTCCTATATGTAGGCATATTTAAATCTTCAATAATACATTCAAATCATTTTTTCCTTTTAACAATTTTAAACTGAATTCAGATATATGAAAAATGTTCTTTTTTCTTTTCTTTTCTTTTCTTTTTTTTTTTTTTTTTTTGAGACAGGGGCTTGCTCTGCCACCCAGGCTGGAGTGAAGTGGAGTGGAGTCGTGATCACAGCTAACTGTAGCCTCGACCTCTCAGGATCAAGTGATCCTCCCACCTCAGGCTCCTGAGTAGCTGGTACTGTAGGCACATGGCACCATACCTAGCTAATTTTTATATTTTTTGTAGACATGAGATTTCACCATGTTGCCCAGGCTGAAAATGTTCTTTAAATCCTAAGAAAACAACAATAGTTTTATCAGTTCTCTGCTGTCCTTTTCTTCAAAATGTTTACCATGGGAGTCTGGTCAAGGACTCTATGGATGATTTCAATTGTTGATTATAACTAATTAAATCCAATTTTTTCAACATTTACCAAAATATTCTAGCAGGTTAAGAACAAGGACTTTGACACTGTTTTGCAGTAGGAAAGAAAGTAGAAATACCTCCCTCCACTTTTTAAAAAATGTTTTTACTTAAATTCAAATGGGAAGAGGAAAATATCTTAGACTTTTAAGGCAGTTTCTCTGCTGTGATGCTACTGGATAGGAACTGAGCCTCCCACTGCCTGCCCCAGTTGGCCCTGCCATTGGAGGCCCGGGGCAGTTTAAGCAAAAGTAAAAACAAATTCCTTTCTCAGGGAGAAGTAAAGTCTTCTTGATCAATTCTGTTTCCCTTAAATAATCTCAAAAGTTTTATCTAATTACCTAAGCTGTAAATAGGTCGTTTTCAGTTGCGTGTTAGTCCATTCTTGGGTTGCTGTAAAAGAATTTCCGAGTCTGGTTAATTTATAAAGAAAAGAGGTTTAATTGGCT